>NC_138551.1:19599620-20009620 GCF_964273705.1 Natrix helvetica
ATTATCCTGGGACACATATATTGACCTTCATCGGTGGTAAATCCCTTCATTATTCACAGATCTGCTTGTACAGACTCTAACAGGAGAGCTGGTTTCAAGGGAGGCCATACAGTTATTAGTTCTGAGTTGGAAACAGAGTAGGAACGACTTGGGAATGATAAATAAATAGAAATAAAGAGGCCCAGAATTCCATACGGTTAAGTTTTGGGTGGCCTGGGTGAGCGGTTTATTTATTTTGACTAGTTGTTTATTATATCTTCTTTTCCTGTCAGGAGTGAGGGAGAGGTTTATGGCTTTTTACCTCACATGGAAATATAATTGTTTGGTTTGGTTATTCTTTGCTCAACTGAGATGGGTGTTGGTAGGAGGATGAGGCTTCATTCTGTGCTCCAGCTTAGAGGAGAAAATGTGTTGGGCCACATCTGGCCTTCCCTCGTTCACAATCTCTTAAATAAGAAAGTGATTTGATCTCTTTCTTATTTGATCCCCCTGTGTTTATCTACCACATTATGTCATTTGATTTTTTTTAAAGGTATTGGCAGAGTTCGTTACCAAGAGGAAATCTCACTGAACTGTTGACCAAAACTGACATATACTCTGAGTCAAACTTCTCTGGGGCACGTCATCTTTATGTACATCAGTTTTTACAATTCATGTAAAACAGAGATAGGAGAATGGAATAGCTATAAAATGCAATAGATCCAGACATGATTATTTCCTCAACCGTCACTTTTGTTTCACCAGTACACTTCTTCTAAATGCTGCAGGGCCATACTCTGAAATTGGGTAAGAATATGCTTTTCTTGGCTTGTAGCCACCTCTTCTTTCTTCACCTCAGTGCAAAGCTTCCTCTGTGCTGACTTTATGCAGCCGGTAACCTGGTCAGATCCCAAACAGTCCCATACTACAATGTGGAAGTGACAGACAGGTTACAGCTCACCTACATATGGATCTGATTACAATTCAAATCCATGGTGGTCACAGAGGCCATGAAATCCCATGATGGCCCTATTAAGACACCTTCTGCATGAACAATGAAGTCCTGGGGTTTTCCAGTACCACATTGATACATGCTGGGAGGCACCTGGGAAGCAGTGTAGATGTTGCGTAACTGTATCTCCAATTTGCTGGCCTCATCCTGGTTAAGAGATTTGTACTCTGTCCAGTTTGAACCATTATCTGGAGAGTAAGATGGTGTTCCTATGGACCACAGTGACTTCTGTGACCTGAATTGATGCTTCAGGTTGATGTAAGGCCAACATGGACTACTGCACCCAGTTTTGATTACCACACCATAAAAAAAGATGTTGAGACTCTAGAAAGAGTGCAGAGAATAGCAATAAAGATGATTATGGCAATGGAAACCAAAACATGAAGAACGGTTGCAGGAACTGGGCATGGCTAGTCTAGTGAAGAGAAGGACCAAGGGCAACATGATAGCAATGTTCCAATATTTGAAGGGCTGTCACCGAGAGGAGAGGGTCAACCTATTTTTCAAAGCACCCAAAGGCCAGACAAGGAACAATGGATGGAAACTGATCAAGGAGAGATTCAACCCAGAAATAAGGAGAAATTTTCTGACAGTGAGAACAATCAACCTATGGAACAGCTTGCCTTCGGAAGTTGTGGGTGCTTCATCACTGGAGGCTTTCAAGAAGGGATTAGACAGCCCCTTATTAGAAATGGTGTAGGGTCTCCTGCTTGAGCCAAGGTTGGACTAGGTGATCTATGTACGGTCTCTTCCAACTCTGCTTTTCTGTTATTGATTCAGAAACCAAGTCAGGAGAGCACAGTTGAGTCATCTCTAAATTACCCAACTCACTCAGACTTCTAGAGTTCCTGTTGGCACCAATGCATCAACCCAACCATCCCCCACCCCAAACTTACAGAGTTTGAATTGAAGGAAGAAATTTAGCTATCTTCTGCACTGCCGTTTCTCAGGTCTTATCACAACAAGGTTGAACATAGGGTTCAACCAATTCTTGGAAAAGCTCCAGTTATCATGTGGGTCATTTTTTTTTGACTGTGCAACATATTTTATGAGAAAGAAACGAAAATCTCAAAGATGATGGCATTTACATCGTTGTAGCTCTCCGAAGCATCTACATGGTGCACCCCACAAAACCACAATGAAGTTTGTACTGCAGACACTACTGCTGCCTTAAGTGGTTCCCTGGGAGGGTCACGCTTTGAAGGAGTTACCCCTCACATCGTTCTCCCCGAAATATACAGGTAGTCCTCGACTTACAACAGTTCATTTAGTGACTGTTTGAAGTTGCAACAGCACTGCAAAAAGTGACTTATGACCGTTTTTCACATTTACGACCGTTGCAGCATCTTTGTGCCCATGTGATCAAAATTCAGACACTTGGCAACTGACTCATATCACATGTCCTGGGGTCATGTGACCCCCTTTTGCAACCTTGTGACAAGCAAAATCAATCCGAAAACCAGATTCACGTAACAACGGGGGCAAGAAAGATGGAGTAAAACTGGAGCAAAACTCACTTAACAAATGTTTCACGTAGCAACAGAAAATTTGGGCTCCATTGGGGTCGTAAGTCGAGGACTACCTGTACCTTGTGCTGAAGAGAGACTGGAGAGCCAGAGGCAGCAAATGGCACAGAAGAACCTCAGTGGAATCAGGGAAACTGGCAGTGGCTGAAAGGTGTCTTGCCTCATTCTTCTTCCAGGTCAGTTCAGCAGATGTTAAATATGTATTGTATTCCCTTTGAAATGCCCAACCAAATATTATTGGTTTTAAATCCATATCTTGCTTTACCATTGCTTCTAACCATGACACCACTAACTCTTGAATAGCTACTTGGTCCATCCTAAGTACTGAACCTAATTCATATATTCAAACATAGTTGAGACCTGGATGGAACATTAAGTTCTGTAAATGCTCTGTATGTTTTTTAACCTAGCTAGAGTAACAATCACAGTTTCCTTGCCTTTTGATATGAAAGTCCAGCATTAAAAGAATGATATAGAAATTGGAAATGAATAATTAGTTCTTAATAGTGTCAAGAGGAGGGGGGGGAGAGAGTGAATGTATTGTTGGAGGAAATGTCCTTCTGGGTTCGGCTCCAAGTGGGGAAAAAGACACTGGAGACATGGAGGCTGCTTGGAAAGATGGTTTTAATGGTGGACAGGACCACATGGCTTGAGTCCTGAACAGAAAAGGTGATCACATGCTTCAATGTTGGTGGAGAAGAAGAGAAGGGGTGATGGAGGGGCTTGCTAGGCTTTTTATAACCTGTTCAGTCCCACCTCTCTGTTTCCTGTTCCTGTGTAAGAAATGTATTCTGATTGGTTGTCAGACTCACATGGGCCCATGCAGAGGCAATTCTCTAGGCTGAGTCCAGGTTTGGTTGAATTCTCAGAGTTCTCAGATGCCATGCGGTCAGTTGAGTAAAGGCTTATATTATCATGCCTTCATTCCCATCCCCCTGGAGCTGAGGGGGAGAACTCTTTATTATGTAAAGTGGACTAGCTTGGCCTTCTTAATGGCCCATTGACAAAGTGGGTGGAGGCAGGAAGCTACAGGAAGCTATTCTCAATTTAAAACATGTTTCTTCCTTTTCACATCCAGGGAAATATAATATTCTGCCTTTTCAATATTTCCCAGGATATTTCATTTTTCTGGGAGAGGGCTGGGTGATAACTTCCTACAATCCCTTTTTTTTTTCAAAACATGTGAGTGGAACGCACATGTTTTTGACAAAAGATAAAAATTGGTCAGATCAGGGAGGGTTAATTTTTCTGAGGGAAAGGCATCGAGAGAGAAGGCAGAAGGATCCCTTCAGTGGCTCCCAGAGAGCTTTCAACCATTAAAGTCTAGCAACCAGGGCACAATTTCTGGAAAGAAATTTACAATATCCAATTTACCATGCCAATTATTTTCAGATGTTTTGATATCACTTTCTGTGAGCTTCCAGACAGGTTACAAGCAAGCAGAAGTCCCAAAATTCTCTCTTTCCCATCATAGTGAACTAGCCCAGTAGGGGCTGGGATGGGAATATTGCAAGATGCTTGCATAGTGATCGGGGTGGGCTTCAAAAAATTTGGCAAGGGGTTCTCTGCCCGGTTGCTGGGTGGGCGTGGCCATGGTGGGCCTGGCCTAGTCGACCTCCTGCACCACAGTGAGGAGTGGGTGTTTTTGCCCTCCCCGGGCTCCGGTGGTTTTTCTTGAGCTTCCGGGAGGGCGAAAACAGCCTCCCCAGGCTATGGAGGCCCTCTGGAGGCCGTAAACAAACTTTCCAAACTTCCAGTAGTGCATGCCCTGCACTTACCTGCATCCAAAACGGGCCGCGTGGGGACTCCTGATAGGGGAGGGGTAGGTAGGGCGAGCCAGGAGTAGGATTTGGGGGTTCTCCGAACTGCACAGAATCTTAGCTAGAGGCTCTCCCGAACCCCTGTGAACCCCCAGCAGCCCATCCCTGATATTGATACAGAATACAGGTAGTCCTTGAGTTACGACCACAATTGAGCCCAACATTTATGTTGCTAAGCGAAACGTTTTGTTAAATGAGTTTTGCCCATTTTACGACTTTTCTTGCCACAGTTGTCAAGTGAATCCTGCAGCTGATAAGTTAATAACATGGTTGGTAAGTGAATTTGGCTTCCCCATGGACCTCGCTTGTCAGAAGATCACACCAGGGGCTCACATGACCCTGGGATACTGCAACCGTCATAACTATTTGTCAGTTGTCAAGCACTTGAATGTTGACCACGTGACTATGCGGATGCTGCCAACGGGTGTAAGTGGGGAAAAGAGTCATAAGTCACTTTTTTCACTGCCATTCTAACTTTGAACAGTCACTAAATGAACTGTTGTAAGTCGAGGACTACCTGTAATTCGGTCTGCAACAGTGGTGGATTCCGGATCCCGGTGCAACCGGTACGGTGCAACAGGGCTGGTTTTCCATCATATGCATGCAGACAGCACATGCGCAGCGTGCGCATGCTTACTTCTGCCCGCAATGCTCTGCGACGCTCCAGCTGCGTGTTATCATAGCTTACCTAAAGAATAGCACTGAAAATGCTAAGACTGTTATACCTTGGTCTTAAACCTCCTATTACCTAAACCCTCTAATTATACATGCAAGCCTCATCACAACAGTGAAATAACCCACCACAATTAACACAGGAGTTGGTATCAGGCATCCGCCCATAACACCAAGCAACACAAGCCACACCCCCACGGGCCAGCAGCAGTAGCTAATATTAGGCCATAAGCACCAAAGCTTGACCTAGCAAGAGGGTGCCAAGGGCCGGTTAATCTCGTGCCAGGGACAGCGGTTACACGACAGACCCAAGATAATAGTACCGGCGTAAAGCACGACTAGATAATAGTACGACATATTGGGATAAAACTAAACTGGGCCGTAAAAAGCCATAAGCCCCACTAACCCCTCTCCCAATACCTTAAACCATTTCAACTCGTGAAAATAGGAATACAAACTAAGATTAGACACCGTACTATGCCTAACCTAACACACAATAAAATCACCAATTGTTCGCTAAATAACTACAAGTAAAAACTTAAAACTTAAAAGACTTGACGGTACTTCACACCACCCTAGAGGAGCCTGTCTAATAACCGATACCCCACAATTAAGCCCCCCCAACCCAACAGTCTATATACCGCCATCACCAACTTACTTTGTGAAAGAAACAAAGTGAGCGCAACAGCCATCACCTTTTCTGTTCAGGACTCAAGCCATGCGGTCCTGTCCACCATTAAAACCATCTTTCCAAGCAGCCTCCATGTCTCCAGTGTCTTTTTCCCCACTTTGAGCCGAACCCAGAAGGACATTTCTTCCAACAATATAACAATAAGGTACCTTGGAGGTCTGTTAGTCCAACCCCGTGCTCAAGCAAGAGCCCCTATACCATTTCAAACAAATGGCTATCCAATCTCTTCTTTAAAACCTCCAGTAATGGAGCACCACAACTTCTGAAGGCAATCCATACTGATGAATCGTTCTAACGGTTCCTTGTTCCTACTGTAATTCTATCTTTGCAGCTTCAAATTTACTTTTCCTGTATGGCATCATTGGCAACCAGACATCCCAAAGGCTTTCATCTAGCAACATTATAAGCAACATTAGAACTCTGAAGGAGCTTCAGCATTTCCCCAGTAGCTTGTTGAATACCATTTGACCTGAGGGGTTCATCAGCCAGCACTATATTGTGAATCGTTTTATATTTTCTATCCATGTAGTTTTCTTGGTAAAAACACAGGCGGGCCATACTTTTGCCTTCTCCTGCACAGTTTGAATTGATGCCTTTGCCATTGTCACTAAAGGCACCACCTGCCTCCAGCATCTTCCAATATCGCAGCTGTCCAATATAGGTTCCTGTTCGCTCTAGCTGGGTAACAGGGATGACTTCACCTTGGGTGAATCTGTACTCTTGACATATACTCCTGAGGTTCTTCATTTATTCCTCCCAGGAATGCTTACTCATACACACATGTACAAACTGCCTGTCATCCTGAGTGTCTTAGACGTATTTGGGAGGGAAAGCGTGTAGAAGATGTAACAATGGATTTTTTGAGAAGTGATGGGGAGACCTGACCTCAGACAGGCCAGCTTGGGTTGTTTATCATCTTCAAGGCCAACTATCCTGGGAAAGCCATGCATGAGGGAGGACTGGTGTACCTGGACCAGAGATGTTTTTAAACATCTTCCTGGCTGATGATTAAACTCTGGTTGCTTGGCTACTGGGCTCTGGCGTTAGTTTCAATTTGTCTTTTCACATGCGTTGGCTTCAGACCTTGCCTGGCTTTTGCTGCAATCGATTCTTTCCTAGTAAAAGTATCTTTTCTCTGAATCTATGGAGTCAAGGGTTTTCTTTCCTGGGGATTGATCGGAGGCAGCTCTGACATTGCCATGATGAGGTAGCATAGCAATACTCTTGAAGGAATGAGCAGCCATACCAATGAGATCAGAATAGAGTTCCTTGGGACCTTGGAAGTCTTTTAATCCAGGTCCCTGCTCAAGCAGGAGAACCTCTACCAGAGGTGTCAAACTTGCGTCATCACGGCGGTGTCATGTGACATATTGGGACTTCCCCCCCTTTGCTAAACCGGGTGGGGGTGGGGCCAGGACATGACGCATCTGGCTTGCAGACCGCTAGTTTGACACCCCTTCCCTATACCATTTCAGACAAGTGACTTCCAGTCTCTTCTTAAAAACCTCCGGTGATAAAGCACCCATGTCTGAAGGCAAGCTCTTCCACTGGTTAATTGTCCTCACAGTAGGTAGGTAGGTAGGAGGGAGGGAGGTAGGGAGAGGAGAGAGAGAGATGCAGAGTATATAGTACTGTTAAATCTTTATCATGAAAGTTATTTCTCTTTAATAAATCAATATTTTTTTAAAATGTTGATCTGTGAATTTTGAATATTATTTTCATAATGATTTAGATTCCCCTGACCTTTAGTGAGTCATAATGTCACATAAGGAAGCTTTCCCAGGATTAAATGAACTCCGTGCTTCCAAACCCAAAGCTTATAATATTATTTTTGACATTGGGTCAGACTGTTCTTTCTTTCCTTCTAAAAGATACAACATGTACTCCCTATCCATAGGAAGAATGGGTTGCTTGCATAGTTCCCAGAGTTGCAATAATGGAGATTTGTTGATAGACGATTTGCTTATTTTGCAATCTTTTTTTAAAAAAAAAATCTGCTCCAAAATACTTCCACTGTAGGATGTAGCTATCATAACCCCACCTGTTATCAAAGATCTCTCCTGACACTTAATTGAAAAACTTTGGCGCCTTGAAAACATAATAAGACCACAAGATAGCACTTTGAAGGCAAATTCCCATGTCACATTTCGGTCAGAAATAGAAAGGCCCCATTTTGGGCTTAGTAGGCCTCCCCGCAGCCTCGTGGGAGCAAAAACTGGCCGTGGGAGGAGCACACAGCACCCCCCACCCCCACCCCCCATCCCAAAAAGTCCATTCTGAGTATTCTTTTATTGTTGTGTGATACATTTGTCAGTTAGTTTGTGTAACTTGAATATTATTGCTTTTAACTAATCAGATTTATCAGAGAATCACAATTAACTAGTAGGCGGTTATCTCTACCAACATCGACAGTTGTCTACAAAACAGCATAGAGCTCATGAAGTATCTTCCAATTTCTATTTCATCTCAGCCACACATATGCAACCATGAATTATGAATAAGGTTTCAAATTAATGGAATATTATTGAAGAGGTGCCCAAATCAACAATGCTCTTTTCCCTTCCACTGCCTCTTAGGACATCGTTGAAATATAGAAAGGGATGTTGACCAATATACCATATTTTTTGGAGTATAAGATGCACCTTAGTTTTGGGGGAGTAAAATTGGGGGTGGGGGAATTCTAGCTACCAGGTAGTCATCTGGCTAGCATCCTTAATCGGGTCAGTTTCAGCACATAGGTTTGCTGGTTTTGAGCGCACACACTTTTTATCCCCTGGTTGGGGATAAAAAAACAGCTTCTAAAGCACAGCTGATCATCGGACAGAGAAGCAATGAGAAAAGTAGGGGAAGCCCAGAAGACCACTTCACTTGCTAGCGCCTCATTAGGGCTGAAAAACAGCTTCTAAAGCACAGCTGATCATCGGAGGGAGCAGCAATGAGAAAAGCAGGCAAAGCACGGAAGATGGCATCACTTGTTAGTGCCTCGTTAGGGCTGAAGAAAAGCTTCGAAAAAGCTACATTCGGAGTATCAGGCGCACCCAAATTTTCAGCCTCTTTTAGGGGGGGGAGTGCATCTTATACTCTGAAAAATACGGTAACCTTTTCCTGCCTTGGTAATCAATGTGCCCTCCAGTTAGCAAACCCTCTCAGCTCTAAGCAGTTTTATACATGCCAGGATCTGCATTGTTGCACATCCAAAGTTTATTGTCCCAAGCGCTCCCATTTTACCTAGAAGTTAGTGCCAATGAACCCCATGCGACTTATTTCTGAGTAGATCCACGTACGAACATTTGCAATATTCCAAGTGTGGTCTAACCAAGGCATTATAAAGTACCACTTTATAATGCCTTGGTAAGACCATACTTGGTATATTGCACCCAGGATTGATTGCCACAATATCAAATAAGATGTTGAGATTCTAGAAAGAGTGAAGAGAAGAGCAACAAAGATGATTTGGGGACTGGAGGCTAAAACATATGAAGAACACATTGGTCCTTTGGGACCTTAAAATATCTATCTCTCTCCCTCCCTCTCTGTCTCTCTCTCTCTCTTTCAAACTTGACAACTTCAGAGGTATGCTGGATGGGGAATTTTGGGAGTTGAAATCCACACCTTTTAAAGTTGGCGAGTTTGAAAATAATGGTTCTTGATATTCTCATTGCACTTGATTCTATTCAACTCTGTACCCTCAATTCAGCATGGTCTATTATAGTAAATGAACTGGATAATTCCACTTTAAGGTTGCTCAACATTTTTTATATGATATCTACCAGATGGACTTGCAGATAAGCTCAAAATGTTAGGTGCCAAAATACAGCTTCAAAATCAGGATTCTATTACCCAAGGATGGCCTTAACTACAATAATATATGTTAATATTGTACTTTTCCAAAAGTGGCGGGCCAGCATGAACGCACAAGTACATGCAGCTCAACTTGCGGAAGTGCATGTGCATTGGCCAACCTGCCATTCACCCAATCCAAGCTGTGCGCATCTGTGCCAGCCCGCCACTCGTGCAGCCCAGTTCCAAATAAGCCATGGCTTATTAGTGGACTGCAGCTCGGGGATTGGGTACCCCTCGCATATGGGAAACCATTTATGCCCGTGATAGTGAACCTATGGCACGCATGCCACAGGTGGCATGCGGAGCCCTCTGCGGACATGCAAGCCATCGCCCCAGCTCAGCTCCACTGTACATGCGTGAGCGCCTCCCGCCAGCCAGCTGGTTTTCGGGTCTCTGCCATGCTCATGCAGGGACGGGGCACATGCAGGAGTCACATGCGCAAGGGCTGGGGGGTCGCCTGTGGGGGGTGCAGTGCCCCTCATGGCCCCTTTTTGGTCCCAAGAGGCTGCAGGAAAGCCTACTAGGCCCAAAACAGGGGAAGGGGGGGTCCTATGCAGATGTATGGGT
This sequence comes from Natrix helvetica, assembly GCF_964273705.1. Taxonomy (NCBI): domain Eukaryota; kingdom Metazoa; phylum Chordata; class Lepidosauria; order Squamata; family Natricidae; genus Natrix; species Natrix helvetica. Next base: position 19,609,731 of record NC_138551.1, read on the forward strand.
GGGAGGATGGAAGACAGGAGGATTGCGCACGCATGTGCAGGGGGGAAGGCCGCAGGGGGTGTGTCACGCACGCATTACATTATGGGTGCGGGCTCACGAGGGTGCTGTCTCAAGTATGCACACTTTAGGCACGCGACAACAAAGAGGTTAGCCACCACTGATATATGCTGATGGATCCATGAAAATGCAGGTTAGCTTACCTTCAGATCAGATATTTTCCATGGTACAGTATTATTTTTGGCTAAAAGTTTGAGAGGTAACTTACCTGCAGGTGGGCTGGTACGTGTTTACAGTTAATTAAATTTGATAACAAATATATAAGTTCATAGTGATAGTTTTTATATTATGGTTTTATTTGGTTATTGTATGCCGCCCAGAATAACTTCTAGCAACTATATCTACTTCAACTTCAGCTGAGAACTGAACTCCAATTGCAATCTAAATATTTTCCCAAGGAGGTGGCCAACACCCTAGAATGCCCTTCAGTCCACTCGATGTATTTTCTTATCTGGAAACAACTGAATTCCATATCTCCCTGGGAGTGGAGGGTGGATTTTGTCCATGCTCCAGGACAATCATTGGCTATCTTCCCATTGCTGTGGACAATGTACCAATACTTTATCTTTTTATTGCCTTTTTATTTAAGCAAGAGATAATAGCAGCACTAAAAGAACCTAGACCAGGGATGAAATGCTACCGGTTTGGACTGTTTCACCCCAATCGGTAGTTAAAAAAATGCTACCAGTTCAGGCGAACCAGTATTTCCAACTATCAGTTGTGACGCACAATTTATATTAGCTAGAAAGCAGGATTTCCTGCTTTCCACCTAATCTAAATAGCGTGGCACTTCAGATCCCCCCCCCACGTCGCTGTTCTACTTACTTTTCAGACACGCTCAGTAGCAGGCTCCTCCCACCTACCCAGACATCATCACATCCATTTTTGACGCTCTTTGCATGCATGGAAGATCCTGCGCATGCACAGAGTTGGTGCGTGCGAGTGGAGCATGCGGCCACTCACATTTGTGAACCGGTAGCGAAGGAAAGTAGATTTCACCCTTGACATAGACAATAATGAAGAAAAATATTTATAGTCTTCAACACAAAGGCCAGCATTTTAAATATCAATACCGAATACCGGTATTTCCTAAGAGTATTCATTTTGCAGGGAAAATATTATCTATTGCAAATAATGTTTTAAGACAGCAGAGAAATGGTGAGCAGTCTTTAATAAATCAATCCTTAATTGTAAGGTTACTCCAAGATACTACACATTTATATAGTTCTGGTTGTAAAAATGCCCTGATTATTTTTCAGTGTTGTCATACAGTATTTGTCAGTTAACAAAAGGAATTAAAGTAATTCCTATTTCACCTTCTGCAGCATGCTAATGACCAGATGACTACAAACAATATAAACCCTTTTCCTTCCGTTCCCCACCATTCAGTCAGAACTGAAGAAGCGTCTTGGATGAGAAGGGAAATGTTTTCAGGGAAAAAAACCAAGAAAGTCCAGTTGCCTTTTAGAGAAGCACCTTTGAGACAGGTATGACCTAGATGAGTTAGAATTTCCATAGACAATCCCTAAAATAATAATACGATGCACTGTGATATAAAATCTAGAAAACTGGACTATAAATTCTTCAATGTGTGCCAAATTTACTGATAATTTCCTAAACAGGAGTTTTACATGCTAGTGCTATTCACATAATTTCGAGCTCTCTTACTGTTTCGGTGAATTCTGTCTAAAACGACTCTTACAACATTTTTGAACCCAAGAATTTGAGGATGTCAAATTGAACTAGATCAGGGGTGTCCAAGCTTGGGAACGTTAAGACTTGTGGACTTCAACTCCCAGAATTCCCCAGCCAGCATGACCAGATGACTACAAGCATGGCTGGCTGGGGAATTCTGGGAGTTGAAGTCCACAAGTCTTAAAGTTCCCAAGTTTGGACATCCCTGAACTAGATTATCCATTAGGAACAAGCCTAATAATGTCCAAGGCTTATGAAATTCTCGGGGTCTCTGAAATAGTTTCAGAAGCTAAAATAATCCTCAGAAAATGAAAACAAACAACAAAAAGACTTTATAAACACATATATTGTATACAGACTTCATTTATGTACACACACAGTGATTAATTGACTAGTTTTAATTCTCATGAGGTCTTGGGTCATGTGAAATTCACCAGCATCTAATTATCAGAGTTCAGATACGGTGGATAGGACACATCATTATAATGGTCAGCTATCTATATACTTTACGAGTTGTTATATGATGTATTGGAGACTGGGAAAATTATTTCATGTTGTGAAATAAATACTATTCCCAGGCAAGGGAATTGGAAACTGCAGCTGTTGACAGAAGCCATAGTCCCCTGTGCTATGAAGACAAGCATTTCCAAAAACTGATAGAAAACCATAACCTGCTTACAGAATAACACCCACAGTTTTACTACAGTAACAGATTTACAGGGCACCATTCAGGGGTAGGCTGCTATGGGTTCGCTCAAGTTCAGGAGAACCCATAGCTAATGTTATGGCCAGGAGAACCTCCAAATCCCAGCCCTGGCTGGCTCCGGCCTGCCCACCCTGCCCCTCCCCTCCCACGAGGCCCGTTTTGGATGCGAGGAAAGTGCAGGGCCCATGCGGAGGCTTGGGGAGGGGAAAAATGGGCCTTCTGGAAGTTCTGGAAGGCCTCCAGAGCCTGGAGAAGGTGAAAATGCCCCCTCTCCGCCATCGTGCAGGAGGCCGACTAGGCCATGCCTACCGTGGCCACACCCACCCAGCAACCAGGCAGAGAACCGCTTGCTGGAATTTTTGAAGCCCACCCCTGGCGCCCTTGTGCTAAACTCTTACATACAGAACCAACTCTGTATCCACAGATGAATTGCACAAGAGTGTCTCTTCTTCAAACCCAAAGGATCAATTATATCTCATGCAGGCATAAGGGCTTAAGTGATTAACTGAATTCCACATCTTTATTTAGATTCCAGAGATGCCTTTGTGGAGAGCTCTGGATGGACTTAGCTCCAGAGGTTCTCAAACTCCCCACAAAAGGTAAATGAATTTGTACAATTTTCCCCCATTTAAAATAATGACTCCATTGGGTTTCATTGCCCAGGTGAAATGGAGAGAGATTTTGATAGCCTTCCCCTTAGGTATTTGATCAGCTTTAAACAACCACAACAAAACCTGTCTAAATTACTCATGAGTTGCAAACCACAGTTCATAAACCCCTGCCATAATTTATATTTGTTGTTCATGTTTCCTTAGAAATATATGATCTGGAATGTGACAGCACAGATACTTATCTAGTAATTTCATTGAACAATATTGAATAAAATGGTGAGATATTCTTGAACATTGAATAATTAAACTCTGGCTTAAATAAATATACCCTAAGTATTAACATTGCGGCTTTTTTGCTAATAGAATCCTGAACTATATTTTTTCTTTCAGGTTTGTGGAAGTTTGGTTCCCACTTGAGGGCTGTCCTATTCTGTTTGACAGCCTATTCTGTTTGACATAAGATTGTATAACTTTAGCTTTGACAAAAAGTTTTCTCCTGTGGTTTCTTCTAAAAATGGCAAAGAAAAATTCTGAAAATAATATTTACATTTGGGGGGAAAAAACACATCAGGCCACTTAATTAATTATGATGATGGTGATGCATAGGTTTTTATATACCACTCAATGACCAAATAAGTACTCTTGAGAAGAATTTCTCATCTTGGGATCTTAAACCTGTTGATCTACAACTCCCATGATCCCCAGCCAGTGCAGCCAGTAACTGTACTAAGGTGATGGGAACTGCAGTCTAATAGCAATAGCAATAGCACTTAGACCGATATACCAATTCATAGTGCTCTACAGCATTCACTACAGAGGTGGTATTCAGCCAGTTCTGGCCGGTTCTGGCGAACCGGTAGCGGAAATTTTGAGTAGTTCGGAGAACCGGCAAACACCACCTCTGGCTGGCTCCGCCCCCATCTATTTGCTGCCTCCTGAGTCCAAGCTGATTGGCTGGATCTTCTTCTGTTGCCCTGCACAGGAGACAGGGTCTGGAAAGCAGGTTAGTGGGGTGGGGAGGGAATGGTGATGTTACAGTATCCTTGCCCTGGAGCGGGGTGGGAAGGGAATGGGGCTTTTGCAGTATCCTTCCCCCGGAGTGGGAAGGATATGGGGCTTTTGCAGTATCCTTCCCCTGTCACGCCCACCAAGCCACGCCCACCAAACTATGCCCACCAAGCCACACTCATAGAACTGGTAGTAAATTTTTTTGAATCCCATCACTGATTCACTGTGCAGTTTACAATGTCAATCTATTGCCCCCAACAATCTGTGTCCTCATTTAGCAACCTCAGAAAGATGGAAGGCTGAGCCAGCTTTGGGTCCTATCAGGCTGGAACTCCAGGTTGTGAACAGAGTTTGCCTGCAATACTGCATTCTAACTACTGCACCACCAGGGCTCCTAATGACATGAAACCATTGGATGGAGAGAATGGAGGCCCCTCATTCAAATGAGGCTACTGCACCAGAGAAGGCAGAGGACTTTGACTTATAAATGAGTCGGGAAGTTTGGAATAATTTTCCAAAAGAGAAATATGTTGTTCCCGCAGTGCCCATGTAGCCAGTTTTATCTCATTTAAAAAGTTAAGATGCTGCCTTCCTGTCTTATTCTTAATAATCCCCCCCCCCACACACACACACACTCCCAACGTAACTTACTATTTAAATTTGTCTTAATGTTTTCTGGTATTGAAATATATTTGTCAAGCCAGATGGGTGACCATGGAGAGAGCCATTCTCTCTTTCACCTCAGCTTACCTCACAAGATTGTTGTGGGGAATGTAGGAGGCAGAAGGAGTATTAGGTACGTTCACTGTTTTGATATACAATATGTGAAGGTGGTGATAGATAGTAGATAGATAGATAAATAGAAAGATAGAAAGATAGAAAGATAAATAGATGGATGGATGGATGGATGGATGGATCTTGATTTACATAAATATAAGAATATAATTCTATTCATAATAATAACACAACAATATAGATAGATGATGATAGATGGTAGATGATTGATGACAGATGATGGATGATGGATGATGGATGATGGATGATGGATGGGTGGATGGATCTTGATCTATACAGTTATAAGCTTATAATTCTATTCATAATAATAACACACCAACATAGATAGATGATGATAGATAGATAGATAGATAGATAGATAGATAGATAGATAGATAGATAGATAGATAGATGATAGATAGATATACAGACAGACAGACAGACAAAAGGATATTGATCTATACAGATATAAGAATACAATTCTATTGTTGTAAAAATATCCCGATAAGAAACAAAGGGAAACCACAAGCAATGAATCTTACTTTAAGATCAGAGGTTTATTGTTTCATGAGCAATTTGGAACATGAATAGTCAACATAGCATTACTTACATTGACAACTTATTGCAATAAGGTCCACTGGCATAGCTGAATCCAGCAAGGATTAGCTACAGCCAGTGGCCCTGAATTCTTCTCAAGACAGTCTTTTTATACTTTTCTGCATGCATTTCAAAACTTACTTCCTTGTTCTGTCTTACAGACAGATAGTCTCCACATACACCCGTGTACATTTGAAGCTCTCAGACACTTGTTACTTTTAGTTCCTCACTTCCAGTGGCGGGTTCCGGAACGGGCCCGGTGTCGCCCACATGGACGCATGCAGCTGCTCGTCGGAGCATCACGCAGGCGCTGTATGCGCCATGCACGTGTGCGGAAGCGTCAAAGGCTTTAAAGGACAGGTAAGGAGCTCAGGAGGGCGGGCGGGTGGGTGGGCTCTCCGGAGCACTGTACCGGAACAGTACCCAGTGCTCCGGGCACGCTCCGGTACGCCCATACCGGACCCTACTGCCTACAACCCACCACTGCTAATTTCCCACCATTTCATTCTTCCTGCTCTAAATATATCCAAAGAAGTACAAACTTTGCAGAAAAAGCAGCACAAAAGTCAGACACAAGCCAGCACTTGAAGACTGGGCCCTATCTAACAAAGTGAAATTCAAGAAAAGAGAAAAGTAATATTTTACACCTAGGCAAGAAAAATCAAATGTGCAGATGCAGACTAGGTGAAATCTGGCTCAATCGCAATAACCTTGAGAAGGATCTTGGCGTTCTAGTGGATGATCACTTCAATATGAGCCAGCAGTGTGTGGGCAGGAGCCAAATAAGCCAACACAATCCTAGGTTGCATTAACAGAGGGATAGAATCATGATCATGTGAATTATTAGTACTGCTTTATAAAGCCTTAGTAAGACCACACTTAGAATATTTCATCCAGTTATTGGTCACCATATTATAAAAAATATGTGGAGACTCTGGAAAGAGTGCAGAAAAGAGCAACAAAGATGATTAGGGGACTGGAGACCAAAACATATGAAGAACGGTTGCAGGAACTGAGCAGGGACGTGCGGTCAGGGGAGGCAGAGCCTCACCTCTCATCATGAAATAATAATATATAATAATAATATCCACAAGGGAGTTTCATATATATATAAGAGGAAGAGGAGGGAGGAGGAGGAGTGCGCGCGGGGCGCTGCCAGCTGGGCAACCGGCGGAGGCAGGAGGGTTCTTGGAAGTGCCAATAACCTTCCTGCCTCCGCTGTACTTTGCGCGCTCCTCGCGACTGCAATAGACGTCCAGAAGTGGCAGGGGCTTGATGATGTCACCGCAGCTGCCATGCGCAGACAGACGGAGGTAGCGAGAGTGGCGCCGAGGCAGTCCGGCGGACGAGCGACCAAGGATCAGGCTGCCTGATCCTCCATCGCTCACTCGCTCGCTCTTTCGTCCACCCGGACCCCTCGGCACCACTCTGGTTACCTCCGTCCGAAGACGGAGTGGCTTGGAGGCAAAGTGCTTTTCAGTGCTTTTCTGTGCATCTGGAGTTTAGGTAGATAGCCGGATGTCCTAAATGCCAGATGCACAGAAAAGCAGCTGCTGTTGGGGATCGCGGAGCGCGAGCCGGCGGAGCGCCCTCAGGAAGGCGGGGAATGGGATCACGTGTGCTGGAGGCTGAGGCAGCCTCAGCCTCCAGCACATGTGGTCCCATTCCCCGCCTTCCTGAAGACGTCACCAGCCTCACCAGCCATAAACCTCACCGCACGTCACTGGAACTGAGTATGTCTAGTCTAGTGAAAAAGACCGGAGGCGACATGGTAGTAATGCTCCAATCTTTGAGGGATTGCCACAAGGAAGAGGTCAACCTATTTTCTGAAACATCTGAAGGCAAGACAAGAATCAATGGATGGAAACTAATCAAGGAAGAAACAACCTAGAACTAAGGAGAAATTTCCTATCAGGAAGAACAATTAATCAGTGAAATTGCTTGCCTTCAAAAGTTGTGGGTGTTCCAACACTTGAACTTTTAAAGAAGGGACTGGACCGCCACTTGTCTGGATTTGTATATTGCTGGTTGTGCAGGATCAGATTAGTTATTCTGTTATTACCAAATACAGTAAATCCTCCAACTGAATAGACTAATAAGGGGGAAAGGGCATGCATTAAAATAGAATGTCTGTTAAATCCATGTGGCATTTAATGTTTAATTATGCATACATATTTTCTGTCTTTTATGCATATCTAAAATGAGAAATAGAATTTTATGCATATCTAGAGGCATATAATATACAAACAACTTTTGTCTCTTGCATGTGAAATATTCAGAATTATGTGCAACATTTCTACTAATACTTTCTTCTGGTGAAGCACATTTTCTTATAATGGAGAAATGTAGGGCAAGTGCTTTATAAACAAATATGTACTTTTTCAAGTACAGGTAGCCCTCGAGTTACAACCACAATGGAGCCCAAAAATTATGTTGCTAAGTGAAACATTTGTTAAGTGAGTTTGCCCCATTTTACAATTTTTTTTCTTGCCACAGTTGTTAAGTGAATCATTGCATTTATTAAGTTAATAACGTGGCTGTTAAGGGAAACTGGATTCCGCATTGCCTTTGCTAGTCAGGTCGCAAAAGTTGATCACATGATCACAGCCTACTGCAATCGTCATAAACATGAGCCAGTTGCCAAGCATCTGACTTTTAATCATGTGACATGGGGATGCTGCAATGGTCATAAGGGTGAAAAACGGTCATAGGTCACTCTTTTTGGTGCCGTTGTAACTTTGAACGGTCACTAAATGAACTGTTGTAAGTGGAGGATTACCTGTATCACTTTCCTTACTTTCAGTTTGTTTTTTATCTTGATTTACCCCTCTACCTAGTGTAGGTGAAGTACATTTTAATTTGGAATAACATGTTTACTTACAGTCTCAGGCTCATGTAGCCAATTCATAGTTGAGTGTGCTGTGCAAACTCAACAAGGAGGATCAAGCAAATAAATCATACTGGTTACTATGTTTTGTCAAAACAACCATTGCCACAGGATAGGATAGGATAGGATAGGATAGGATAGAATTCTTTATTGGCCAAGTGTGATTGGACACACACGGAATTTGTCTTTGGTGCATAAGCTCTCAGTATATATAAAAGGAAAAAAGAAAAAATGCATTCATCAAGAACCATAAGATACAATACAATAGCGGAGTTGGAAGGGACCTTGGAGGTCTTCTAGTCCAACCCCCTGCCTAGGCAGGAAACCCTATACCGTTTCAGACAAATGGCTATCCAATATCTTCTTAAAGACTTCCAGTGTTGGGGCATTCATAACTTCTGGAGGCAAGCTGTTCCACTGATTAATTGTTCTAACTGTCAGGAAGTTTCCCCTCAGTTCTAAGTTGCTTCTCTCCTTGATTAGTTTCCACCCATTGCTTCTTGTTCTACCCTCAGGTGCTTTGGAGAATAGTTTGACTCCCTCTTCTTTGTGGCAACCCCTGAGATATTGGAACACTGCTATCATGTCTCCCCTAGTCCTTCTTTCTATTAAACTAGACATACCCAGTTCCTGCAACCGTTCTTCATATGTTTTAGTCTCCAGTCCCCTAATCATCTTTGTTGCTCTTCTCTGCACTCTTTCTAGAGTCTCCACATCTTTTCTACATCGTGGAGACCAAACCTGAATGCAGTACTCCAAGTGTGGCATTATAAAGTGGTATTAATACTTCACGTGATCTTGATTCTATCCCTCTGTTTATGTAGCCTACAACAGTGTTGGCTTTTTTGGCAGCTGCTGCACACTGCTGGCTCACAACACTTAGTGATAATCATAAGTTACTAATAAGTAATGATATCATACTAGGAAACAAACAGAACAATATAAATTGTAAAGATACAAGCAACAAAGTTATAATCATAAGTAGAAAAGAAATAGGAAGAATGAGAAGAAGAATAGTAATACAGCAGTTGTAAATAGTTTGACCATGTTGTGGGAATTAGTTGTTTAGCAGGGTGATGGTGTTTGGGGGAAAATGTCCTTGTGTCTAGTTGTTCTGGTGTGCCATGCCCTATAGCATCGTTTTGAGTGTAGAAGTTGAAACAATTTATGTCCAGGATGTGAGGCATCTGTAGATATTTTCAGATCACCTAATAGCCCAGGTGCAAATTTATTTTCAGCCCTATAAGATATACCAGATCAAGAACCCATGCCATATGCCAATAGCCTTTGACCTACGATCGCAATCAGGATCAGAACTTCCATCTCTAAACGAGGTGGCTGTTAAGTGAGTCATCAAATCTCTACACTCATTAAACCATATGCTTGTTAAGCAAGTCCAGCTTTCCCCATTGACTTGGTTGGAAGCCAGCTGGGGAAGTCACAAATGGTGATCACATGTCCTGAGGACATTGCAACCGCACTGAATAAATTCCAGTTGTCAAACGCCCACATTTGGATCATGTGACCACAGGGATGCTGCAACAATTTTTAAGTGTGAGAATCACTTTTCTTCCCGCCCCATTGTAACTTTGAATGGTCATTAAAGGAATAATCGTATCTTGAGGACTACTTGTAGGTCTAAAATAATTTTTATTAGAACAACTACAGTGACTGAGTCTTGCAAGTCTGAATTGGCTTTCCTCCTCCTTCATTTTATCTTCGTGTGAATTAGAGAGGGGCTTCTTGTCAAACCTTCTCCAGCTTGGTCTTCTAGGAAAGGAAAAAAATCTTGATTCCATTTGCAGTGAAAATATTTTTTTTACTAAAAGCCAAGTGATTGCAGTAAAGAAAAGCCAGAACTAAGGCCTTGCGCGCAAAGGATTCCCAGTGAATTTCCCCTTTTTTGTTCCACTCCCCTGTTATCTCCCAACTGTTCAATTACATTCAAATAAATTCTTCCCTGCCTTGGGATGGGAAGCCCATTTCTTGAGATGGCACTGTTCTGACCTAGGCTTCCGCAAACCACGAAGCAGGCTCCTTGTCCCGACAGAAACCTCTTTTTATTAAGTTACTGTGAATTCCTCTCATTCACATCCAGCAAAGTCTCTCAAGGATGAATTTACAATCACACACTTTATCTGGCTTGGAGAGCTGCCAGGCCGATATCTGTAGCTAACATGCCTAACGACATAAAAATACCACATCCTTTGTCGAGCTAAAGCACCTGCTATTTACGCAGAAACGCTAAACCACAAAGCCTGTCCGGAGAACTCCGGGCATGAGAGAAAACCACATCCTATGGAAAGCTTTTAGCCTGCTTAAGTTTTGCCCGGCAACAGGTTTTTAACCAATCATGTAATCGTGTGTTGTATTACGAAAACCCTTCTTGTATGCCTTAATAAATACCGTTTCAATCAGCCAGTGGGGGCTTTTTTGGCATCCTGCTGAGCTGGTTGGTGCGTTTTTACACACCTTGGTGTTCGTGCTTCCTTAGCAGAGCCAGACCCACCTAGCTTAGGCTCACCCTAACGAGGGTTCTCACCCCTTCGGGGGTCCACAAGCCTAGCTCAGGTGCACCCTCATGAGGGTCCCAAAAGCAGACGAGGTCGTCACCGTGTGGCAGCCAGCCACACAGATATCTTCAAAACGCAACAGCTGTACTTGGCAAGGAGTCTCTGAGAATCACGAACCAATTGAGCGAATTAATTGTCTCCTGCAAACTCCACTCCCCTTTTGCTCCTCTTTATTCCCTGCAACAGGGGCCATTCACCCTCCACTTGTGCCTTTACTCCCAAGTCAGCCCTTGTTCCTTAACTGCTCCCTTCTCCTGGCAGCTCTGCGCATGCGCACATTGGGAACAGGCCCAAGCTGTTCTTCTGCCCCACTGATCTCTGACTCTGAAGGCAGCTGATAACTGTCGGACGGCCCTGGCCCCCTCTCTGCCTCTGATACAGAGCCTCATCAGAGCCTTCCCCAGATTCCACGACTGGCCTATGTTCCTCCCCAACCTCCTCATTGTTTGAATCTGCCACCAGTTCCGCTGGCCACTGGCAGGCCACAACAGGGTAGTTTCTGTTTTCCCTCCCCCCAGCTCCATTCAAACCCCACCCCCATAGTTTGTGGCAAGTTGGCATCTAGTGAAGCAAGGCTGGAATGTAGGATGGCAGTTATGACATTTCAATTTGTCAGATTAGTTTCTTTGTTTTGACAATGGATCATTTCCCTGTCTTTCAAGGGAGCTGTATTCTTTCAGGAAACCCTCCTCCTGTCTAGTTTCCTTGAATACAAGTGATGAAAGTAGCCTCCCCAATTTATTTTTATAAGATGTGTGTGCATACGTAAGCACATATTTCCTTTGAGCAAAGGCAGAGGGGGGGGGGGGGAAGCTCTACCAATTACTGAGAGGGCCCAGTTCACTGGAATTGCTATGGGGGTTAAAAGAAAAAAAGGATTCTGGAACTAAAGCTATTAAAAGAAGGACACTTTCGTTCCCTAGGGATGACAAAAAAAATGGTAAAAACAACACTTCAGAAATGTGTGCAAAGTTACATGAAGGTTAAAAAGACCTACGAAATATTCTTTGCTTAGAAAATTTTGTGACCAGGTTTAGAAAGGATGCAGGAAGATCAAATAATAATAATAATAATAATAAACCTATTTGTAAATTCATGCTTCTGCTATACATTCAACCAATCAAAAGATGCAAACCAGAAACAATGAAAACTGTATTTACCTCTCACTATCAGTGGGAGAAGCTCTGAGGCGCAGTTGAAAAGTTGCATGTGAAGTCTAGCTTAGCTGAAGACTTCAAGCTGGTTACTCGTGGCTTATAATCGTGGCTCATAAACAAAGAGCTAACTGAAGCCTGTAAATTATGTTTTCCCTTTTGCTAACTTCCTCCTCAATCAGAAGATAAGCAACAACCATATGTTGGGCTGACACACCTTATTACCTAGGAAACAGGAACTCCGATTCTTACCAAAGGATAGACTTTTTTGTTTACCTCCATGTAATTCAGCCTGCTGCATGTAGTTAGGATACCAAGCAAAACTTGCTAGAGACAGCTGATGACTTTTCAATGAGTTGATAAGTTGTGAGAGGCATCGCTTCATTGCATTGTCTGGGTGTCATCCAAGTTCAAGTTAAGAACCATAGACCAGATTTCAAAGCAACACGCAAGCAACATACATAGAAGCCCAAGTGGTGTGAGACTCCATGAAGTCTCCATGCAAAGTATTGGTGGTTGGGAGCCAGGATGTTACCCTTGCAAGATAGCCCAGACAAGGAGCACCAACCATTGATACTAACACTGCCTTTGTTGTAAGGTTATAGTAAAAGAATCTTGCAAGTGTGGAATTGCATCTCTTCCAGGATAAATCAGACAGGAAAAAACAATTCGTTGAGCTAATTCTGTTTTATTGTAAGGTGCCATTAATAGAATCCTGCAAGTCTGAAGACAATACAAAGTTCCCACTACCACTTTTAACTACTTGATTCATTTGGGGAGTGTCCTTCCTAAGTTTTTTTCTCTGATTGTTAAGCTACTGGGGGGGGGGGCTCCTCCCCACTGGTGGGGTTCAATTTTTTTACTACCGGTTCTGTGGGCGTGGCTTGGTGGGCATGGCATGGCTTGGTGGCATGGCAGGGGAAGTATACTGTAAAATCTCCATTGCCACCCCACTCCAGGGGAAGTTTATTGCAAAATCCTTATTTCCTCCCAATCAGCTGGAACTCAGGAGGCAGTGAATAGATGGGGGTTCAGCCAGCCAGAGGTGGTATTTGCCTGTTCTCCGAACTACTCAATATTTCCGCTACCAGTTCTCTAGAACTGGTCTGAACCTGCTGAATACCACCTCTGCTCCTCTCTCTCTTGCACGATTCTTTTGTAGACAGCATCTCTCCCACCCCCCACCCCCATATACCAAGGTCATCCAAATTTTCCATCATAATACCCCCTCACCTTTATAGTCCAAGAAACTAGGTGGGATCCCTATTGAGATTTTGCCATGTTCCTATTCCTTCTGCAGTTTAAGCAGCTTCTTATCTGCCTGTTCTCCCAACGGTGTTCCAAGGTCATGCTATGGAAGACATTCATGGAAATACTGTAACCAACTGACACACTTTCTACAATTTGTAATGGAAGATGGCTTTTTTCCCCCCTCTTTGTTCAAAAATAAATAAAAATTGTTTTTTTTTAAAAAAAAAGATCATTACCGCCTTCCTGCAAAACACGTCCTGTTACTCCCTGTTATAAAGGGAGGGATCAGGCTATTTCTGATCAGGTCACTAACTTTCTGATTGTGTTCCAAGCTGTGATTTTCCAGAGTAGCTTACTTGCTGGTCAGATATAGAGATGCATTCAAAATGTAGTCTCTTTACCCAAATAATTTGGAGGATCACACAGCGAATAGATGTGGGCAGAGCCAGCCAGAGGTGGTATTTACCGATTCTCCAAACTACTCAAAATTTCTGCTACCGGTTCACTAGAATTGGTTAGAACTGACTAAATATCTCTTTTACTGCAAAGGTGTTCTAAGTTATGTTCCCTGTGCTTGGGTGTAATGATATGTGGAAATGACCTTGGAACACGTTGGAAGAACAGGCAGATAAGAAGCTGCTTAAACTGCAGAAGGAATAGGAACATGGCAAAATCTCAATAGGGATCCCTCCTAGTTTCTTGGACTATAAAGGTGAGTGGGTATTATGATGGAAAATTTGGATGACCTTGGTATATGGGGGGGGGGGAGGAAGAGATGCTGTCTACAAAAGAATTTATTTTTGAAGAAAGAGGGGAAAAAAGCCATCTTCCATTACAAATTGTAGAAAGTGTCAGTTGGTTACAGTATTTCCATGCATCTCTTCCATAGCTTTTCCTATCAAATCGCATATTTTAAATTCACATATATTCATGCATATCACAATTATTATATCTCAACCTTAATTTGACTATAATTGTTTTTATATCCTTTTATATATAATATTCAAAATCTAGAATAGGATTATATGATAAGATTCTATTAAATCATCTTAAAATCATCCAATCACATCTTTATAACATATTCTAGATAAAGCTTTTAAATCTCCTCTCGTATTCTCCATGTGTTGTTTATATAAAATTTCATATTATCAAACTAATATATTTATATGTATTGTTATCATTATTAATCATTATTTAACTATAGCTATTGTCACTTCATTTTATGCATACTACTGGTAAACTAAATTTAGCTTAGTTTTTATTATAAATTTTCATTGCATCAACCTGTATCTTTCCAGTAATAGTGCAGACTTATATCTCTTGCCATTTGTAGCATTAATATTCTAGTTACTTTCTTAATAAATCTTGTATGAACGTCTCTTCACAACATGTTGTTCCTTTTGTATCTCATAAAAGCTCAAAACCCAGCATTTGCTCTTTCCATCAGCTTATCTTTGGTTATCACTGGTGCTTCTGTCAAGATTTCTCTCCTTATCTCCATCAATTTTTCTCTCTTTTCTTCTTCTGTGCTTTGAAGTCTGGGGTAGAGTTCCAATCCATCTATCTCCCCTTTCCATATTCCGCTCTTGCCATTACCAACTACGCTCACTTAGTTGTCAGTATTCACAGTTTTCTTATCTCTTTGCTCATTTTTTTCTTCCATTTTTGAATTCTGTCCTCCACATTCTTCATTTGATAAACATCCTCTATTTTTTTATCAAATTTTTCTGTTTTGTATTCCATATTCCCCAATCTCTTTTCAATTCTCTCTGTCACAACTAATAGATTTTGAATTTCAAACATAATCATATGCAATGTTACAGTTTCTTTTTCCTGCTGCACATTCTTCCAATTTTGCAGGTACTGCCACTATAGGATCCAAGGCTATTTTAATAAACTTTAAACAGGTTCATTTGTTATCTTTCAAGTCAAAATGTTGTCTTCCCTCCAATAGCTAGTGATAGAACTCCCAAAAAGCACCTGTATAAACAACTTGTGCTCTTCCTACTATCACTCTCAGTAAACAAACTGAAAGAACCTTGAATCTCAAGTGATCAAAGAGAAAGAAGAAAAAACAATGTATCCAGCCTCCAGCCTCTAAGTGGCAGTGTAACTGCTTTTCCTCCTGTTGTTTCAACTCTCTTTATAATCCTTCTTATTTTCTTCTTTATATTCCAAGCTTAAGAAAGAAAGAAAACCCTTAAATGGAGATCAAAAACAATCCAATCAATCCAATCAAGCATTATAAAAAAAGAAGGAAAATTTTAATCCATAGGTGTAAGCAAAAGTGAAAAAAGAAGAAGAAAAAATTAATTTATTCAGTTTAAAAAATAGGGAGCTTTTGCAAAAAAATCCATCCATGGAAAAAAAATAGAAACAGGATAACACACTAAGTTTAATGTAGATTAATTTTGCCACTTAGAGTCTTCTATCTTCAATTTTAATTGCCTCTTTTTCTAATAATAAAAATTTCGTCACCAATTCGACACACTTTCTTTTTTCGCTTTCTTCCCATTCAGGAGCTGTCCCAACTTCAGCAGCTTCATTAGCTGCATTTCTGTCGCTGGAAAAAAGGCTATTCCTGGATCTTTCAGGGACTTTGCGATGTCCCTGAGATCAGCAGGAGGTGCCCTTCTCAATCACCACCTCTGCGGGACAGTTTAGGTCTGAAAGCACCATCCAGTTGCAGAAATATCGACTGCGATTTCGGAGCACCAAGATCACATGTCGTACCTTCGCGGTGTCAGCTATTCTCTTCTGGAAATGATCTTATTGGATAGTTCTGGGAAAGCGAGATCCTTTGGGGCTTCTGAACATGTATGTTTTCGGAACATTTGGGGAATTTCCATCTACTTTTCACATTGTACGCAACTGTATTTTTGTATCCAAGTTATGACGCATATGATACGTCACTTTGTGTATTTAAGGTGCACCTATGTACCTTGTAGTTATTCTCATTTGTATGGGAATCCACTTGTGCAAGTGTAATAAAATAGTTGCTTTTGGTTGACCATCGTCTCCTTGACCAGTTCTTTGATATGTAGGAAATATATCTGGGATATTTTTCTCACACGCTGCCTCCTGAGTCCCAGCTGAGTCTTCTTCTGTTGCCCTGCCCAGGAGAAAGGAGCTGGAAAGCAGATTAGTGGGATGCAGAGGGAATGGGGATTTTAGAGTATCCCTCCCCCAGGAGTGGGGTGGAAATGGAGATTTTGTAGTATCCTCCCCCCAGTAGTGAAGAGGGAATGGGGATTTTGCAGTACTGTTTCCCTGCCATGCCCATCAAGCCATGCTCACAGAACGGGTAGTGAAAAAAAATTGAATCCCACCTCTGCTTCACAGATGTTTGATTCCAATCCTAGTAACCTGATCAGGTAGTCCTTGGATTACAGCCATTTGTTTCATGACTGTTCAAAGTTACAACGGCCCTGAAAAAAATGTTAATGACTGATTCTTGCACTTACGGGTACAGTGTCCCCTCATAGGATCAAAACATTGGTGCTTCGCAACAAGCACACCATAATAGTTGTAGTGCCCTTGAGAGCACATGATCACCATTTGCAACCTTCCCAGGGACAGGCAATGGAGGAACTTGGATTTGCTTAATCACCATGATAAAAATGTTTATACAATTGGGCATAACTCACTTAAGGACCACATTGCTTAGAGAGAGAAGTTCTGGCCTCAATTGTGTTTGTAAGTTAAAGTCTAACTGTAATGTTGAAATCTTATCGTCCCCAGTTGTCTCTACAGTCAGGGCAAGGGTACTTCTCGGTTGCCACAGCATTTCAAGTTCCCCAATTCTCAGAAATAGTTTTAAAATCTGCAGTTATCTTCATTTCCACCAGCCACACTATGCCGATGGAGCAACATGTACTTGCTGCAATCCTGCAAACAAGCAAAAATTTCTTGTATCTTGATTCCACGGAAAAAGGGAAAGGACCACACCCTTTCTTACTTCATGCTAGGTCGGTTTGTCAGACTTTGGGCTGGACAACAACTACAAAAAGATCCAAGTGGTCCTTACAGGCGAGAGGATTATTAAGTGCTGGAACAAGACTAATATGATCCCCCTCACCTACACATGGACACACATTTCTGTTTTTCCTTGAATTTTTGAGCTCCAGATTTAACCCTAACCCTAAACTTGCAAACTTAAATAAATAAACAAGTAAGCAAACTTAAATAAATAGATAAGTAATACCACTTTATAATGCCTTGGTAAGGCCACACTTGGAATACAGCATTCAGTTTTGGTCGCCACGATGTAGAAAAGATGTGGAGACTCTAGAAAGAGTGCAGAGAAGAGCAACAAAGATGATTAGGGGACTCGAGGCTAAATATATATAAAAAATGATTGCAGGAATTGGGTATGTCTAGTTTAATGGTAAGAAGGACTAGGGGAGACATGATAGCAGTGTTGCAATATCTCAAGGGTTGCCACAAAGAAGAGGGAGTCAAACTATTCTCCAAGGCACCTGAGGGTAGAACAAGAAGCAATGAGTGGAAACTAATCAAGGAGAGAAGCAACTTAGAACTGAGGAGAAATTTCCTGACAATGAGAACAATTAATCAGTGGAACAGCTTGCCTCCAGAAGTTGTGAATGCCCCAACACTGGAAGTCTTTAAGAAGATGTTGGATAGCCATCTGTCTGAAACGGTATACGGTTTCCTGCCTAGGCAGGGGGTTGGACTAGAAGACCTCCAAGGTCCCTTCCAACTCTGCTATTGTATTATATTGTAAGTAATGAAATTAAAATTCAATAAATTACATAAATAACTGCTCGCTGAGTTTCAGATGAATAAAGGTTAGGTCAAACAAGATTGCAAGGCAGTTTTGCTATACACATAAAGTATAGAGTATGAAGTATATCAATATTATTTTTCTTTTTAAAAATTTGGTTTTGTAATTTTTTTTAATTTCCCCTTAATCGGCTCCCTTTGAGCTCCATGGGCCCTGGAACAATGTACTGGCTGCACCCCCATCTCCTCAAGCCTTGGTCCTTATAAGAAGGAGCTGCGCAAACATGCCAAACCACAATTTCCCTCAAAAGTCTTCCTGACATGGGATCAAGAAGAGGAGAGAGGCAAGAGGGCCTGAAACTAGAAAATGGATTGGCTGCAAGCATCACTAAACTGTAGTCGTATTTTGAAGAAAAGACTGGTTGAACTGTGGCTTCAAATTCACCATGGCTTATTGCTTGGAACAAGCCAGTGTTCTAGAATGGCGCTTTTCAAACTTGCTGGCTGGGGAATTCTGGGAGTTGAAATCCACAGATCTTAAAGTGGTTTAAATTTGGGGGGAAAAAACTGCTCTAGAACCAGAGTCTGGAGCTGCTCTGCCAGTGGTAAAGAGCAGTGATGGCTAACCTTTTTGTCATTGTGTGCCGGAAGCACCAGCACCCCTAATGCAACGTTCATACAACCACCACCACCCGTGCCCCCTGCTCTCCTGTGCATGCATATGTGCACCCAGGGACGTGCGGTCAGGGGAGGCAGGGGAGGCAGAGCCTCACCTCTCTTCATGAAATAATAGTATATACATCCGTCCGTCCGCACCCAGGAGCTGCGGAGGCAGAAATGTTGTTGGCGCTCCTGGATGACGCAGCCTCAGCCTCCAGCACACGTGGTCCCATTCCCCGCCTTCCTGATGACGTCACCAGCCTCATCAGCCATAAACCTCACCGCACGTCACTGTGTGCACCCCCCTGCACTCTGTTTTCGACCTAGTTGGCCTCTCTGCAGCCTCCTGGGAGCAAAAATGGGGGGGGGACTGCATGCCTCTTGTCCCCTGCGCATGCATGGGAAAGATCCAACAATCAGCTGGCCAGAGGAACACGTGTGTGCATGAGCAATGGATCTGAATTGGGCAACAGCTTGCATGCCCGTAGAGAGGGATCTGTGACACATGTGCCATAGGTTATATACGGGTATAGACAATGATGTGCGGTGAGGTTTATGGCTGGTGAGGCACTGACACAGTGGTGGGTTTCAAATATTTTTAGACTTGTGGACTTCAACTCCCAGAATTCCACAGCCAGGCATGCTCAGTTCCGATTTAAAATGACAGCATTTGTTTCTCTCTCCCTTCCTCCCCCTCTCTCAAACACACACACACACACACACACAAGTTGGATTGGACTATCTCTCCTACCCCCTTCCCTCTCTCACTCACTCTCAAACAAACACACACATACACAAAAGTTGGATTGGATATCTTTTCCAGTGGCTTGAAAGCAGCTCCTCTGCCATCCCCCCCATTCCCCTGCTGCCTTCCCCAAACACCTCCACCATTGCAAATGCAGCCTGCTGTCTGGGTGAGAAATGCCTGGAACGCAATAAAGCCCACCAACTCACCTCCTGCCGGCAGGCTGGGGTGAGAGGAGAGGCAGAGAAGCCGAAGGGGAGCCGATCCAAGCCTTCCAAAAGAAAGAGGCTGGTGGAAAGTGTGTGTGCTACAGCATGGCTCTTTGCCTGGCTTCCGTGGATGACTCTGCTTAACTGTTTAAAAAAGCCTCTAAAAAAGCGCCCTCTACTATGAGGCAGGAGAACTGCGTGCCTCACCTACATCAGGAATTTTTAGGGTTTTAACCCTTGCTTAACTCTGCTCGAGTGATCATAAAACGCCTAAAGTCAGACTAGAGGAGGCATGCAGTTCTCCTGCCTCATAGTAGAGGGTGCTTTTTAAGAGGCTTTTTTTAACAGTTAAGCAGAGTCATCCACGGTGAGGCAGCAACTAGCTCAGCTTTTTCCTTTTACATTTTTTTTTCTTTTCATGATGAGAGCGGTGAGGCTGCGCCTCACTTGCCTCACTTGACTGCACGTCACTGGTTGTAGAGCAATAGATGAAATAGTTCCCATTTATCAAATTGATTTGTGGTGGGATGGTGTTAAATGCCTGCTTCTTGATTTAGTATGGCGACATTTCCAAGACAAATCCATTTCTTGAAGACAAGAATGCATTCACGAAAAAAAAGCAACTTCCACCCATTTGTTTCTGCTTTATGTCAGAAGCAGGGTTATCTGATGTAGGCTGTCTCAAGTCATGTTGTTTGGTTTGCCATCTGGATATCATTTTGTTGTCAATAAACAAAATGAAACAAAATTTGCTACTTACAAACCAGGACTCTTATCTCTTGCTCAATATTTTTGTTCTTTTTTTGCCCTGAACTCCTCCTCCTCCTTGCTCTTCTCTTCTCTTAGTACACATTGCAAAATGCAGCCAGTTTGGTCTAATAGTTAGGAAACTGAGAGCCTGTGAGTTCTAGTCCTACCTCAGGCATGAAAGACAGCTGGATGATTTTGGACCAGTCACACTCAGCCCAACTCACCTCACAGGGTGGTTGGCATAGGAAAAATAGGACGAGGAAAGAGTATTTGACAGGTTTGCCATCTTGAGTTGTTTATCAAAATAATAAAGGTGGCTAAGACACTGAGCTTGTCGATGAAAAGGTCAGCAATTCAGCGGTTCGAATCCCATGTGGCAACTTTACAAAAATATCCAAGTCTAAGAGCGCTCATAAAATGTAATAGATTTGGGAAACTATATCTTTTTGGGCTAGTAAAACTTCAACCTGAAAACCATCCAGTATAATATTGAAGGCATGAATGAAAAAAAAAACTGTCCATTTTGTGGCACTCTGAGTGTCTAAAAGCTTCTCTCTGATTTTATGAGAAATCTCTGAAGCATTCTGGAAAGTGATATTGTTATTTATTGTTACCTAACATGTAAAGAGGGGGACACGATGACTCAGTGGCTAAGATACTGAGCTTGTCGATCAGAAAGATCGACAGTTCGGTGGTTCGAATCCCTAGCGTCGTGTAACGGAGTGAGCTCCCGTTACTTGTCCCAGCGTCTGCCAACCTAGCAGTTCGAAAGCACGTAAAAATGCAAGTAGAAAAATAAGGACCACCTAACAGCATTCCATGCGCTTTCGGTGTTTAGTCATGCCGGCCAGATGACTACGGAGATGACTTTGGACAGCACTGGCTCTTCGGCTTTGAAACGGAGATCAGCACCGCTCCCTAGAGTTGGGAATGACTAGCATATATGTGCGAGGGGAACCTTTACCTATAAATAAATAACTTTTTCTTGTCTAACCATTACCTTATAAGCATTATGTTTTTATGTTTATCACCTTTCATGTCATCACTCCCCTGCTTCTTTTTTTCATGCTTCCCATTATAATTTCATCCCATGCTTCTATCACAGTCGGCAACAAAACTGTCACTTGGTTCTAAACAGCTTTTGTGTCCTCTTATCTGGTGGAAAGTAAAAGCTCCTATGATACACACCCAAGCTACTGTAAGTCACACATTCCCCAATCACCTCGGATACACTGGCAACTTTAAAATAAAGATAGGAAGAAACCACATAAACTTTTTCAGCCCACGTTGACACTTGGGCTGAAATGGATTATGAGCATCTCACTGGCTTCATCAAAGGAACAGAATCCTTTCACGATAAGGGGGTGGGAAAATCATAATTCAAACCCAGACCCCCTCACAATAAATCCACACCTAGGAAGGAATTTACATATCTGAGAGGTATCTTCCATCCTGGACTTCACATGTCCTTAGGACAACATTCTAATATACGCATCCAATACCTACCTCATGAGCAAAGCCAAGGACAGGAGAACTTCAATCTGCACATCTAAACCTCAAAGCTTGCTTGTCCTTATATATACTTCTGGTGATAGATCCCTGAGGATGTAGTCCTACCTTTTTGAAAGCTGGTTTCTGTCCTATGCTCTTGAAAATAAGAACCATCTCCTCTTCAAATAACTACCCAATGTCATTCTTAGCTCCCAGTTTGGGATTGGACCTCTTTTTGCTTCTGACAATTCTTTTTCTCCACTTTGTATTCATTTATTTTGAGAGTTTAATATTTCTGCAGTTATTCTTCTTTTTGTTGTTAGTTGCGAAGTCGTGTCCAACCCATCGCGACCACATGGACATTGTTCCTCCAGGCCCTCCTGTTCTCTATCATCCTCTGGAATCCATTTAAGCTCACACCAACTGCTTCAATGACTCCATCCAGCCACCTCATTCTCTGTCGTCCCTATCTTCTTTTGCCCCTTCTTTTTCCCAACATTAGGCTCTTCTCCAGTGAGTCCTTCCTTCTCATTAGGTGGCCAAAGTATTTGAGCTTCATCTTCAGGATCTGGCCTTCTAAAGAGCAGTTAGGGTTGATCTCTTCTAGGACTGACTGGTTTGATCACTTTGCACTCCAAGGGACTCGCAGGAGTCTTCTCCAGCACCATATTTTGAAGGCCTCAATTCTTGGCGCTCAGCTTTTCTTATGGTCCAACTTTCACAGCCATACATTGCAACTGGGAAACCCATAGCCTTGACTATACGCACTTTTTTTGGCAGGGTGATGTCTCTGCTTTTTAGTATGCTGTCTAGATTTGCCATAGCTTTCCTCCTCAGGAGCATTCTTCTTTACTCCCTTTCAATTATTTCTTTTTCTTCCATGTTTCCTTTCCCTCCTCAAATCCTCTTTTGACACTAATGAAAGATTTGTTCCACGTTCAGAACCCCTCATAACCTCACTTGCATTCTTCATTAATTCTCTCGGTCTTTTATTACAAACAAATAATTTTTACTTACAGTATGGACGCACCATTTATTATGTGTACGGAAGACTACAGCAATCGTAAAACAAAAATGAATGGACATGTGGCAAATTTACAAATATATCCAAGACTAAGAGCGCTCATAAAACGTAATAGATTCGGGGAACTATATCTTTTGGGGCCAGTAAAACTTCAACCTGAAAACCATCCAGCATAATATTCAAAGCATGAATGGAAAAAAACTGTCCATTTTGTGGCACTCTGAGTGTCTAAAAGCTTCTCTCTGATTTTATGAGAAATCTCTGAAGCATTCTGGAAAGTGATTTTGTTATTTATTGTTACCTAACATGTAAAGAGGGGGACACGGTGACTCAGTGGCTAAGATACTGAGCTTGCCAATCAGAAAGATCGACAGTTCGGCGGTTCGAATCCCTAGTGTCATGTAACAGAGTGAGCTCCCGTTACTTGTCCCAGCGTCTGCCAACCTAGGAGTTCTAAAGCATGTAAAAATGCAAATAGGAAAATAGGAATCACCTTTGGTGGGAAGGTAACAGCGTTCCATGCACCTTTGCCCTTTAGTCATGCTGGCCACATGACCACGGAGATGTTTTCGGACAGCGCTGGCTCTTCGGCTTTGAAACGGAGGTGAGTACCATCCCCTAGAGTCAGGAACGACTAGCACATATGTGTGAGGGGAACCTTTACCCTTAACATGTAAAGATTATTAGTTTCTATATTTAGGAGGGAATGGTCATGTATGATTTAGTCTGGAGTTCCTTCAGCAAAAGGTAGAAGAATTATGGAACAGAATTATGAGTGTCAACTTTTCATCAGTTCATAATCGAAGTAACATTTGAGAACATATAAATGCTAGTTCTTTTTTTTCTAAACAGATAGTTTCTTATGAAATAAATAAAACAAGTCAAAACCCAGATAGAGCAGTAGATGTTTGATGCACATGTTCCCATCCTTATTATCAAACGATGTCACTAACAACACACTGTCAAAAAAATTAGCTATAATCTTTTCCAGTTGCATGATCCCAGGGTGCTCGAAGAGATTTGAGTCTGGGAATCCTATATAGCCCACAAGCCATAGCCTACTCTTCTTGTTCCTAAAACATTCAGGACAAAAACACATAATTTCCAAGAACTGTTATAACAAATATGGTGAATAAGTTGTGTTTTATTATTCAGGATTCACTGAAAAATATTATTTTGCAGATCTCCTGAATACACCTGGGCGTTGCACTGTGCAATTTCAGCAGAAATTGTTCCAAAGTATTTTTTTTTCCTCTCCCAAGAAAACAGTTTGCACAGTGCAATGACCAGTTCTTGGAAATTATGTGTTTTTGGCCACTTCACACAAAGGAAAAATAAAGCCAGATGTTCTTCTTTCTCGCTTAGCTCAGGCCCCGGAAACAGCTGTCTTTCCGCCTCAGCGTGAGTAGAGGAGATGGAGCGGGTGCCTGGGTTAGCATTGGGGCCTGCGGAAGGCTCTGAGGAGCAGGAGGTCTCAGAGCCAGATGCAGAGCAGGGCCCATCTACTCACGCTGAGGCGGAAAGAACAACTGGGGCCTGTCCCAGATGCTTATATGCACAGAGATGTGTGGAGAGGAGAGCAATGCGGGACTGAGGGCCAGCTATCCAGGAAAAGAAGGAGAATGGAATAGAATAGAATGCAACTGTTGGCCAAACCATAAGCTGTGCCAGCTAAATACTGGCTTTATTTTTCCTTTGTGTGAAGTGGCCAGTTACCACACAAGGTCAGAAAACTGCAATCTGTCTATTCTGTGCAGCACAAAGAGGTGTGCTTTCAGGAGCTTTGGGGGGTGGGTGGGAGGGC
Source organism: Natrix helvetica (assembly GCF_964273705.1). NCBI lineage: Eukaryota > Metazoa > Chordata > Lepidosauria > Squamata > Natricidae > Natrix > Natrix helvetica. The sequence continues at coordinate 19,634,470 of NC_138551.1, forward strand.
TGAGGCGCGAGGGTCGCCTGAGGGGAAAAGAGCGCGATGGCGGTAATGCTGCTCGCTCGTCTGATAGCCTCGGTATCCGTGTCTGAGCCACGCGGCGTCCTCAGATATACTGCCACTCCTTCACTGGAAAAATGTTTTTCAAAATATTTTAGTTCTGACAGTTGTCCAAAGCGTCCTCAATCATCATACCTTACTTTTCTAAATAAACAGTGTGACTTTTACAAGAAAAAATATCCAGAACTGAACAATCAGCAGCTGATGAAAGAAATAGGGCATATCTGGAGGGAATTACCACAACATGAAAAAAACCATTATGAAGCAATTGTGAAACCTGAATGGGATAAATATAAAGAACAAATAGACAAATATAGATCTCAACTAAATCCTGTAGAGGACGCAGCTTTGAAAGAGGAAAAAAGGATAAAGAAGGAAATAAGAAAACAAGCAAAAATAAAGAAGGAATTAACAGCATTTGGGAAACCAAAAAAAAGTCAGAATTCCTTCAATATTTTTGTTTCTGAACATTTCCAAGAAACCAAAGCCCCCTCAAATAAGGAAAGGTTTAAAGCTTTATGTGAATAAATCATAAATTGAAAGCCTCCAGTACACAAGTTAGCATTGCTTTTATACACTTCGGAAAAACAAAGGCATGTGATTATTTGCAAGCAAAAGGCAACAAAACAATTGCATCCCTGGCAGAGGATGGCCCTCTTAGAAGGTGGGTTCACTACTAAAATATTATAGTCCTCACTCTTCCGTCCTTAACTGGTAAGAGTTAGGTAAGAACTAAGTGTGCAAAACTTTCTAAAAATCATCTATCTGCAACAAGAAAGAAAAGGTAACTCTAAACCCCAGCTGATCTGGTAGCGTTCTCTGATAAGGACAATGACACGATCCTTTGAGGAATGTGAAGGCAGAAAGAGCCCAAAAAAAGGAAAATAAAGAGCAAGAATTTTTTTTTAACAAAAACTGAATTTTTCTAAAATGGACACCTAACATAAAAAATGTCATCAAAAACGCACAACAAGGAATGTTCTTTCTGCATCAACTCAGGAAGCTCAAACTGCCCAAGGAGATGCTGATACAGTTTTGCAGAGGAATTATTGAGTCTGTCACCTGCACCTCCATAACTGTCTGGTTTGGTTCTGCAACCCAACAAGACAGACACAGACTTCAGAGGAGAATCAGAACTGCAGAAAAAAACAATTACTACCAACTTGCCTTCCATTGAGGACCTGTACACTGCACAAGTCAAAAAGGGGCCATGAAGCTATAGAGCACTGAACACCAAGACAACTAGACACAAGAACAGCTTTTTCCAGAACGCCATCATTCTGCTAAACAAACACTTCCCTCAACACTGTCAAACTATTCATTAAGGCTGCATTACTATTACTATCAGTCTTCTCATCGTTCCTGTTGTTGTGGAAATTGAGGACTCAAAGACCAGCTCTTTGCAATGCAAGAAAGTTTATTGCGCAGGTTCAAACAGCTAAAATAGCATAAGGGGGTTTGAACCCCAAACAGTCTCAAACAACAATCTTATATAGTCATTTTGACGTAAGCATATACGCAGGCATACATTTGCTAAATTGATAAAAGGAGAAATGGAAAAGTACAGAAAGAGCCGAGAATAAAAATACGTCAAGGAACATTTAACATCTGCGAGACAAACACGGGACTATCCCCTGTCCTAGACAGATAACAGGATACACCCCTCATGGTCTGTCTGAACATACAGATAAAAATATAAATGTTATGCCTCATTGATCTCACCCTGCCTCTGTCTGCAAATATCTTTTTCCTTGACCAGTCTTTTGCAATGTTATAATGAACCAAAGTCTGAACCAAGATTCAGGGCCTGTCTTCCCGATTCAGGGCCTGTCTTCCCTCCTTCCTTACTATCACCCATTTCCTCCCACTTATGACTGCAGGACTGTAACTTTGTTGCTTGTATCCTTACGATTTATATTGATATTGTTTCCTGATTGCTTTTTTGTACCCTATGACTATCATGAAGTGTTGTACATTATGATTCTTGATGAATGTATCTTGTCTCTTTATGTACATTGAGAGCATATACACCAAAGACAAATTCCTCTTGTGTCCACACTTGGCCAATAAAGAATTCTATTCTATTCTGGCTCTGGACAGTCACACAGGCCTACGGAATGTGATGCATGGAATCCAGATTCTATCAGAAAAGTTGTGTGTATGTTAAGTCACATAATTTAAATATTATTTCCTTCCCAACACCCATTATGAATGACACTATCATTGAGACATAGTGTTCTGGCAGATACGAATGTCTTTCTGGTTCCCGGTCTAATTCAACTAAATCTCCCCATCAACTCACCTTTCCGAATTGAAGCTTTAAATCAAATGGGCTACCTCCAAAACCATTTCAGATTTTTATATGTATGCCCTTTCCTCCCTGAATTTTGTTGTTGTGGTGGTAGTTGTGGTTATTGTTATCATTATTTAGAAGATTGTCCAATTTCAAAAGTTATTCTGGGCATCTTACATAAATTAAAGGAAAGGAAAGGAAAGGAAAGAAAGCATTTTAAAAATTCACCAACCAGAATCATCCATTTCCAAATCAAATCAATCCCATTTAGAGTTTTAGTTCAGAAAGTCAGAATCAAACTAGACCAGAAATCCCAAATGATTTAAAAGTGAATCAACTGGTATTAAACATGGATCAAACTGAAAATTCAGATAGGATTTTACTTGGCTGCCTTCTTCATACAACCCAAATAAACCTGAAAAGATATTTCACTTCCAGATTTACACATGTTGGGAGAAATGTCCTTCTGGGTTCGGCTCCAAGTGGGGAAAAAGACACTGGAGACATGGAAGCTGCTTGGAAAGATGGTTTTAATGGTGGACAGGACCACATGGCCTGAGCCCTGAACATCAAAGGTGATCACATGCTTCAATGTTGGTGGAGAAGAGAAGAGAAGGGAAGAGAAGGACTGAAGAAGGGCTTGCAGGGATTTTTATAATCTGTTCTGCCCCACCTATCTGTTTCCTGTTCCTGTGTAAGAAATGTATTCTGATTGGTTGCCAGACTCACATGGGCCCATGCAGGGGCAACCCTCTAGGCTGTTTTGAATTCAGGTTTGATTGAGTTCAGATGCCATGTGGTCAGTTGAGTAAAGGCTTATTATCCTGCCTTAATCCCATCACAGCTGAAGAGGAGAACTCTTTATTATGTAAAGTGGACTAGCTTGGCCTTCTTAATGGCCCATTGACAAAGTGGGGATGGGCAGGAAGCTGTAGGAATTTAGTGTTTAAAATGTGTTTCTCCCTTTTTCACATCCAGGAAAATATAATATTCTGCCTTATCAATATTTCCTAGGATATTTCATTTTTCTGGGAGAGGGCTAGGTGATAACTTCCTACACACACACACACACACACACACACACACACACACGCACAAAATTAAAATCCACTGAGCACAATTTTGTCAACTTCACTGGTTTCCAGTCTGATTGCCAGTGCAATTTAAAACCTATAAAGCCCTACATGCAGTGGTGAAATTCAATTTTTTTTACTATTGGTTCTGTGAGCGTGGCAGGGGAAAGATACTGCAAAATCTCCATTCCCTTTCTACTCTGGGACCAGCCAGAGGTGGTATTTGCTGGTTCTCCGAACTACTCAAAATTTCTGCTACTGGTTCTCCAGAACCTGTCAGAACCTGCTGGATTTCACCCCTGCCTACATGGCACAGGGCGATATTTTTTTCTGAAGGACTCTCTATGTCCCTCAGTCTGGTCAGAAGGTGCCAGCAAGGCTGGCACGTTCCTGGTTCCTTTGATGAAACAGAGCCATCTATTGGTACCCACGAAGTATACCCGTTTCCTGTTGCAGCATCAGCCTTCTGGAATGAGATCCTCCTAAATTCCATAATGCTTCCCACCCTGTTGACATTCCTGAATGCCTTGAAGACCTGATTGTTCTTCCAAGCCTTGGGTTGAGCTGGATGCAATCCCTCGTTGAATGAGTTTTTGTATGCAGCAACGGGATCCCATCTTGTTGGTTTTGCATTGTATTTTGTATACTTATTATATTATGAGCTACTCAGAAATGCTTTGGAGTCATGTGTTGCTTAAGTTGAATTAGACAAACAAGCCAAGAAAGTGGAAGGAAGTAGGTGAATTTGAGAAGTGCTTTAATTTTTTATTATTGCTTGGGGACTCAGGAGGTTGAAGACTTTTGAACCCACATCATCTTCTTCAGGCTCTTGTGGGCTTTCTATAATTAATTTGCAGCCAACCACAAAGGCTGGAAGGAAAATGAGAAAGGAAATCCAACAGCAGAGAGGAGGAACAAGAGCAACAAAAACAACAATCCAATGTGTTGGAAAATTACTATGGGTAATTTGGAGGTTAGCTTGCACTCACACATTCCCAGCATATTCCTATATCCAAATCAGATCAAGCACACATGCTTCTCAGTTCAAGCTAACAAAAAAAGAAAGAAAATAGTTTGATGCTTATTTACTAAGCATCAGCAAACATAGTTTACTGGAAATAATGAGATGAAAGCAGGGATGAGCATGAATGACAGACTGGAACCTTTATCTGTGACTATCAGAAGGACAAAGAACTTTACAGAACAGCTGGAAACAAGATTGTAGGTAATTATCATAGACAAACAGTCCTAAAAGAGTGGTTATTTCCGTTTTAACTTTTTCAGATTGAAGGAGTATAGGAATCAAGATGAATCAATATTTGCTTTTGCTTATATTATTGTCTACTGTCAGAAATTAGTTGTTTTTTAGCCTAGCAAATTGTAACCTTAATACTGGACTGCAAATGTTATCTCACTGCTGTGTCTCGCTTCCATTCTTGGCTTCAAAGCTAGGGACATTTTTGAAAACATAGAAGAAACTGATACACAGGCTGCATAGATAAAGGAACCTAACTAGGGAGTTTTCCTGGCTCATAAATCCTTAAAGCATTCTGCCAAAAAACAACTTGGCAAAGGGGAGCAGCCACCCCCTACACAAGGCTATAGGAAAACTCCATAGATAAGGTAGACAGAGACAGGAGCTTGAACAAAAGAACGCTTTAAAGATCACTTTGGTAATGAATCTTTGTCTCTGATTGGATAAACTTTGTTTCTATCTGTAGGAAGTTATCACCTAGCCCTCTCCCAGAAAAATGAAATATCCTAGGAAATATTGAAAAGGCAGAATATTATATTTTCCTGGATGTGAAAAAGGGAGAAACACATTTTACACAAAGTAAATTCCTACAGCTTCCAGCCCATCCCCACTTTATCAATGGGCCATTAAGAAGGCCAAGCTAGTCCACTTTACATAATAAAGAGTTCTCCCCTTCAGCTCCAGGGGGGATGGCAATGAAGGCAGAATAATATTGCCTTTTACTCAACTGACCACATGGCATCTAAACTCAATCAAACCTGGATTCAAAACTCAGCAGCCTAGAGGGTTGCCCTTGCATGGGCCCATGTGAGTCTGGCAACCAATCAGAATACATTTCTTACACAGGAACAGGAAACAGATAGGTGGGGCAGAACAGATTATAAAAATCCCTGCAAGCCTTTCTTCAGCCCTTCTCTTCCCTTCTCTTCTTCTCCACCAACATTGAAGCATGTGATCACCTTTTCTGTTCAGGACTCAGGCCATGTGGTCCTGTCCACCATTAAACCATCTTTCCAAGCAGCCTCCATGTCTCCAGTGTCTTTTTTCCCCACTTGGAGCCGAACCCAGAAGGACATTTCTCCCAACATATCTGCCTAAAATGTATATAATACTCTGAGCCCCTCTTGCAGGGGGTGGCTATTCCTTACATGCATTTGTTTGTATGCTTTGAATATAGTTTTGTCACCCAGCCTTTACTACGGCCATAAATAAAAGCTGATACTTTTTTGCAAGCCTCGTCTCAAGTCTCTCTCTTTGGCATCTCGGGGAAAACAGCTGGAATTTTACAAGATATATGATACCAAGAGAAGAGAGATGGAAATTAAGAAACAGGATGATCCCTCCTCTAATCTGCACGTGGTACAAGTAGTTCTCAACTTACAACTGTGATTGAGCCTAGCCATTACAGTTGTAAATTGTGACGGTTGTAAAGCTAATTTAATATCACCAGAGCTGTTTTTCCTGACCTTTTTTTTTTGCAATGGTTGTTATGTGAACATTGCAGTCATTAAATGAAGCCCTTGTTCACCGTGGGCTGGCTTTGGCTGGAAACTGGAAGTAAACACAAGTTTCTGGCAAAAACTGTAGTAAATTGCAGTCACTGGCCAACACCTGCCTGTAGGCAGAGATGTAATGGGTGCAGGTCGAGGAGCATTGCATAATTGCGTGGTTTGCCTCATTTTGCACCCACGTCAAGCTTCAAAGTGTATTCATGTTGCTTTCACTTTTGCTGTTTCTCAGCTTGCCAACCAACTTGGGGGGGTGGGGGAGCGGGAAGGGGAATGTGAGTTTTAAACATCAAGCAATCAGCCCCTGAGAACCAAGGTCACTGCAGCAGGTGTTGGCCAAACTTCCAAGACATGTTCTCGCAACAATATTGTGACACTTAATTGGACAATGGACTCTGCACTAATAGAAGGGAGGCAGGATTCTATACTTTAATTATATCGAACTGTGCGGGAATTAGCCAGAGCTGGTTTTGCTTTCGTTCTGTGCTGAAATGATGTACTCAATAAAGTTTTGCATTAAGAGATTGGATCGTCTCAACAGTGCTTTCTGGGTTGGGTTTGTCAGTAGGAACTTTGACACCTACTGCAGCTTCCAAATGATCTTCAAGGGCAGCCCCACAGAAAAAGCATTACAGTAATCCATTAACATTTAAATGTTCTTTCTCAGCCTCAGACCCTCCGACTTCGTGATCAGTTTTTTCTCTCTGATCCGGAGCTGTTCGGATATCCTGCATTAGAATTCCTCTCATCCAGCACACACAGAAGGGTCCAAGTTGAGAAGTGAGTTACGAAAGGTGTACTTTATTTATTCATGATATAATGTGGACAGGATATGTGCGGGGGAACCTTTACCTTTTAGCTCACTGAGAGCCATCCTCATGTTGTGAGATGCAATGGGAAGATGCCTCTTTGAAGATAGCAGCCACTGCCAAAAATGAGGATATGTGCTCATTTAATAAACCCACCAATATTAACCTGAGTTCCCCAGGGCTGGGAAATCCTCGGAGTTAAAGTCCTCACATATTAAAGTTGTTAAGAAACACTGCCCTCAAGGAACAAAAAAACATCACAATTCTACATGTCCATATGCATGAATGTGGATATTCATGCTCTATTCTTGCTCTAAAATGGATGCAGGCAGGAGTCTTTACGAATTGGGAAACATTTAGATACCACCACAAAAATAAGAGAAGTGCCGGCAGCCTCTTGTGAAATGCATCCGAGAAAAATAGACAGATGTTACACTTTATAGGTTGGTCCCAACAGAGCAAAATAAAAATTACAAAATGTGTTTGTTAAGACGAGGAATTCAATGGATCTGTTACTGTTCCAGTTGTTTAAAAGACAGAGTGTATGCGACATTAAAAGATGGGGTGGCTCAGTGGGAAAGACACCGAGCTTGTCGATCAGAAAGGTCTGCAGTTCGAATCCCTAGCGCCACGTTACTTGTCCCAGCTTCTGCCAACCTAGCAGTTCGAAAGCACGTAAAAATGCAAGTAGAAAAATAGGAACCACCTTTGGTGGCAAGGTAATAGTGTTCTATGGGCCTTTGGAGTTTAGTCATGCCGGCCACGACTACGGAGACAACTTCGGACAGCGCTGGCTCTTCAGCTTTGAAACAGAGATGAGCACTGCCCCCTAGAGTTGGGAATGACTAGTACAGATGTGCAAGGGGAACTTTTTACCTTACCTATATGCTACATTAAATGTACAGCAGGAGCTACAGAGGTCTTGCAGTTGAAAAGCTATTTTCAACTATTCAGGCTAAATTGAGGAAACAAATATAACTGCCAGGTTCATGTGAATTAATGCCCTTCCATTATATCTAAGAAAATATTTTTTTTTAAAAGAGTTGTGAAAGTTTTGCTCCCCTGATGTGACATACGGACATTGCTTTCTACTTCCAGAAGTTGAATTGTACTTGTTTTATCATTCTCAACTACAGGTGGTCCTCAACCTAAGGCCACAACTGCGCCCAAAATTTATGTTGCCAAGTGAGAAATTTTTAAGTGATTTTTGCCCCATTTTACAACTTTTCTTGCCCGGTTTGTTAAGTGAATCACTGCAGCTATTAAACTAGTAAACTGGTTGTTAAATGAATCTGGCTTCTCCATGGACTTTGCTTGCCAGGAGGTCGCCCAAAGGGATCACGTGACCCTGGGACACTGCACCTGTCATAAATATGAACCGGTTGTCAAGCATCTGAATGACCATGGGGATCCTGCAATGGTCATAACTCTGAAAAATGGCCGTGTCCCTTTTTTAGTAACTTTAGTCACTAAGTGAACTTAGAACTACCTGTATAGGCAAATGCTTCAGCTGTAACATTTGATGTTTACAAGGAAACATCTTAGGAACAATTTCAGTCTGGATATGTTGTGGGACTGTGCTACAGCTTTGTCACCACTCTCATTGACTGGATGGTGTAGTTTCCATTCATGATTTAACACAGAGCCAAAATATTTGTATGTGCAGAACTGCAAAGGTTTGACGAGAATGATAGGTAGGCCTTGAGAATTACAGGTTGCAATAATGGTCACACAATGGGTGGATCATATGGCCGACCCAATTTTGGGGTCTTGCATCAGTCATAAGGGTGAACATGCTGGGCCGCGAAGCAAACCCGTTGTTCGCTGGGGAGCAGTTCTGCTGAAAATGAAGGGCTGGTTTTCTGCAAGTCTATCGTAAATTGCGGAATGGAGAGTTGGTCTTTTACAAAAAAGCCACTTGAAGAAACTAGAAACATTTGAAATGTGGATTTACAGGCGGCTGTTACGTTTAAGTTGGGTTGACAAAATCACAAATGGAGGTGGTGATAAGCCACCTGGGAAAGGAAATCACCAAAGCCACTAAAAAGCGAAAGTTATTATATTTTGGACGTGTGATGCGACACCCGGAAAAATATGGCATCCTTCACTTAATCCCCCAGAGAAAGATTGAAGGCAAATGAGGTCCAGGCAATAGAAGAACATCATGGCTTCAAAATTTAAGGGTTTGGTTTGGACAAAGCAGCCCTTTTTCGTGTGGTTTTTATTAAGAATAGGATCACCAACATGATCGCCAAAGTCCGATGACAGATATGCCACAAGAAGAATTGTAAAATGTGGTCATGTGACGGTCGGATGTTGCAAATGGCTATAAATACTGCCATGTTGTCAAGTGCCAGAAGTGCAGTGATGTGACTAATAATGGGGTTGGGTGGGTTTAAACCATCATTGGAACATTGGATCCGAGTAGCAAGTTCCCTTTGTCATAACTTCAGCTGGCCAATACGCGCAAGTCAAAGAGTACTTTTACAATCCAGAGCACTTGTTAAAGAACAGTCTGTATTTCCAAGCAAGAAAAGTTCTGATTGAAGGATAAAGGTATGAATTGCTTGGCATCTCCCCTCTAGCAAATACTTAGAGGTCTTGTTAAAACACAGAATGTGAACAGGTTTTGCAAGCACTTCCATCAGCTTTCTTAGTAAGTCACGAGGAAAACGATTATGCAAATAACAGTAGTTGGGAACACTGAATAAGCAGCCGTCGTCACTGCTGTGAATTTCTTCTGCCTACACTGAGCGGATATATAGAGACAGAAAGTACATGTCTTATATAAGTGTTTTTAAACAGCAGCCTAGGGGCAGAGTTGGGGTTTTCAGATGGGAAATCTATAAATAGCACTAAGACAAGTAACCAGAATACACGAGTGTCATAAAAATGCTACCAAGGTGAGTAAGAATTATGAAAAATATTTCTTTTCCCAGATGTTGGATGAAAAAAAAAGAGGTAATAAGAAAACCAGACCACATTTGTGAATGGTTTTTATCAATGCACACACAAAATGTATATATTTGCACAATCAGAAAAATTAACATCTTCAGTCTGAACACTGTTGATGGGGAGGGGAGGGGGAGGAAGCAGTTTAGTGGGAAAAAGGAGAGAGAGAGAGATCTGTTAAGTCAACCGCTGAAAAGGCAAGCAAATAACTAACATTATTGCCTGACAGTTTGATAGGAAAGTACTGAATCTGTATTCATAATTTCAGTTTCAGGCTGAAATTCAGTGATTCAGAGGAATGCTATAGAGCCTTAACTTTAAAAATGTTTATAGAACTAAACACACAATGGTCTCCCAAGTCAGTCAAATAAAATATGTGCAAGAGAAAGAGGCCAATCGAGCTCCTTCAAGATTTCAAGAAATTATTTGGTCTTGGTTATATCTTTTGTTGTTTTTTTAATCTTAAAACCTATTCTTCTGGTGAACACACTTTCATGGCAGTGTCAACTCATCAAATACAGTACTCTGTTGTTTCAAGACAGAAAGAAAAGATTAACATTAAGGCATTACACCGAGCTGCACTGTCTGCTTTTGAGAAATTAGAATCCGCTTAGTTAAACTTGAATACATGGAATGTTGGCACAGGAGCTGCTTGCTGTTGGATGCCACTCTCACCCATTCTTGAAATTGTCCTAACATACATACATTCTGAAATGGCTTTTAATTATACAAATTGAAAACTGGATAAAACTTCCAAATAATAAACTAACGGGTAAAATAGGGGTTTGCTTTATTTTTATGTTATGTACAGAATACATGTCTTGCACTATGATGGGGCAGGTCAAATCAACAGCTATAATCTCTAAATTATGCTGCTTTGTTTGCTTTTATTTTTAACCCGCTGGAGATGATGCGTTCCAAACCAAATGGACAGAACAGACTGGATTTCCTAAGTTGGTTGCACACAATTAAAAAGAGTCTTAAAAATCTACAGCCAAGTCAACAGTAATAATTTGTTGGTCTTAAGCAAAAAAGTTATCTTCTTGAACGAAAACATTCTAAAGTCTTACAGCTTTACGAAGATTAATAGCAGTTAAAGAGTAGAAGGAACTGAATAAAGTCTGTTGTAAGTACCAATCTGATGAATCGGCTGAGAATAAATGGAGAGTTTCTCATTCAAAATTACTGTGTTAAATTACTATTGCAGAAATGTTTACTCACTCAAAACATGCAATACCAAACTAATAAGAGAGCTATATTCCTCTATATGTTTGATGACTCCTCTAGACAGAGTTGCTACACTTGCGAATCTGTTGATAAGCATACATTATTTAAAACCGATAAACAAGTTAATAGTTTCCTTTAGTTTGCAAATCAAATTATGAACTATTTTATAAAGATGTTTGGCTAAGCTGTATACTTTCGCAAACGGGGAGAAATCGCTGTTAAAAGAGTGCACCAGCCAACATAGAAAATCCAATTGTTTCTGCACAAGATTCAGTCCCAAATGATAGCTGAATTATGACTGTTCATGTAAAGGTCTAGTTTCTTGCTCCTCCTCCTCCTCCTCCTCTTCTTCTTCCTCTTCTTCTTCACAATCCCCTTCATCAGTCTGCTGGTCAAGCTCCTCTTTTGTGATCATTTCAAAATCATTCCCATTGCCGCTACTGTGCTGCGACCGGTCATCTTCCCGCCTGTCACTGTCCGTATCCGAATTCCGCTCGCCTCCAGAACCTTCCGATCCAAAGCCTCCCTGGGCATCAGCTTTGACATCCTCGTCTTCCTTTTTCTCACTATCAGATTTCTCCTCACTGTCAGATTTTGTCTGCTTTTTGGGTTCTAGTCGCTCCTCTTTCTTTGAGTCAGCCTTTGGTCCTTTGTATTCGTGGGTGTAGAGGGGCCGGAACGAGTCAATGAAGCCGACGTCAGCAGTCAGGTTGGGTAGGAACCAGAAGTGATGTCTTCCTCCGGTTATCAGCCAGATGATAAGGAAGAGGATGCAACGGGCTGCAAGAAGGAAATGCCCAAATAAGTTGCTTTCAGAACACAGCTGCATTTATAGCAGTATACAGTAAACACCCCAAATGGAAAATAGAAGCAAAATCATTTTAGTTCAATCTATTTTTCTATTTCTCCCCTTTATAAACATGGCAAAGCGGTTTACAAAATACACACTATTAAACTGATGGCTGCCCTTAAATACTTTAATTATGTCATCTATAAAGTATCTCATCATCATCCCCCCGCCTCCCTGCTTCCAGCTGGGAGGTTTTCATTCTTGGATTTGGTGTAAGTGTTTCAACAGCAATAGTCCTTAGATTTATATACCGCTGCATCTATCTTATATACCACTTATATATGTATAGCATTTTCTGAGCGGTTTATAAATGTCAGCATATTGACTTAACAATCTAGGTCCTCATTTTATACGCCCTCAGAAGGATGGAAGGCTGAGTCAACTAGTCAGGATTGAACTCTTGGCAGTCGGCAGTGAATTAGCTTGCAATATTGCATTCTAATCAAATGTCTAGGGAGGCTCAGTCATCCAGGTCATGGTTGTTCCAAAGGTGCATTTTCAAAAGGCAACTAGAATTTCTTGTTCTTCTTTGAAGAATTTCGCTTCTCATCTTAGTCTTAGAAGCTTCTTCAGTTCTGCATTCTAACCACTGCGCCACCATGGCTCTGTTTTTCAGCTTTCAAGTCCCTATTTCTTTGGGCTAAATAATACCAAACAGTGAGAATATTATTTCTGTACAGGAACTACTGCTGAAAATTTGGCTTAGCAACTAGAGAAAAGTTGATTCCAAGTGCCTGAAAATTTAAAGACTTTCAAGGAAGAGAGCTTGTTCAGATCTTACCACGCGTATATTTACTATTCACCATTGTCCTATATATACATGTTTCCCGTACGGCCTAAATTTTATTATGAGTGAAAAGGGGTATTTCTATCTGATAAATAATTAACTATGTGCTAGACCAGTGATGGTGAACCTTTTTTGACTCACGTGCCATAAGAGGGGGGCGCAGGGTGGTGGTGCGCGGGCACACCCATAATGCAACGTGCGACCCCCCCAGTGCGCATGCGTGCATGAAAAGCGCCCCCCATTTTTTGCATGCTTTTTTCACCCACCCCAGGCTCCAAAGGCTTTATAGGAGCCTTGGGAGGGCGAAAACATCCTCCTCCGCCCCCCCTCCCCGAGGCGGAAGTGACTTCTGGTTTGCTCGTAGGGTTGTTTTTAGTCCCCCGGAGGATTCAGGGAAGCCTCCTGAAGGTCCCTGAAGCCTCCAGAGGGCTTACATCGACCCTACGAGCAAACCGGAATCTGTTTCCGAACATCCGGTTTGCCCATAGGGCCGTTTTTTTTGCGCTCCGGAGGCTTCAGGGAAGCTCCTGAAGCCTCCGGAGAGCCTCCAGGGGAGGCAGGGGAGGCTTTTTTCGCCCTTCCCAGGCTCCTATAAAGCCTATGGCGCCTGGGGAGGGGGAAAATGGCTTTTAAAAAGGCTTAACAACGCCTCGCGTGCCCTGACAAATGGCTCTGTGTGCCACCTGTGGTACACGTGCCATAGGTTCGCCATCCCGGTGCTAGACTGAGACATTATTGTTTAAAAAGATGTAAATGTAGATAAAATGGAAATAAAGTAATAAGATTACTTTCAAGAAAAAATTTTAAAGCAAGATTTTTTTTAATCCACTCTATAAAATATGGGTCAAAATCCGATCACTGCTTAATTCCTACTGATTTGGTCTATGAGCATATTAAATGTTAAATGTGAATGAATAAAAGAATAAAAAAGAATTTTAAAAAAGGAAAAAAATTCTGTCTGTTATGGGAAAGTTGATCAAGTGGAACTGATCTCTCAATAGGAGAAGGTTCCTCCCTCGCACATATGTGCTAGTCAGTCCCAACTCTAGGGGCGGTGCTCATCTCCGTTTCAAAGCTGAAGAGCCAGCACCGTCCGAAGATGTCTTCGTAGTCATGTGGCCGGCATGACTAAACACCGAAGGCCCACGGAACGCTGTTACCTTCCCACCAAAGGTGGTCCCTATTTTTTCTATTTGCATTTTTACGTGCTTTCGAATGGCTAGGTTGGCAGAAGCGGGGACAAGTAACGGGAGTTTACACCGTCTTAGCCACTGAGCCACCATGTCCCTACAATAGGAGAAGTAAGGTTTCTGCTTGGGGTTAGTCTGAGCATCTACTGATGTGAAGGGCACGGGGGGACATTGTCTCTGAATGCCAGGCCTGATACAGAAGGCAACCCAGGAAACATGTGCAATTGTCTCAATCTCTGTGTGTGAGCATGTCAAGTTGTTCTTCACAAAAGCTATTACTCAATTTCCCCTCCACCTACCAAAGCACAGATAGCCCTCGACCTATGTATTTGTTTAGTGACCGTCTGAAGTGCTGAAAAAAAGGGACTTAAGACTGGTCTTCGCACTTAACGACCGTCACAGCACTCCCATGACCATGTGATTGTGAATCAGGTGCTTGGCAATTAGATTGCATTACGATGGTTCAGCTCCCGGGCTCATGTGATTTCCATGTGTGATCTTCCCACTGGCTTCTAGCAAGCAAAGTCAATGGGGGTACTGGCAGGGAGGGTTGCAAATTGCAATGATATAGTGGCTGGCTTAACACGTGCAGCATTTAATGAATTTGTTATTAATTCCAATTGTGGTCTTAACTTGAGGACTACTCCTAGGTCTTAAATCTCATCTTGGAGGGAAAGAGGATATTCTAGAGGAATTCGGTACAAGGTGTCAGCAAAAGCAGTTCAACATGAAGGTAAATATTTGGATCCATCACTTTGTAAGTCTGAACTGAATACTCTTTGCTCTTTGTGCCATGGTGGCGCAGTAGTTAGAACGCAGTACTGCAGGCTACTTCGGCTGCCTGCAGTTCGAGTCTCACCGGCTCAAGGTTGAACTCAGCTTTCCATCCTTCTGAGGTGGGTAAAATGAAGACCCAGATTGTTGGGAGCAATATGCTGACTCTGTAAACCGCTTAAGGAGGGCTGTAAAGCACTGTGAAGCAGTATATTTGTCTGCAATTGCTAATGCCTAAGTAACTAGAATGATCCGTGATCTCAGAGAAGCACGTTTTACTGATTTTTGTCTGTTTTGCTATATTTAAGGTCTACTTTTCTAAATCTGCATACTGCAATGACTTGATCAATAAACAGATTTTAAAAAATAACAAAAAAAGCAACTGGAATTGTTTCCCCTTCTGCTTCCCCCATCCCCCAGTACCAATAGATTTTTACATCTAGTTGTACTTTAATGCCAAGTATAGATTCCATTTAAATTGATCCACAGAGATTTGTTTTTGAGCTCAAATAAATTCAAATATCGAAACGAAGCAGGTAATTGCTACAGGACTGTATCGTTACCCCCAACCTCATCCCTGGAGGTGGTTGAAATAAAGAGATACTTCAGAATGATGAATAGAGAACAGAGAATATTATAGATGGATTTGCAAGCCACTATCTAGCCCAGAGGTCTTCAAACTTGGCAACTTTAAGGCTTGTGGACTTCAACTCCCAAAATTCTGGGAGTTGAAATCCACAAGTCTTAAAGTTGCCAAGTTTGGGGACCCCTGATCTAGCCCCTAAGCCATGCCAGACCAGACACTTTTTATGCTGTCTCAGTACAGCTAATTGATAACAAGAGAGGAAAAAGGTTAAAAAAAAAATCCTAGGACAGCAGCAAAGCTAATAGAAGAATATTATGCCCGGTTCCTAAAAAAAGTCATGGTTGCAAAAGCAATCAAGTCCTCTCTCGGGACTGGTGCACTTAGTTTATCCCATGAGACAGAAAAAGCAACTGGCATATCCGAATTACTTTATATAGCTCAAAAGCAGCTCATTTGCAGCCAGCTCAATGCTGACATACAGTGGCCATTGAAGAAATATGCAGACCGGACACTTTTAAGAGGTTGAAAAAATGGTCAAGATGGGCCATGGAAAGAGAAACAAACCAACAACTTACCAACTGCCAGGAGGAGGATGCTTGCCACAAAACAGCCGGCACCTACACTCAAATAATAAACTCCCACACGCATCTCTGCAGGCCACAGTGGGAACAGAGTGGCAGCTATAACAGCAGTCACTGTTAAAAGATAGATAGATAGATAGATAGTTATGGATATATATATATATGTATGTATGTATGTATGTGTATGTGTATGTATATATCTATATCTATATATGTATGTATGTATGTGTATGTATATATATACACACACACATACATATACATACACACACACACACACACATATATTTTCTCATAGATTTTCACGGGTATAGATATGCTGGTTTTGTTGTATTTGAGTCTTTTCCCGTGTAAGATTGAGATTGTCTTGGCAACGTTTCAGCGAGGTCTCACTCGCCGTCTTCAGGCTGGGTTTTGGGCTTCAGGCCCAAATACACACACACACACCATATTTTTCAGAGTATAAGACGCACCAAGGTTTTGAAGAGGCAAATTTAAAAAAAAAACTTTTTGCACTCTGCAGACCTCTTAAAAACGGTCCTTTTTTTGCCAGAAGAAGGGCATGAATAGTCTTTAGGAGGCTTATAGAGTGCTCTTGGGGGGCTGGGGGGGGGGGGGAATTGAGCAAAAAACGGTGGCTCCTAAAAGCTGTGCACGGCCATTTTAGTGAAGGGGGTGGGGTTTCGGGAGGCAAAAAATGCTGTATTCAGTGTATAAGACGCACCCAGATTTTCAGCCTCTTTTTTGAGGGAAAAAAGTGTGTCTTATACTCCGAAAAATACAGTATATATACATGAGAATTACTGAGCAATTTAAAACTGGTTTTGGATGTTTAGCTTTCAGTCTCATTGGTTACTGTATATCTATCAAGGATGTTCAGGAACATGCTATTGTGGCTGTTTTTAACCCGGAACATCTATTGTGTTATTTGCTTTTATTTGCACAGGAAATAAAATCTTAGGACCGCACAATGGCTTTCAAATAGTCAATGAGGTGTTGTTTCCTTTTTTTTTTTCTTTTCAATGGGATTGGACCAACAGATCTTTGTGGAAAAATGATCTCTCAGAACCAACAAGACCACTCTAATGATTAGAAGCAAGAACACCATTTTGTTCATTTTTCCTGGACCTCAGTTTATTTACTTATGTATTCAATTACTATAACTGGTATAAAGTTCTGTAAAAAAGAAATTGCCCTTTGTTCTGAATTTTTGCATATGTTCACTTCTGTAGGGAGGGAGGGAGATGGATGGAGATGGATGGATGGATGGATGGATGGATGGATGGATGGATGGATGGAGATAGATAGATATAGATATGAATGGAGATGGATGGATGGAGATAGATAGATAGATAGATAGATATGAATGGAGATGGATGGATGGAGACAGATAGATAGGCAGACAGATAGATGATAGATAGATAGTCTGACTGAAAAAAGGTATCAACTTTCCTTCATTTATTTCCTCCGTAAAATCAATCACTTGACGAGCAAGTGTGCAAACCTAACTGTCTCCTTAGATTCAGTAACTGGTTGTGCCATCTTTAGTTGCAATAATTGCAAACACTTCCAGTAATCGGTTACGCAATTCACCGTGGAGGAATTCTGGCCTATTCTTCACTGGTGAATTGTTTTAACTCGGTAATGCTGAGGGATTGTTTGTATGCACTGCTCATTTTGTGACTGGACCAACATTTCTAGTTATGGGCCTTTAGAATCTATGGGTGAAAATTTCATTGCAATGAGGGCAGCTTAAGTATCTAACCTTTAAATAGAGGTCTGACTCTGATTGTTTAAAGATGTACTCACTCAACGGGCCTTAATTATCTCTTTAATTGAACCAATTATTTTGCCACAGACACCATTTGCATTTTGGGTAATTTTCTTCAAGCAATAAATGAAACCAGCACCACATGTTGGTATTTTATACACTCATTATATCCTCAGGAAACTCTGAAAATATTCTGGGACAAAGTCACACAAAAATTCAGAAAGTCTGAATGGGGAAAATACTTTTACGCATACTTTTGGAATAGTTTAGAACTTGGGGGAAAATGATCTAGCTCCACACTAATTTCTTTCATATTAATAACATTCACATTCTTTAGAAGCATCAGAAACCATATTCCATAAGTATATTGTGGGTGGCATTCATGCAATCATCTCACTTTTCTAAGATTACAGAACATCTTTGAAAATTGATAGAGAGAGACAAGGTTGCTATTGTCCATATTCCATTGCAATATCAACCTTGTAATTATAGACTATAGGTGTAAGGCTTGAAATGGAACAATTCTCACCCGTGTCCTTAACATGAAGCAATTCTGAAAAGTGGAAAAGTGGTTTGGCAAAGGTGCTGTGATAATTTTTTTCCTAAAATAGCAGTGTTACATGCATATGTTAATTATTATTTATGTAACTAAGCAGCTAGGCTACTTAACAGAATTCCTCACATCTGACGAATCTGGTTAGAAGAAACTCTTGCTGCATTTAGATAGTTCTAGTTTACTTGTCATCACACTAGAATGGTCTTTTGAAAATGTGATTTGGCACAAACTAAAAATCACAAAACTGGGGTATACAATTACTAGCTCTACTATACCGCAATATTCCAACAACTTCAAAACAATATTTCATATTCTAGTATTTAACTGAGACTCTTAAAAAAGGTTACTACCAACTTATGTAGGGTTCCCCCCCTCCCCTCTTGTTCTTTACTAGTTCTGGGATTCTGAAGCAGGTGGTACAACACAGTTTTGATGAATCAAGTAAACACTTTAAAAAATGGCCCTTGGGAAAGACACAGATGTGTTAAGAAACAGACAGCTTGTTTATAAGTTTGGATATTTAACTCATTAGTGCTCCTTCTGACTCACCAAGTATGAGGCCCATTGCAAATGTTTTAAAATGAACAGGGTCATAGATCCATACATATACCTGAAAGGAGAATGTTGATGCAAAAATTAAACCAGATCTAGAAAGGTAAAGAATATAGCTTATGAGAAAGCTAACTGAATATTATATATCATTTTCTAGCATTAATTTTGATAATTTCTAGCATGGTACAGAAAGACACAAGAAAAATTCTTCTGGACAAGACCAAATTTCAATTTAATCAAGTGCTCTGTTTTCCATGGGAAAATATCATTTCAGTGTCAACCAACATATATGAATTATTTGGATTACATAAATCTAACTAGGCTGTAGCAAGCTGTTGGAGATTCTGTTCAAACAGGATAAAATTCAAACTAACTAAATCTAAGTTAGGTAAACAAGAAAACCTCTTCCTTCAGCTTCATATATAAGAAGATTTATACCGATCCGGATTTTTCAGGAAAGAGACATTATTATTGATAATATTGAAAACATAAACTAAGGGTGAATTTATAGGAAGTGATCCATATATTTAAAAAGCCAGACTCATAATGCCACTACATAGATGGATATTGTGCACTATTCTGCTTGGCCATGCGGAAAACATAATCATGAGGTTCCAGTTTATCTTGGAGCACTTTATAAAGGCAATGAAGGGGAAACAACCAATTAAGAAGGGGAGAGATAAAAATCTGTAAAACTAGGGATGCAGTATCAAAAAAGCATTTTTTTCTCCTTTCACAGTACTGAAAGAGTTAGCCAACGGAGCAGAAATAGATTCAAGGCAAAGAAAAATAATCAAATCAGAAACAGCATGTATTAAAGTGGTATCAGATGTATTCATGAAGAATGTAAATTCATATTAATAACAATAGCAGATTCAGAGACTTTAAACATCTGAATACCAGTTCTAAGAAGTCAAATTGAAAAGTTTCTTTCTCTGGGTCAATTTCCTCAAATCAAGCTCTGAAGCTGGTAACAGCTTTTAGTTAAAACTGGACAGCCACAATTCCTCACATTTATTGTAGCATTACAAAAAACGCATTGAGCAATAAACGGAAAAACACATGCAACAATGAGTGTACCCCGATTGAAGAAAATGTGATAACCTATCACTATGATAGATCCAGTAACCTGCAAAACATGGAAAAAGAATTCCATAGCTCTCCTCTGCAATTCTGGGACAGATGCCTATGTGTGCTTTCAGCATGCACTGAAACACTGCACTGCCTTAAATACTATGAATGCAATTCAAGCTGGAGAAAAAAATGTTTAAGCAAAGAGAAATTTAGCAAAAACTAAATTGCAACAACTTCCTAACTATAAATTTTACTTTACAAATATAAAAGTATATTTAGGAGATTACAATTGGGAATATCAGCGTACTGTTCTAACACCATTATCTACCAAAGACTGTATTACCAATTACCAAAATTCTGCCAAACAGAAATAATATTGTAATGGCTTCTTCATATACACCCATTTCCTGCAGTTAGTGTTACTCCTAGAAATATTAAATAGACCATACTTTATTTATTTGACTTATACCATTGGCTATAAGACAGATTCTTGGCAATTACACAATTAGTATGCAATGAAATATGCACATTTTAAAGGCTCAATAAAATAAACATTAAACATAAAACACATAAAATTATCTATATCTATCATTTACATGTATGATTAAGTACATATCCCGAAAGTTATGTGTTAAAACACAGGGATATATATATAAAGGTTGAAAAACTAGTCATAATTGAATTCTTTTCAATTTTCATAATATTATACTTTTGTTGTTTATTTTTATTGTTTTATTCCTTTGCTATTGTTATCTTTACATTTTCCCCCTTTTATTGTTGTAAGCCACCCAGAGTGGCCCCTTGGTGTGATGGGCAGCAAATATATTTAATAAATAAATAACAAATAAGCAAGTTGAGTAGAATGGATAATTATTTCAGTTTTGCACACAATACAGGATTAGGATTATTAATATTTACTGAAAAAAATAATTTTAGGGTTTTTTTAAAAAACGAGATGCCTATAGGCCAGCGATGGCAAACCTTTTTTGGCTCGCATGCCATAAGTGGGGGGAGCACAGGGGGGTCGTGTGCAGGCATGCCACACCGATAATGCAATGTGCGAACCCCCCAGTGCGCATGCGCACACTACAGGCGCGACCCCCCATTTTTGCATGCTTTTTTCGCCCTCCCCAGGCTCCTGAGGCTTTATAGAAGCATGGGGAGGGCGAAAACAGCCTCCCCCGCCCCCCAGAAGCCCTCCGGAGGCTTCAGGGACCTTCTGGAGGCTTCCCTGAAGCCTCCGAAGCAGTCAAAACGACTCTCCGAGCAAACCGGAAGTCACTTCCTGTTTGCTTGGAGGGTCGTTTTAAGTGCTCCGAAGGCTTCAGGGACCTTCAAGAGGTTTCCCTGAAGCCTCCGGAGCAGTCAAAACGACCCTCCAAGCAAACAGGAAGTCCGTTCCTGAACTTCCAGTTTGCCCGTAGGGCTGGTTTTTTGCGCTCCGGAGGCTTCAGGGAAGTTCGTGAAGCCTCCGGAGGGCCTCCGGGGGGGGGGAGGGGGGGAGGCTGGAGCCTGGAGAGGGCTTTAAAAAAGGGTGAATTCAGCTGGCCAGCGCGCACATGCACGCTGGCCAGCTGACAGGGCAGCGCCTCGCGTGCCCTGACAAATGGCTCCGTGTGCCACCTGTGGCACGCATGCCATAGGTTCGCCATCACTGCTATAGGCATTCTGGGAAGCACATGACAGGTTATTAGTGTGCATATTCAATTTTGTTGTTATCATGAAAATGTAAACATTTGGCTTTAAAACTTGTCTAATGAACATGTTAAACTTATGGTTGATGTAATATAATTTTAAGAATTTGACAAAATTATTCCTGAAAATACAACTTTTTATATCCACTGAACTGTACCTAGGTTTTTTTTTTACTGACATAGAATTCATCTTTATATTTATGCACAGTCTGCTATAATAATATCTTGTGCAGTGACATGTAGGGTCTTGCAACAGATAAGGGGTCAACAGCAACATTGGTAATCTAGCTCAACACCTGTAGCAAATAATTGCCTACTGCTTTCATATTATTATCTATTATATTTTTATACAGTACTCTTTATTGTCTAGCTGTGTTACCATTCATAGACTAATGTAAGACTGTAGGCCTGAATAAAGAATTTATTTATTCACATAGAACCATGGCTTCCAGTTTCACCTGCTACTTATTAATCTGATACTAGCACATCAAGAAGAATCCAATTATACTAGAGAATCCACCATATTTTATATAGATTTTGAACACCAATCCCTAACTCTTAGGGTGACACTTTTCATCTAGATTACAACCTTGCAATTTCCAGAAGTTTTCTCACTGCAATGGTTTTTTTTAGATCAGCTAAAATTAATTAAATGCCAACAAACATTACAGTTTCAGAAGAGATATCATACCTCATTTCCATCCAGAAAGACTTGATCTTCATGAGGCTCAAGTTTAAATTTTCTCTTTGTCTCTTTCTTCTTAGGTGTCCCAGGGGTCTCATCCTAACAATATATAATGGGAACATGAAGAATGAAATAGAATTCATAAGTGTATTTCTAGTAATTATTCAAATTATTTTAGACATATAAAAAGCCCTTTTTCATTTCTGTTAATTTCTATTAATTACGGTATTTATCTGAAACACCTAACTTCAGGAGAAAAATTGGATTCTTTCTGCTATGATATCTTTAAAATTAGATGCCTTTAAATTCATAATTTCCCACTTCATTTGCTCTACACAGATCAAGGAACATAATCTTAGTTAAAAATAAATATTAGATATTTACTATGCAATCTTAATCTTATTTTAAAGATTAAGATCTTTAAGGTCTCAAATATTAATATTAGATATTTGCTATGCAATCAGGTACCCATTGATTGTTCTGCCCACTGAGTCTCTTTTTTTCCTTAGAACACAAAGTTACACAGTATAGTGAACTCTTGTTAATTGACTATCTTTATTAAACCACGACTCAAACTGCATTCTTTTGAAACAACAGACTATGCACACTGGAGCAAAATTTGAAACAGCTCAAATGTTTTGTTCTGATCTGAAAACAAGGCTTTCAAAGCATTCATTCTGTATGACATGCTTTTGATAATCAAAATGGATGTTTTCTAAGACTGGAATGCTTGAAACATTATCACTCAAAACTGCCCAGTTTTGTTCCAAGATCATGCTATAATTTTGTTTCAAACAGAGAACACTCAAAATGGCTGTTTCAAACTCATTTTGCCTAAATCTACTATGAAATCTCTCCCTACTATATATTACCAACCACCTTTAAAAAATGGGTAACTAGCACTACTGATGAGGATCACTTAAAGCAGAGACGGAGAAACTTGGTCAACAAGATGTCTTGAATTTATTGTTATTTTTGAAGATACGTTATCAGTGATTCGAGTTTCTTTTAAGTACTGTAACAAACAGGTTGAGTCAAGATTTAAACAATATTGCCTGGGTAGATTATCTTTTAGTGAAATTTAGGAAATTTCAACTAATACAAGATTCTGCTGTTAATACACAGGTAGGGCGGTTGACGTTTCATTACACTACACCAATTTTTCATAGTTATACTGGTTAACAAGCAGGTATGAAATGTACCATCATAGAATATACCACCTCAGAATGGCCTGTCTAAATGCCCCTAAAATAGATCACCCAGTATAATCAGAGATGGTCTAATGAGTGATCAGAAAATGCCATAAAATAAAATTTTGCACATCTCTGTAAGTTAACCCTTTTTTTTTTCAGGCTCACATTTGCCATGATGTTGCAAATGTTTCGAGCTCCAAATAGTGCTTTCAAAAAATAAACTACTACATGTACTTGAAAAGGAATGGTAATTTTTATGTGTTTTAAAATTAAGGTTCCATCTTAACTAAATAAATTTCTTCTAGTACAGCTTGATCTCAGCTGAGCGTGGGGAACTGCACTCACCTTCTTGCTTTCTTCTTTTTCACCATCCTTCTTTTTTTCTTTTTCTTTTTTAGCCTTTTCTTCTTTTCCATTATCTTTTTTGCTCTTCTTCTCATCTTCCTTTCCACTCTCAGTCTTTCCTTTCTCTTTCTCTTTTTCCTTTTCTTTCTTTATGTCCTTGTCCGGTTTCATTTTCATCACTTTTAGTGCTCGGTGAAAGAACTGTTTCTTTAGGAGTCTTTAAAGAGAATTAAAAATGCCTTTTATTTGACAGATAATATACAATGGAATTATACGGGACTGTAGCTTTTGAAATGCAACTATGACCAAGCAAACTGCTGGTTTTAATTACTATTTCTCTTGACGGATTCTCTAAAATGTAGTAAACCACACATATCCTTCAAAATCATTAAAAAACAGTATTTGGAAAAGATTTTGAGCTTGGCTCCATATAGAACTATTTTATAAATCATCTTGGAAATGTGATTAACAAAAGATCTAAAAATGTATCTATCTTTCTTTCTATAGTCATACATTTACAACATTCACATTTCCAACTGGTTACTTTTTTACAATAAATATGTAAGTGTATAAAGGGATGCGGTGGCTCAGTGGCTAAGATGCTGAGCTTGTCGATCAGAAAGATCGGCAGTTTGGCAGTTCAAATCCCTAGTGCTGCGTAACGGAGTGAGCTCCCGTTACTTGTCCCAGCTTCTGCCAACCTAGCTGTTCGAAAGCATGTAAAAATGCAAGTAGAAAAATATGGATCAACTTTGGTGGGAAGGTAACAGCGTTCTGTGCACTTCGGCTTTTAGTCATGCTAGCCATATGACCACGGAGACGTCTTCGGACAGCGCTGGCTCTTCAGTTTTGAACCGGAGATGTGCATCGCTCCCTAGAGTCGGAACGACTAGCACGCATGGGAACCTTTACCTTTATGTATGTGTATTATTAATTACATGTATAGGGTCATCAACATTTTACAATGGTCCTATTTTGACAATCTACCCTACCTAATCCAAGAGCAAAGGAATTCCTCATACAATGTGATGATAAAAACCAGTTTCTTCAACATTGTCCTTTATGAACAGTTCCTTTTACTTCTACAAAGCATAAACATTTAAGTAACAGTTTACTGAATACCTTTTCTTCAACTTGTATAATATCTAAAAACTCTGACTTTGGGATGCAGTTACCAATTTAAGAGTATCAAGTGCGTTATTTCTACAACCATAACCATTTTCCTAACTTAACTGAGCATAGTATAATTAAAAACAGATTTCAATTAGTCCGTTCTAACACACTCTGGATTAAATTCAAACATGCCTGCCCA
This sequence comes from Natrix helvetica, assembly GCF_964273705.1. Classification (NCBI taxonomy): domain Eukaryota; kingdom Metazoa; phylum Chordata; class Lepidosauria; order Squamata; family Natricidae; genus Natrix; species Natrix helvetica. The sequence goes on from NC_138551.1 coordinate 19,659,591, forward strand.
AAGGTGCTATTGAAGGAGCAAAGTTTTATAAACCCAACTTTTCTCTTTGGAGGATTCCCCAAAGCTATCCTGGTGAGTCAAGGGGAAACTGAAAATGAAGACTGGGAGCTGCAGGCAAAAAAAAAGCGATGGAAGTCACCCGTTTCATCTCATCCGGCACGAACCAGCACACATATTTTGCTGAAGGATCTTTTGTGTACTGTTATCTAGATGTATTTTCTTTCATTCAATTGTGTCCAATTGCTTGGACATTGCCCTGCAATGTAACTGCTTGCAAGGTAAGGTGTTTGCCATTGTCATCTTTTCTAGAGTTGAAGGAATGACCGGCCCAATGTCACCTAGCTGCCTTTGTGTAAAGTGGGACTAGAACTCATAATTTCCTGATTTCTGGCTTATGCCTTAACACTAACTAGCTCTCACTATATTTATATTTATACATGTATATTTAGCAACATTCACAACATTTGCAATAACTTTCAAATACCAGGATACTTACCTGTTACAATAATCCACTACCGACTCTCGAGTTGTAAACAGAGCTTCTTCTCCTTTCTTGGCTTTTGCCCACTTAGAATCCAAAAGGCAATCCACAGCTTTGGAAGCTAATTGAGAGAGACAGAAAACTTTCAAAAGAGCGCTGAGCATAAAAATGTGGTTGACCTTTAAGGTTATTTGATCCCAGTGCATGAGTTGGGCCAGCACTGAGAGGCTTTCACTTAGAAACTGCTAAATTAGGCTAGTGACACTATGGGGAATAACTAGTATTTGCCACATTTTGTCTTGAACTAAAAATTAGAGATATCAAAAATATGTAAAAACTTGGCTGGCATGTGTCAAGTCCCCCCCCCCCATATCAGAAAAGAATCATCCACGCAAATTAAAAAGGGGTAGTAAATGAAATATTTTTTTAAAAAAATACAGGGGGAATGGATGTCTGTTAAAGCGGAATGTCTATTAAATGGAAGAGATTTTTTTTTGTATTTGTCGAATACAAATTTTGACAAATTAACTAAAATATTTGATACCTTTTAGGAATGACACAAAAACAGAAATGCTCTGTGAATAGAGGCTATTATGTTCAAAGTCCAAACAATTTAACATAGTTCCATTATCAAGCTTTTGATAACGACGCTCCACCAAGCAGCTGGAGCATCGTGAGCAGTACCGGTTGTAACAGGATCCAGAACCCACTACTGGTGTGTGTGTGCGTATGTGTGTAACAAAAAATAATGGACTTGTTACAAAAGAATTCTAGGTACAGGTAATGCTCAAAGGTAAGACCTATTTATAGTAAAATCATGTTTTAAATTCTTCTGTCTTTTTCTCCATCTGTGACATGCAATGAGTATTAAGCAACTCTCGTTTGGGCAGAAGGAGCATTTTACATCTTTCCTTTGTTTTGTTAATCAACTACAGGTGGTCCTCAACTTACAACTACAATTGAGCCCATTTATGTCGCTAAGTGAAACATTTGTTGAGTAAATTTTGATCAATTTTACGACTGTTTTTGACACTGTTGTTAAGCGAATCCTTGCAGTTGGTAAATTAGTAACATGGTGGTGAAGTGAATCTGGCTTTTCTGTCGACTTTGCTTGTCAGAAGGTTGCAAAAAGTTGATCACATGATCCAGGAGACGTGTGAAAAAATGGTCATAAGTTACTTTTTTCAGCATCATAACATCATACAGTCACTAAGTGAAGTATTGTCAGTCGAGACTACCTGTAATCTGGTTTAAACTGTTCCTCTGGCTTTATGAACTGGAGTGTGTTTCCCACACTGCCCTCAGCAATTCACAGTATGGCACAGGCAGCAGCGCATCTACCTTCAATTTCCCCAATGACTTCCTTTCCTCTTTGTCTTCAGCGTCTGCTGATGTCTCAGCAAAACATACTTTCTGCCTCTGGTCTTATATACTTATTCTTTTTCTTCTTCATTTTCATCACCAGTATTTCATTGGATCAAATCCCCTTGGTCTGGCTGACCCTGATCGTCTTCTCCCATCCCAACAGTCCCTCTCAATTCCATGGGTGGCACATCTTTTAAAGCAAGGGTGTCAAGGCTGGGGCCCATATCCGGCCTGCAGGGTGCTGAGATGTGGCCCACGGGCCCACCCAGGAAACAGCAAAGGGCAGGCCCGTGGTGTCTCTGCCAGCGAAAACGGAGCTCAGGAGTGTCACATGCAGGCCTCTTGGACTCTATTTCAGCCACGATGACCTCCTGCAGCCCTCTGCTAGTGAAAACAGACTCCCGGGCTCCGTTTTCACTGACAGAGGGCTGCAGGAGGCTGTCGTGGCCGGAAACGGAGCCTTGATGAGTGACGTTCAGCTGGCCATGCACCCCCCACCGCCCCAGCCTCCTGAGGTTAAACATAAGTCTAATGCGGCCATCAATGAAATCGAGTTTGACACCCCTGCTTTAAGGTAACCATTCTCCAGTCTTCCTACCTGCTGATAACCCTGGCCTTTGTTCCATCTCCCACAACGCCACTTCTATCTGCACAAAACAGTGCTATTTAGCCTCTTAAAGGTAACACGTTATTCACTGTCTGCTAAAGAATGTTGGATTAGAAGGGCGTTTTGGTCAATCTCTTTTAAAAAATAATCATTTTTATTGAACAAATTTTTCATAAGCAAGGCAAATATTAGGAAAGAATCAGAGAAAAGTTTACATAGTATACACAGATTAAAGTTTTACATTAGAATTATACCAAGTGATTTCGGGAAATAGAATGAAAGAAAATGCCTATCAAATTATTATTATTCTTTTATGCGCAGTCCATACATTATTTTTAGGTTTTGAAACATCCTGCATAGTTTTAACAATTTCCACTGTGTCTACTGGGGATTATTCTCTCATACAGCTGCTTCTAATACTCAACTGCAAAATCCCTTAAGTCATACAACTTCTGACAATGAGATAGCTTCATTATGTAGGTACACACAATAATCAACTTACCAATGAAATAATCAACTCTGTGTCCCATCATGTTGGTAGACTTGGTTGGGCAGTTGAAGCGCAGGTATTTAGCAACAGCCTTCTCTTCTTTGAATGGCTCTCCCACTTCCTATAAAAAAAGGAAGAAAGGAAATATGCATGTTGAACATTTTCATTTGAATTCAGAATTTATGAGACTTCTTACTAATTTTCACAGATTTCAAATGTATATGAAATATAATTGTTCATAAATACTGACCAAGATTGATTGAGAAAGCAGAGGCTTCGAGCTTATCAATCAACCTTCCAATGCTTCTGAAGCCTAAATGCATTCTCTGATATACTCACTATCCATAAGATACGTTCTTAAGTCTCTTCCCTGTCATGGCAAATTCGTAGTTCTTTGTTTCTTCCCTAAGAAGTTCAAAACTGAAATTGCAGAACCAGCCCTTTTTCCATTATAATAATGGAAATAAAATAATAATTTCACTTAATAGTGAAATCCGTACTATGGAATAATATGTCTACCTGAACTCAACTGCCACTGTTTGATCTTTAAATAAGAAGATTTTCAAGTGCTTCAATGGTCACCAGTGATTTTGTATGTTTTATGTGCTAAACATAACATTTTCGTAACTAAATTTAAGTGCTTAAATTTAGTTACGATTATTTAAATTTAGTTATGACTACCTGGCTGCATTTTTCTCTCTTTTTACTGTATTCTTTATCAGTTATTTATTTATTACATTTATATGCTGCCCATTTCCCCTATAAAGTGACTCTTATATGATTGTTTTAGTTATATGTTAATTTATGGTGCTTTTGACAGATAACTCTCAACAGTGCAATCTATGAATATCAAATAAACAAATGCATTTTAGTAAAAAAGCAAACTGGAAGCTGAGCACTTTTACTGTAACAGTTAAAGCTTAAACACCAGATTCTAAAATAGTAGCATTAACTTCCCCCCATTATTCCAATTTCCCAATAAAAAGGCAGTAAAATAGCAAGTAACTGAATGGTAAAAGCATTAAACAAATCTTGCTTAATTGTATGGCAATGATACAGACACACAGAAATCCTGTTAAATAATGTCTACCTTTAAAGATAAATCATGTGAAACAAGCTTATTGGTGACAGTTACTTCTTTTCTCACTTTGTAAACTGATAATAACATATAATAAGGACACAAATCCCATGCATCATATTTAACCTGTCAAATTAATAATTTTTCAAAATTCAGTTTGAATACATAAAAAGTCATTGAATTAAAAATTAAAGAATTTCCTCTTCCCATTACTTCTTTAATACAAAGCAAACTATGCAAGAGAGGCTACCTTAGCAAGCGTTATGGAGGATTTAGAAGATTTATAAATAATTTACTGAGCAACTTTATTCCACAAGAAATTTCCAATTCTACTATAAATATCTAATGATCTGAACAGTTTAAAGGCGGATCTGATGAAACCTCTGGACTAAATATTGTTATCACAAAGCTGTTAATTTTTTTTATATAAAAATAAGAATACAGCTGAAGAATACTGAAGTGTTATAAACACTTCATCAATTACTTCTACTGAAACCAGCTGACTGATACATTTTGTTAATTATTATTCAAACAGCAGTATATATGAAATGCACTTACTTAACAATATTAAAAATGATAAGCCTTGTGCCTCATATATCTTGTAATCTAAATTTCTACAACAGCAAAACAGAGGGATGAAGCAAAATGTAGTGAAACATTAAGAAAAAAAGAATTACAAATGTAATCATTTATACTTTCCCATATCTTGACTGTTAGACCCATTTCATATAGAATAATTTTCCAGTATATAGGCCTCGGACTTAAAATGTACATTGTTATCTCAATGAACATTAGGTGTTTTTTTTTTAGTAAGACATGATGTATGATTAAGACTGACTCAATTCTAACCAACAAATAACTCTATACAGGCAATTCAAAAATAAACTTCCACTACTGCTTTAAATACACTTTTCACAACACTAGTAACAGCTGGCAGAGAAGATAAGATATTGGGCATTGGATTTGCAAGTATGCAATGCTTCACTCCAGAGTTCTGACTACACATTTACACTGTCTAGAAACACTGAAGAATAAAAAATCCACGTGAGAATCCACCTACTAAATCATATGGCATGCCAGCTTCTATTAACCCCCAACACCTCACCACACAAAATTACTAACCAGCTCAATTTGCCACAGATCAGGAGGAAGCCGTGGCTTGTGCAGTAGTGTACCTTCAGGAGTTGCACCTACAACTTCCCACATGGAGCCTTTGTGCAGTGGGAAAAAACAAAGACTTCCAGTGTCAATACTATTACACCTAACAAAGGTGGTCTTACAGTTGCAGAATAGGTAATGAAACTACTAGCTGACGAGCAAGCTATATTTTTCACTGTGCAAGCCAGCATGGATAAGGAAATTCAGTTATGTAAAATAGGAAGGAGTGTTATCATAGCTCAACACTCTTACAAACTCACCTCAGTATGTTAACATCCTTTTTTTTTGGTTAGAGGATGTTTAGGAATGGTGTAATAGGAAAGGATTACAAAACGAGCGATCTAGTTAAAAGGTTTGAAGACTTAACTGACATTTAGTTCATGTCTAAAAGTACTTGAATCTACTGCTTGAATGTCAGAATCAAGATGGTCATATTAAAAATATCCATAACCAACATATACATGGATGCAAGTGTTTCTAATTAACAAGCCATGTGTTCTAATCCTGACCTAGCCATGAAACCAGCTGGGTGACCATGAGCCAGTCAGTCTCTTTCAGCCCAATTCAACCTTTGAGGATTATTGTGGAGAAAATAATAGGAGGAAGGTGTGCTGGATATGTTTGCTGCCTTGAGTTATTTGTAAAAAATAATAAAGTTGGGGGGGGGGGAGGGAAGAAGGAATCGGTCCAAAGCAATTTGCTGCTCAAAGCAAAGAAATAGATGCCAACTTCTTTTCCTAATTAGACAATTAGACTGGCACTTGAGGGAAGCCTTTTTGCAGGTTTCCCTTACTACATTTGAAGCAAAAGGCTATTTTGGGAGTCCAAGAAAGTTATGTAATAGACACTGCTCTATCCTCGTTGGGAAATTCAGAGGAACAGCTTACAGCAAGGTCTTACATTTTGCAGTGCTACAAGGTAAATGAACCTTCTAAAATGAACAATATAATTAGGCGTCCAACTACAAAACCAGAACTCTGTAGGAATGTGACCAGGGGATTTCTTTTTGCTCTGCCTGGACAAACTGCCTGATGGCTTGTTTCAGCCAACTAGAAAGGAAAGCTCAGATCACTGTCTGACAAAGCAACATGAATGTACATTCTGTATACATAGTACCACATGGTGTGGCCTGAATGTCCCAAATCAGCACCTGACACCAGCAAAGGTTGTGAACAATGAACTTTATTTTAGAAGCTATTTCAACACCAGTAATGATTGCTGTCAGAGACAGAACTGAATCAAAAACATGCAAGAAGAGGGAGGAAGCACAAAAGTGATCAAGAGATATTTAAGCTTCATAAAAATCGAGTAAAACGAAGAGTTTTCAAAGTAACGTTTAGTTTTTAATATTTAAATACCTTGTATAATTTTAGATCAATGTTAAAATTAAGTCAATATGTAAGTATCAACAATAGAATCAACTCAGCATCAATGTCAAAAAGAAAAGATACTTATCTAATCAATAAGAATCTATCCTTATTTAGTGGAGAACCAATGCTTTGAATTTTAAAAATTAATGTTAATAGGAATCCATGTTTTTGACATCGTATAACTCATGGGTGGTGATCTTATAGCGGAGAAAGAGTTTGAATGTTAAATTAAAATCAGTATCAAAATTGTTTTGACAAATTCAAGGTTATTTTGGACATTGAGGTACACTCCCACAATTTGATTTGCCATTCTTTCACACCAGAAAATCTTTGTGTTTTCCAATGAAAAGCGCAGAGTAGGGTTTCTACTGCCAATATCCTTAGGGGTTACTGGCATGCACAAAGCTAGTTGGTTATACTTTACGGAAATATAAATAGTTTAGTAGTATTTAATAAAAGATGGAAGGCTGGAAAGGGACTTTAACTTTTAGAATCATTAATTTTCCAACTGTTTTTTAGGAAACGATTTGTCAATTTAACAACCAACACTGAAATAATTCATTGTCAGTAAAGCATTTTATATCAATTTTCTTTTACTATGATTCTTCAGTCACTGTAACTTTAATATTTTTCTTTTGTTATAATCACACAATATTTAACTTGTTCGGTTTCTGAGTTGTACAGTACTTCAGCAGCAGCTTATAAATGAAGCCTAGCAATCGCGCCACATTTTCTTTAAAAGATTTTCAAAGTCAGTCAAGTCTCTGGTTGTTTTTATAATTATATTATACCCTGTATGTATGTGAAGATACCGGAAGCAGCTAATTTGAAAGAGAAAATCTTGAGAAATGTCAGTTTGGCTTTGTAATAAACCGCTGCAATCTGTATCATTTGTTATTTCTCCACTGCCTCAATTCCTGTTTACTAAAATCTGTCCTGATCAGAAAGCAATGTCTCTCTAGATGCGGATGGAATTCCAAGGGGAGGTAGAGCAGGGCAGGGAAGCAGAGGTGACCTTCCGGAGCAGGGGTGTCAAACTCAATTTCATTGAGGGTCACATCAGGGTTGGGTTTGACCTCGGGGGCTGAGGGGGCATGGCCAGGGTGGGCATGGCCAATTCAACATCACTCGTGTTGGGTGACCCAAGCGCTTTGCCAGCAAAAACGGGCTCCCAAGCTCAGTTTTTCACTGTGATGGCTTCCGCCAGAGCTCCATTTTTGCTGTTTGACACCCCATTCCGGAACAAAGCAGCAAGAAGGAACCTTAAGGCCAGTAGCAATGGATAGCAGCAACCCGTTTTGTACAGTTCTCAGATCTCAAGGTGCATAGTGGTTGTCAGGGTCTGGCTCTCCTAACTGCTCCAAGATGAGGCATCCTTAGGGGTGGTTGGGTCAAAACCAAGCAATTCCTAGTGCACTTGAGAGTAGTACCCTCTCATAGCCATGAGCCTAGATCAGTGTTTCTCAAACTTGGCGACTTTAAGTCCTGTGGACTTCAACTCCCAGAATCCCCCAGCCAGCATAGCTGGCTGGGGAATTCTGGGAGTTGAAGTCCACAAGTCTTAAAGTTCCCAAGTTTGGACACCCCTGGCCTAGATAGTGCTTTGGCAGACTAAGCTCTGCTCTTTCCTTTCTGCTCTATCAGGACAAGCTGATTATCAAGTTTGTCCAGGTGAGAACAGGGAGAAAAGTCTGAAGAACGGCCTCGTAGGAGTCCAGTTTTTGAGGGGTCCTTGGTGCTCTCTGAGCTTGCTTGTTTTCTTGCAAATGTTTCATTGCCCTAACTAGGTAACATCACCAGGGACTGATCATGTTACCTAGTTAGGGTAATGAAACGTCGGCAAGTAAACAAGCCAGCTCAGAGAGCACCAAGGACCCCTCATTTCAACCCTGAGCTACAAATATTCACCTTTATTGGTACTCCAGTTTTTGCGCCCAACCTAAAATGTGTAACCTTTGGGAACTGCAACCTACAAGTTGGAAGAGGACTGGACTAGAGGATGCCACCCCAGATAACAGGACTAAAGGTTGCCACCTCAGAGAAACAGAAATGGCGGTATCATGCTACTTTATGAAGCTGCTTCCCGCTGCCAGAGCCTCTATATTTTTCAGAATAAGCAATCTGAAAGATTATCTTTCATAGATTTATTAATATATAATTTAAAATATATAAATACAATGGTTTATTATTATACCATACCTATACGGTGTTTCCCTGAAAATACGACATGTCCTCATAATACAGCCATGCCACATTTTTCTGGTGGGCAAAAATATAAGCCCTCCCCTGCATATAAGCCCCCTGGACACCCCCTACCTCTAGCCAGGCAGAGCGCCGCTCACCAACCTAGCAGTATCCTGAAGGTGCCAAGCCAGGGGAACCTGGGGGGAGGCAAAGGTGATCGCGTTGCTTGGCGCCTTCGGGATACCACTAGGTTGGTGAGCAGTGCTGTGCCCAGCTGAAGAGGGGGGTTGCAGGCAGCTGGCCCACAACCATAGAGCATGCGCCCAGAGCGGCCACTGCTGAAAGACTTGGGTTGGAAACTGCGGAAAAAGCCAGGCTGGGATGGCGGCAGTGGCGGAGGTGCCCTGGCTCCGTAATGAGAGCTGGGCCATGCATCGTGAGGCTGGGAGGTGGGAGAGGAGAGTGGAACAGCCGCTCGCGCAACCCCCCCTCTCCAGCTATGCAGAGCACCATTTACTGGCATTTGGAAAGTGCCAAGCCGCAGGAGGCGGGCGGCGGCAAACAGGCGCTCACGCGGCTTGGCGATACCCCTAGGTCAGTGAATGGCGCTATGCTCAGCTGCAAAGGGGGTTTGCTGGGTGGCTGCTTGTGAGCGTGGTCGCTTCATGGCTGTTGTGTTGCGCTGCTGCGACAGCACAACACAGCCATTCGTTCATGAGGCTGTGCCCAGCTCTTTGGGAGCCCGCCTGCAAGAGAGCAGCCGCCCGGCAACCCCAAAACAATAAACCTTCCCCCCGTAATAAAGCCCAAGACATATTTTGTAGGTAAAAAGAAAATAAGACCCTGTCATATTTTCGGGGAAACTCGGTACTAATAAGGAGATTAAGTCAAGGCAGTCAAAAGTGGGCAAAGTCAAAGCAGAATTCTTTGATAGGTTACCTGAAAATAATTCAGAATTCGAAATGGCTGACAAAGGCTATAGTTATTAAATTATTTAGAATTACTAGTAACATACTGTTAATCAATAGTAAAAAAAATGTGCAATGGGTTTTTGAACTCATTTTGAATATATTTTTGCATATTAAAAAAAAAGCTACATCTCAGATTCACAATCAATATAACGATGGTATGCACAATCTAAAAATGGAGCAATAGAGACAATTTTCTAGTATCTCAGTGTGTGTATAGTTCCCAATTCTCTTGCGTACTAGTCCCAGCAACTCCATATATGCAAAAGGTATTAATACAAAGAGCTGCAAATATTTAGTTCTTCACTGGCTTTGCAATGATTGTAAAGCTCCTGCTTACACAGATGCCTCCTCTAATGTAGTCTGCATCAATGGGGCTTGATATGAAATATATATATAAATTCTATCAGAAAAACATTGTTTCTGCAATGTAGGTCTTTTCTCAACTCTTCCCTGAAACGTGCACCAATATGTGGTATACATGTATACCACTTATAATATAGGCATAAAACATAAAAAATCATAAGGTACAAGGGATGCAAACACAATTAATACATTGTTATAGGTTTAAATATAAAGATTCATAGGGATAATCTAATTCTTGTTTTTAATATTCAGATAGATTATGTCCAGAATATTATCCTATATTCTACAAGATGTAATGAAGCTTTTCGGCACAAGCTAATTTTTTTGTAAATGAACTTATTTAAAAATCTAGTGGTGAATATTGGATGGAACTCACATTCAGCTAGGCAAAACAGAGGTGCAGTGATTATGTGTTTGCTTAGAAGCACTGTGCTTCTTAGAATTTGGTGTGGGTAAACAGAACAGGACTGTTTCTGATAAGGAGGAACAAATAACTGAAAATGTGTAACAAACTGGATCTGGTTTTCAAATATTTCTCTATATAAATCTGTGAAAGTATTTTGAGTAATCAAATTAAAATAACAATATATTATTTTCCACTTTGAGATGCTAATAATATTTGACAAATCATATATCTATTTCTATATAAAATTAGAAGTTTTGTAGACTTTCCTAGATTTCTGTTTTTGGTGCATTCCAATGATATTGTCTTTACTGTCAATACTTTGATTTCAGGTGTAAAGTATATATCGCTTCTTTGAAATAATTATTGCATAGGCCTTCTCATAGATAGTAGTCATACTTCCTACAAGTTATACTTTGCAAGTGCTGGGCTAATTGTCTTCTTCATTAAATATATTAGGCTTGATAAGTCAAATAGTATTATGTATTTTTTACTCAAGATGTTTTTCCACTTCCTCACTTATTTTTTAAATTTTGCTGTTTGAGTAGTTCATCCTGTCATTGATTACTTCTAGATTAGCACAAATAAAAAGGATAAATTGAAATCCTACAGTAAAAACACCAATTTAATCTTCTAATTAAGTTTTAATGTTTAATTTTAACTATTATTGCCTCTATTTAAAATTTTTATATTCAGTTTGTATGCTTTTATTTTTTGTACACTGCCTAGAGTCCCCGTGAGAGAGATGGGTGGGTTCTAAATTTGATAAAGAAACAAATATTGTATCCATAAATTGTCAAATCAAAGCTTCAAGATAATCCTTTTGCAAGAATAAAAATAAAATGATCTTTTCTCTGAATTGTGTACTCTTAACAACTTAAGACACTTAAACAGAAATCTGTTAAAAATAAGCTAAGTGCATATATTGCATTTATCTGATTTTATCTGGACTTCATGGCTTTTCTTTAATTCTTGAAAAGAACAGAATGTATGGTTTAAAGGATATTTGAGTCAAATAGAAAATCATTGAAACCTGGCTCCTTCAGGAACTTTATTTCATTACAGAAAGCATTAGAAGCAAAAATATATCTGAGAACAGATTGTGCTGTTGCTTTCTTGCATGGATAAATACATAGTGACCTAGTCTTTTTTTTTAAGGCATCATCTACCTAAAGTACTAGGGGGTACTTTAAGACTTTCAATTGTGAGATGATCAGCTTTCTCTTATATAACTGATTAACTCAAATAGGATATTACACAAAATAGAATGTAGTGTTTTTTAAAACTACAAAATTGTAAAACTTTTAAGATCTCTGTAAGTTTATTAAGAAACTGGAGATATAGTATATACTTAGCCTTATGCATGCATTCTATAGCATTATGCTGATATTTTTCCATGGACTTTTAAAATAGCACTTGACTGGGGTGACATTAATCCCAAAGTAAGAGTAATCCTATTTTAATGGAGTGGCATGATAAGAAATTATGTTCTGTATACTTTAAAGCTCATTTTAATGGACTAATTAGACAAAGGCATTCAGGAATATCCATTGAATAAGAAAGCAGGGAGTCCTCGGGATTTATGTCATTCTCATCAATTGCACAAACATATTTAAATTGACTAATGACATTCTTAAACAAATGATATGAATTGCAGAAGAAATTTGGTCCACTATATATACACAAAGTGTGTCATAATGATGACAAAACAAGATTCCACTCTGAAGTGACAGAAATGTGATGGGTGATGAAGGCAGAAAATAAGTTCAAGAAACAACTGATGAAAAATGCATTGTAAAATATTTTAATATTCAGCTGTGAAGGAAACTGGTCTGTATTTGGAAATTAAATTAAAGTTTAAAAAAGAATATGGAAAGGACCAAATACAAACTAAATAATAACCAAAAGCAAAGACAAACAAATGAGGAAAACAGCAACCAACCCACTAAGGCTGAATTAACCTTTGGACACCAGGCCTGGGAAAATGTCTTTTCTGAGAAGATAACAAAGTCATATTCCACATGACCAGCATTTCGACAGAAAAATACACTTTATAGGATCCTATGAGATGATATCCTTTAATTTCAGATATAAGGAAATAAAGACCACAGAATTCTTAATCCATTTTTTAATAATATAAACATGCTCAATCTTCAATAAAATGTCAAAGATAGATGCATATTCACTGTTTTATTGTTTTCCTATTAGTTTCTTATTAGTACTTCATTGCTACAATGCTTAAATCAACAAACAACAAATGTATGGAGAGCAGAGAGCAATTTTAGAATCACTATCTACAGCAGATTTAGAATCACAATCTACAGGTAGTTTTGGAATGTTGATGAAGTAATTTTATTGAAATCATATCCAATTATATTTCTCAAGTATTTATTATTTATTACATGTATACATACAGCATCTGAATGAAAGTATAACCATTCTGATATAATTTTCTAGTTGCTGCCAAAGGTTAATTAATGTATACTGCTTATACGTAAACACGATTGAGCAAATTAGATAGTATTTTCAATATCTGGCACACCTTTTATTAGAGTCACATATAGGGAAAGGGCTGAAGTTTTTTGTGGATGCTTCAACACTGGAAATTTTTAAGAAGAGATTGGACAACTATTTGTCTGAAATGGTATAGGGATTCCTGCCTATGAAGAATGTTAGACAAGAAGACCTCCAAGGTCCCTTCCAACTGTTTTTCTATTCTAATTTTATCACTTCAACATGCGGCATTCTGCTTTAAAATTTCTTCTTAAACTTAAGTTTATTTTAGAAATAAAAGTCCTTTAAAGATCCTAACTGTATTATATACACTACTTAAAAAGCATATATGATACATTCATGATATAACAATAGGTTTAACAGTACTGGACTTGAATTAAGAAAAACACCTGCCTTGCCCCTCTCATGACAATAAACTAAAAATAATGCAAGTGTCATAGGAAAAATCACTTGTTTATGCACTGTCATTGCATCAAAGACTTGTTCTCTGTACAATTACATAAAAGAATGTATATAAATGTAAGGAAAATTCAGAAACTGAATTCATATTGAAGATAAGACGTTGGCTGTCCATTCAGGTGTAAAGCTCCATGGGCAACTTTGGGTCACTTTTCTACCATTCAGCCTTAAATATACAGGTAGACTTCAACTTGCAACCATAATTAAACCCAAAATTTCTGTTGTTGACATTTCTTACCACAGTTGTTAAGTGAATCACTGCAGTTATTAAGTTAATAACATGATTGTTAAGTGAATCTGGCTTCCCCATTACTTTGCTTGTCAGAAGATGGCAAAAGGTAATTGCATAACCCTGGGACACTGCAACCGTCATAAACACGAGTCAGTTGTCAAGCATCTGAATTCTGATCACATGATCATGGAGATACTGCAATGGTCGTGTGAAAAATGGTCATTTTTCAGGGTCATTGTAACTCTCACCGGTCACTAAATGAACTGTTATAAATTGAGGACCACCTGTTGGCAGCATAAATTGGGAGCGAGAAGAATGATACACGTTCCTTGATGAGCTCCTGAGCTGCAGGAAAGATTATACAGGTAGTCCTTGACTTACAACAATTCATTTAGTGACTGTTCAAAATTACAACGGCACTGGAAAAACTGACTTATAACCATTTTTCACACTTATGACCATTGCAGCATTCCCATAGTCACGTAATCAACATTCAACTGCTTGGCAACTGACTCATATTTATGATGGTTGAAGGGTCCCGGGGTTGTGTGATCCCCTTTTCTGACCTTCTGACAAGCCAAGTCCATAGAGAAACAAGATTTACTCAACAACTAGGTTACTAACTTAAAAACAACGATTCCCTTAACAATCGTGGCAAGAAAAATAGTAAAATGGGGGAAAACCTACCTAGCAAATGTCTCAGTTAGCAACATAAATTTCAGGCTCAATTGTGGTCGTAAGTCAAGGACTACCTGTACATACATGAACAACTGTACATTTAACCACACAGGCTAGGATGAGGAGGATTAAGGTGATAAACAGCTATTTGAATGTAGGCAATAAATAAAACACAGATGGATTGTGCTGAACAAATTCCCCCCCACAAAAAAATCTCTTAGTAATAATTAGGACAGGCAGCTCTGCATCACTGTAGTGAAGATCATCCACTAGGAAATTCCCACGAGGTTTGGGGAAAACGGTAGGTAGGTAGGTAGAAGATAGATAGAAAGAAAGAAAGAAAGAAAGAAAGAAAGAAAGAAAGAAAGAAAGAAAGAAAGAAAGATGAGAGAGAGAGAGAGAGAGAGAGAGAGAGAGAGAGAGAGAGGCAGGCAGGGATAGGTAGGTAGGTAGGTAGGTAGGTAGGTAGGTAGATAGATAGATAGATAGATAGAGTGATAGATAGAGTGATAAGATTGATAGAGGGAAGGAGTGGGAGAGAGAGGGAGGGAGGGGAAGAGAGAGAGGGAGGGAGGGAGGGAGGGAGAGGGAGAGCAATGAAGTAGGATTTCTTCTCAAAAGGTGCAAAAAAGGGAGATGCCGACGCTGGAGGGTGAGCTAAAAGCAGGTGGGGAAGGTGCGAACAGATGTTACAGGTGGGAGAAATGGAAACGGGTGTTTTTACCTGGATGAGTTTGGGGGAGTTTGGAGAAAAGAGGTTTGGATGGTGAGGACCAGGCTGAGGAAAAACCGGGGGAGGGGGGGCGATTGTGTCACGGGGATACTGACGGGAGACAGAGCAAGGAAAGGGCTCCGCGGGGAGGGCATCGAGAGATGACCGTGCGGAGGGTCGCCAAGGATGAGGGCTGGGGAAGGGACGTCGAGATCAGGGTGGGGGTCGTAAGTGAGGGTGCCCGACGGCCTCGCGGCGAGGGATGGAGGTTATTGGGAACTGGGGGCGGGGGCGCCCGTCGCAGCTTCGGGGTGGCGGCGGAGACGCTTAGTCCAGAGAAGCGGGACCCGCCATCTCCCTTTTAGAAGGACAAGGCCGGCCCTGCGGGGACCGAACGGAACGGGGGGCGGGAGAAACCCGCAGAAACGGCAGGAGAGATGCCGACTGGCGGAGGCGGGGAGTGGAGGGGGACGTAAATGGTGACCGGGAGGGGGTTATGGTGGGGGCGGGGGGTGAGAGAAACCCGAGGGAAAGGGAAACTAATCCCGCAGGCGATTGCGAAAAAGAGGGGAGGAGATAAGCCAGCCCGGTACCTGGATCCGCTTCCTGTGTCTCCTCCGCTCCGCCATGATCTCCCCCGTCTGGTCTCCTGGTGACGTGGGGCTGAGCCGGAAAGGGGGAGGGGGAGAGAGACGGAGGGAGGAGGGAGACGGAGCCCGGCGTCAGCCAGAGGGCTCGCGAGGGGCGGCAACCTCGCGAGAGGCCGCGCGCGAGCCATTTAGGTGGCGCGCGCGCGAGACCATTGGGAAGAGGCGGGACGGGAGCGCGGGGTCTGGCCGACGGGTTTTCCTTCAGGTCCGCCTCGTTCCAACGGAATCGGGGTTTTCGTAACGCAGCCGCGCCGATTCACACGCCGTTCTAGACTGGAACAATCTCTCTCTGTCTGTGTGAATGCCCGTATGGGGTGGAGAGTTTATTATATTATATTATACTTATATCTGTTGCCTAATTCATGCTTGAACGATTTTTTAAAAAAAAAAACCTAAAAAAGCAACCCTCATTCTGAAAAATGTAACCCCCGAATAAATCGAGCCAGTTTGTCCCAAGAAACGCGGAAAGTCTTCCAAATCCCCAGCTCGGGATGGAAGGCTTCGAGCGGGGCTGTTTTGTGAATAGAGCCATGGGTTTACTGATTAAGGCGCTTGTAGACGAAGCAAATCATGAAAGTTCCTAGATCCCTCTAAATGTAGAACCACGGGCGATCTTCCCAATTATTTGTTACAATTTGGTGTGCACTGCAGGTGGCAAATTTAGAAATAAGCTTTTTCGTTTTCAACCAAAGTAAATGCCTGATTATTTCAGGACGATGCTGTTAACCTAGATGCTAGAAAATGACCAAATCGCATCATATCCAGTGAACGATTTGGGAGTGATCTACCCTATCGGCCAACACAAATAATAATAATAAAAAAGATTATTGTTCTCCCTCAATGGTCTTCATTAGTCAAAATGTTCTGCCTTAATCTTTTATGGGAGTATAGGTTAGTTCCAGCTTTGGAGTTTAGGCAACTGTTTAATTTTGAAAATTCTTTTCATTCTAAAGTGAAATATCGATATTTTTTTAAAAAAAATTGTGCCTAATTCTCATGGGGTGTTTGTTTTTTTGTAGACAGTGTTTGAGGTATAGTACTAATAGGCTAATTACAGACGAGTGAAGAATTGCAATCTATAACTGAAACCACATTTTGAAGAAGTGGTTTCAAGCACTTACTTAACTAACGATAACCCAACAGACCTTAATAAATAAATTACATTGTGCTGCAAAACTTAAGCAATCCTTGGTCATATCCCAGGGAAGAGTAAGTCTAAAGTTTATCTACATTAAGAGAAAATGTTCTTTAGGGGGGAGAAATGACGCAATACCTATGTCAGACATGTTCAACCGGTAAGCCGCATACAGCCCTTGACAACTAGTAATATGGCCCCACAAGATCGTTAACTTTTAACATTTTTATGTGATTCATAAACGTTTAACTATATTATATAGGTGGAAATGAGCACCTCACTACGCTTTGGATGCTTCTGGATTTGAAAGGATTAGCCAATTATAAACTTGTCCAAGAGACACCCAAATGCATTAACATTCTTCAGCAAGGCTCTTTTCGTGTCCCCCCAAAAATGAATGAAGCTAGCAGAATTATTACCGTGTGCCTTAAACGTACCCCTCTAGATAAGATCCACCACTTAACTGCCATTGCCCCACTTCTGTTCAGAGAAGCAGCAGCATACATAGAGAGACTCAAATCATCAATATCTAGACAACACCCTCTGTATCGGGTCACCAACCATTTGGACCTCAGGGACCACTAAATTCATAATTTTAAATCCCGTGGACCCACTAATATGATTTTTTAAAAAAATAAATAGTATTTAATGCAATATTAAAAAATGCAAATAATTTTTCTGCGGACCACCAAAATGTTATTGCGGACTACCAGTGGTCTGTGGACTACTGGTTGGTGACCACAGCTCTGTATCACCTACAACCAGCTCAACAGAGACACAAATCTAGGAAAAGGTTCGTTAGGTTGAGGGAAGACTTCGAAGAATTTGAAAGCAGAGTGGATCAATGTAAAGCTACAAAGAACCAAAACTGGATGGAACCCAGCTGGCACCTGAGTTTGATGAAAGCTGGGAAGTATAAAAATAATCGAATAGACTGCATGGGTACAACAAGATCCAGGGACACTCTGAACAAATGAAGCTATCTGATTGCTTCTGCTCTTTGTGATTGTGACGACAATGCAGACAACAACACATATGCAAATGTGCCCTTTGTTCCCTGATCAGTGTACCTTTGAGGACCTCATGGCAGTGCGATAGAATACCATTAATGTTACTAATTTCTGGGGAAAATCTGTTTAATTTGTACATATTTTAATATTGTATTTATATGTTAAATTTTATGTCATATACTGTAGTAAGCCTTATTTTAATTGTGATGCTTCTGACATGAATAAAAAACTGTATTAATATTTTATATAGAGGCCCAGCAATTCTTCCTCACTTGATGCAACACGGGCAAACCAAAAGTTTGGATACCCATGACCTATATCATCTCTAGCAGTTATGTACCTAATGGCCAGTTTACAACCTTTTTCTCTCTATTTATTTAAACTGAAACAAGGGAAGTTGCTCCATAGATAAGCTTTGACATTTCTAAATTAGTGGTTTTCTGAGCCAGCTTACTCCTTTCTGAAGCCATAGCCTCAAGTTTTCAAATATTACAAGGTTTACTTTGGCTGATGTTGGGGTAATAACCTTGCAGTTGTTCAAATTAACCAAACAAAAACAACCATCTGGGTAATTTGTCTTGAAGCAAATGACAAATTGTCTGAAGATAAGTATAAAGTTGGCATTGCAATGGTGGAGGAAGAAGATGGGCCTGGAAAGGGTTGTACTGTTCTTACTGGGCTGTTTAGTAGCCAGTCTTGCTATGCCTTCACAAATACGATAATCTTATGACACATGAAATCTGAAAAGCACAAGATGTTTTTTAGGCCTGTGTTATTGGAGCCCTGACAAAGAGAATTTCGAGAAGCAGTTCGCTGCATGATCTTCTGTGCAGTTTAAGAAAATGTTCCTGGTGGTTTATAGCATAGTAGACAATAGTGAACAAGATATCTGCATATGGTACTTTATGATCTGACTTCAATATGTTTACTCTCAACTGAAAGCAATTGGAAAGAAGAGCAAACTAAGATGTTTTAAATCATTGGGTGTATGGCAGAAATTTTTAAAATCTGAATGGTTTGAAAAGTCACATTATGATCTTCCTCTAAAAGAAAGCAATGTTTTAAGACCAGTTTGGCCAAGTGGTTAAGACATTAGGCTAGAAATCAGGAGACTGTGAGTTCTACTCCTGCCTTAACCATGAAAGCAGACTGGGTGACATTGGGCCAGTCACTCTCTCTCCAGCCAATCAGCTTCACAGGACTGAGGTTGTGGAAGAGGAGGAGAAAGGAGGATAATTGCATGTCTCTACCTTGAGTTATTTATAATAATAATAAAGTTGGAATATAACTAAATAAAATTTAGTCAGTTCTCTAAAACTGAAGTTTGGTCTCGGGAAACACTGTTTTCCAACTCAAACTTGATTGATTACATAATTAACCTATGAATTACACAGATGTTATATAATCTAAGCACATTCTGTATACGGTAATCTTTATAAAATATTATGTTTTGCATTTTGCTTGTTTGTTTAACTTTACAACCAAAATGTTCTGATTTTATTCATAGTAGTTTTATATATAGCATGAGGATAATTTTGGTAAAGTTTTACATAACAGGCTCATCCGTAATGTCACCTCTACTGTCTTATTATAGATTTGTAGTTTAAAGAGCTGTGTGATGCAGCGGTTAGAATGAAGTATTGCTGGTTAATTCTACCAACTGCCAGCAGTTCGATTCTTACTGGCTCAAGGTTGACTCAGCCTTCCATCCTTCTGAGGTCAGTGGGCATGGCTTGGTGGGGGAGGGGTCATGTAACTGAGTGTGCGTGGGTGACATCAAGTTGGTCACGCCCACTCAGTCACATGCCCTCCACCTAGCCACACCCACAGAACCAGTAATAAACATTTTTGAAACCCACCCTTGGTTGGCACCAAAATATCTGCTGGAGGGGGCAGGGAACTGAGGCTCTGAGTTTGTCTTTAGAAACCTGTTTCTCCTTTAGAGAAAATATAATATTCTGCCTTTTAAATATTTTGTAGACTATTTCATTTTTCTAGGAAAGGGATGGGGGGCTAACTTCCTACAAGTGGCAAACCAACTTTGAAGCACCTCTAAAAATAGATGATTTGGATCCTTTCAGCAGGGGATCACACTATGGAGCAGAGACATTATTAATCACTGTAGAGTGAGCCCTGGATGAAGTAACACATTCCCTACCCTTCCTTTTTTTCCTCTTATACCATTAACCATGGCACATTACTGGACTACCTATAGGGATTGGGCCTGAATCCACTGTTTTTCAATGCTTCTGTTTTTCCTCCAGTTAGCTATTTCAATCAGTTGTGGTGAAAGATGAGGGGTAAGGAAGTGCATTCAGACTTGCAAGATTTTGTTATTGTAGATTTACAATGAAGTAGTATGGAGTTGCTGTTTCTACAACTGTGTTCTGTGTCCGGTGTCAGCATTGTTTATGGGTGGATAGACAGATTAGGAACAAGTATGGAATTTAGAAGTCTTTCTAGATTTTAGATGCGAACTGAAAAGAGCAGGGGGAGGCCATAGATAAGAGATGCCAAAACAAGGGTCATCTTTTCATATAAATTAGCCCTCTGTCAGGGCTCCGACTAAGGAACTCAAGCAAATCAGAACTCTGAGACTTGCCTCCTTCTCAAAAGTCTTCTTTGATGAGTACATCATATCAGCACAGCTTCAATGGAAAACCAAATCTAAATCTTTCCCTTGGTTTCAGTATAATTAAACTAGAAAATAACCCCATTCCCAAGTGTCACAGGTCACCTTGGTCAATTGGGTTAATTAGCAGGCTCTTCAGGCACTCCTTCCCCAACCTTATCTGTTGCCAGTAGAGACGACCTTGGTTCTGATGAGAAACCTCTTTGTTGTGTCTAGTAATGCATTCCAACCTCCTTCCCCCCACCTTCAAAGTTGACAGCCTCTTTGTAATCTTGCCTTTTCATAGATCAAGAACAACAGCAAAGCAATTAAAGTAAAGCACCATTTAAAAAAGAAAACCAAATTCAGTGTAGAGGAATGATTCTATCCTTTTATTTTAGTGAATTTATATTTATTCAATAAATAATACTCATTACCCGCATGGGTGCCATACTTCTGTTTCTTTAACAATCATTTTATAAACTTATAAATATTTTTATAAGTGTTTTATATGGCCTGTGATATCCTTTGCTGGCAAAGCCACTGAATGGACATTTTCAAGATCAATCAATCAGTCAGATTAGAGCTGGAAGGGACCTTGGAAGACCTTCTAGTCCAACCCTTGCTAAAGCGGGAGACCATATACCATTTCAGACAAGTGACTGTCCAATCTCTTCTTTAAAATTTCCAGTGATGAGGCACCTACAACTTCTGAAGGCCAGCTGTTCCACTGGTTAATTGTTCTCACTGTTAGGAAGTTTCTCCTTAATTGCAGGTTGCTTATCTCCTTAATTAGTTTCCATCCAGGCCCTCTAGTGCTTTGGTAAATAAGCTGACCCCCTTATTTTTGACAGTGATTTTTGACAAAAGATTTTTGACAGTGGCTCCTCTGATCCAGCTAGAGCAGATTATTGCCTGTGCTTTCTGAAATCACTTGCTCCACTGTTTTTGAAGTTTCAGGATCCTGAGCACAAGGACTGGCCAGAATAGTATGAGCACTGTTGCAAGGAAGATGGGACACAGTGTCATGGAAAGGCCCCGAAGATGTGCTGGTTGCATATGGGTTAGGCATAGCCAAGGGAATATTCATCGTGCTGAATATATTTCTCAGGCACTGGGACACCTTTAGGGAAATAAAACACTTTTATTTAAATTCTTTAAAATAATACTGCTTTCTTAAACTTATCAATAAATATGCCATCTCTATATGAAAGGCTTCCCAACTTTGGCAACTTTAAGATAGGTGGACGTCAACTCCCAGAATTCCCTAGCCAGCATGGCTGGCTGGGGAATTCTGGGAGTTGAAGTCCACATGGGTGGATGCTCCAACAACTGAAGGTTTTTAAGAAGAGATTGGACAATCATTTCTCTGAAATGGTACAGGGTTTCTTGCTTGAGTAGGGGTTGTACTAGAAGACCTCCAAGGTCCCTTCCAGTTCTGTTATTCAATTCAAGTTGCCAAGGTTGGGAAACATTGCTAGATGAGATCTAAGCTTTCTTGTCTGTTTTTTCCCCATGGAAGCCCATTGCAACTGGAACACCAAATTAATCAAATTATTTCATTATTTCCACATTTTCCACATTCTAAAAATATTTCTCCAGAACTGGTTTGACACCTTTTATAAGAAATAATAAGTGTTGCTCTTAAGGAGATTATGACCATAATGTTAGCAGAATATATTAACAGAGACAAACAACAGCTTGGGTGGGATATTGACCTGATCTATAGGATTAATTCAGCCTATGCAAGAATACACAATGTTCCAAGGGAAGTTCATGTTAAATTTCTTAGAAAAACCACAAGAGATGAGGTTCTAGGAGCTCAAAGGGGAGGACCATTAAAATATAAGGGTAAAGAAATAACCATTCTTAAGAAGATCCCAAAGAAAGTAAGAGATAAGAGAAGGAAATATTCCTTCTTAGCAAAAAAAATATACAATAATGGGATTTGGTTTAGGTGGTTGTTACCAGAAGGCATGTTGATTTTTTGGGAGGGCAGTAGAATTAGAATTAACACAGTTGTGGAAGCAGAGACTTTCACTAAAAAACACAGTGCTCTCTTAGGTGACATGGGGGATGCTACACAGGAAACAAAGGAGGGAGGGGCTGAGGCTCTGCCAGTGGACGGGGGGGGGGGGGGAGGATGCGACAACTAGAAGACTCAGATCACAAAAGTGATTTGAAACATTATTGCAAATGTTGTTACAATGTACCTTTATGGAAGTGATTAAAAAGCAAAATGATTGAAACATACTGATGATTTTGTGTTAAACTTAAAACTGCTAATATCTATGTAAATGTTGATAATTTTCTATCTTTTCTGTAAAAGTTGCGAGACCTGGGGGGGCTTCTCCCCCCCCCGCACAATGTAGCTGTCGAAATGTTTTATAACCTTTCAACCCCTTTTGCCCTGTAAAACTTTTAAAATCAATAAAATTTGGACAATTAAAAAAAAAAAGAAATAATAAGTGTTGTATTCTGTTTTTTGTTCCCTGTATTCCCCTGAGCTGCATTTAATTATTCTTACTATAACCGATATGAATCTATAACAGTGAGAGGAAGGATGGATAAAGACAGGAGAAAGGAAACTGCTTAACAATTAAAATGAAATCAAAATACTATGTAAAAGCAAGATAGAGGACGCTGAGCCAAACTGCAAATTCAGGAAAAAGACTGTGCAGTTACTTTTTTTTAATGTACAGATGTTTACAGATTCAAAATAAGCAAAATACTGAACATGGTAAGGGCTTTTCACTATACAGTGCCCCTTACTGAGCCTTTATCATAGTATCATGATTACCCTCTTTATTGTATAGTAATAATGAAAGAAATGATTCTGTGCAATATTTAATACGTGGAATTCATGAAGTCAGCTAATAAAGAATAACATGGAAGAATTGTCCTTTGAGAATAGTGGTTGGATCGCTGCTGCTCTAATTGTTTGTCATCCCGGCTTCCTATCATTAAGAACTGTTTGTCATCCGGGTTCCCTATCATTAAGGCATGTTTGTGTCATATTGGCAGCATGCCACTATATATAGTAGCTGCTTTAACACGATGGCCTTCCTGTTGCTTGTGAATTTAACTGTAACACAAAGAAAATGCTACAGCAATTTACAGGACTTGACTTACAACAATTTGTTTCGTGAACATTCAAAGTTACTGCAATATTAAAAAAAAAAAAAGATTTATGGCCACTTTTTACACTTAACGACCATTGCAACATCCCCATGGTCACGTGATCAAAATTTGGAAGCTTGGCAGCTGACTCGTATTTATGACAGTTGCTGGGTCCTTGGGGTTGTGTGATCATCTTTTGTGACCGTCTGACAAACAAATCCAGATTCACTTTACAACTGTGTTACTAACTGAGCAACTGCAACGATTCGTTTAACAACTGTTAAACCACAATTACTTTCCCTTTCCATCAAAAAAATCTCCATTGCAGACCAATGGTTCGTTTAATGACTGCCACCGTCATTACATTCACTTGATGGCTGCTGCAAAAAGTCGCAAAATCGGGCTAGCTGAGCGATGACTCACTTAATGACCAACATGATTTTTTATTGTAATTCCAGGCTCAATTATGGTTTTAATCCAAGAACTACTTGTACCATATAACAAAAGCAAGCTGAAGCTAGCTTTTAATAAAACCCACATAAAAAGTTAGTGGAAATTAAGATATATTTGAAAGTGCTGTAGTTTTTGTTTGCTCAGAGGTTGAAATTTCAGAAGATCTACGGACTCTACCTGTGACTGAATCTTTAAAGCAGGCCCAAGTTTTAATCCCATCATGTCTAAAAGATGTTCTTCTGTAAGCAGCGGTAATGTTTCTCCATCAATGACATGATCTTTAAATACCTTTAAAAACAATCAGACTTGGTTATTCCCACTTCCCTGGCACCTCATATAGGAACAGTCCTTTATTTTGAAAAAAACTTTGTATTTGAAAACCATGTTTTGTTGTCTCTTGCTAGAAACTTGCCCTTTTGATATTTTTCCATATGCTCTGTAAGCTTAAACCTTCCTGTCTCCATGGCCAGCTTTGAGTGGATATCATGTACACTGTACTTCATTTAAAAAAAAAACAAATAATAAGGTTAGAAGGGACCTTAGAGGTTTTCTAGTCCAACCTCCCTGCTCAAGCAGGATATCCTGACCTATACCATTCCAGATAAATGGCTTTCTAGCCTGTTTTTGAACGCCTCCATTGATATCTTCATGCAATACAGTACAATATTAGATAATATTAAGAATAGACAACTACAGCATGGCATTACATAATAATAACAATGTTGTAATATGATGTACTGGCATATGAATAACTAAAAGCAACAACATTTCCAAATTATATGGAATAAAGAATGGTAAAATGAAATTACAGTATTATTTAAATAGATTAAACATAAGGAACTCTTTCCTGAGCATTTTGAGGCTGTTGAATATTTATGATTACCTGAGCATAGTCAGAGCATCCTGGGAGACTGTTGATAAAACTGTATACATCTTCAACAGTCCATTTGCGAATATCTTCAGCAGATGAAATTTCTTCCCCCTTTAAAATTAGTCTGGGAGGGGCTAGGAGAATGGGGGGGGGGGGGGAATCAGTTTTTATTTTTAGTGACTAGCAAAGAAGCCAGAGAAAATTCTGCACGTATGACAAAACATTGAATCGACATTACGTAGGGGAGGCCAAATTAGATACAGGTAGATCAAAGTTGGAAATGACTATCACATGATTCTGGGATGCAACAACTATTGTAAAATACTTGTTGGTTGCTAAGGACCCAAATTTTGATCCCAGGACCATGAGGATGTTGTGACAGTCATAAGTGCAACAGTCTGTCTTAAGTCACTTTTTTAATACTGTTGCCATTTCAAATGGTTGCTATATGAATGGTTCCATGAGGAGAGTTAACTGTAGTATATAGCACCAGCCCCAATGTCTTGGGTACCAGGGACCGGTTCCATGGAGAGAGATTTCTCCACGGACCTGAGGGGGTACCTGCATGCGGGGGATGGGGCTTTGCTTGTTTGCGTAGACTGGTTTCTGGCATGCCACAAACTGGTGCCAGTCCACCAGGGGTGAAATGCTACCGGTTCAGGCTGTTTCTCCCGAACCGGTAGTAAAAAATGCTACTGGTTTGCAGAACCGGTAGTAAAAAATACTTTAAAAAGTTTTTTAAAAACTGTTCCGACGATTACACGTTGCACAGCTGAGCTTCAGAACTTTAAAAAAAAACTTTGGAAGCATTTTTTTTTTTTACTACAGGTTCTCCGGGAACGCGGGGGTGGCGGTGGGGGTTCATTTTTGCTCCAGCAGGCTTCTCTGAGGCCTGCTAGGCCAAAAACGGGGGGTGGGAGGTGCTGAGAAAGAAAGAAGGAAGGAAGGAAGGAAGGAAGGAAGGAAGGAAGGAAAGAAAGAAGAAGGAAAGAAGGAAAGAAGGAAAGAAAGAAGAAAGAAAGAAAGAGAGAAAGAAAGAAAGAAAGAGAGAAAGAAAGAAAAAAGAAAGAAAGAAAAAGAGAGAAAAAGAAAGAAAGAAGGGAGAAAAGAAGAGAAAGAAAAAGAAAGAAAGGGAGGGAGGGAGGGAAAAAGGAGAGGAAGGAAGGACTACAAACCTGGCACTAGAAGCAGCTTCAGAGGATAATCCAGGGCTGGAAGGGACCTGGAGGTCATCTAGTCCTACCCTGCTCCAGCAGGATATTGTGAGTTTCTGTCTTTTGATTCCCCAGTTACGTGATTATATAGCCATGCCCACCCAATCACATGACCCTCCACCAAGCCATGCCACACCAACCCATGCCCACAGAACAGGTAGTAAAAAAATTTCACCACATGCAGTCCATGGGCCTGGGTTGGAGACCCCTTTTTATATAGTATTGAACCTGAGTCCTGTAAAGTCCTAATATTGCTTCCCTGCATGAAGCTGGATCGTGGTGAAAAGTTGATTTTCCACTGGAAATGGGTTTTAAACCTTGCCCTCTCCAATACGTTTTTCTCTGTGTTACGGTCCTAAGGGTTCTTTGCAAGCAGAATGTGTTCATTTATGATCACCACACGAAGTTTCCATGAAATCTACAGCTTGGGTTTCATGCTGGGTTATATTGCAGACATGAAAAATCTGTGGTTCTCCAGGTGATGCTTTCAACACTTTCTAGCTTCCTTCCACTGGGGATTGTTGGGCTCATAGTTAACACAGGAGTATCAAACAGGATTTCTTCGAGGGCCAGGTCAGCATTGTAGTTCTCCTCCGTGGGCTGGTCAGAGGGTAGGGGTCAGATGGGACAGACGCCTCCCGCAGCATCCTGCCGGCCAAACCGGGGCACGGGGAGGCTTGCGAGCCCCCCCTCATCCCATTTTCAGCCTGGACTGCCTCCTGCAGCAATTTGCCAGTCAAAACGGGATGAGGAGGGGCATGTGTGTTGCCGTCCCCTCTCCTCCGCAGCCCATTATTACTGCTACAGGCACCGCGGGCCAGTCCTTTACTATTTCCAGGATGGACCCATAGGCCAGCTTTAAGCATCCGGCGGACTGCATGAGGCCTGCGGGCCTTGAGTTTGACACCCTTGGACTCTAGCAATATCTGGAAGGCCATGATAGCCTGCATGCACGTCTTATTACTCACCGAAAGATAACGGAGGTTGATTGTGCACGGAGAAGCCACTTGTCAGAGCTGAGAATGTGATTTTTGATGGCTCTGCATGCTTTTCATTAAAGACTAAGCAAGAACGGTGAGCCTCTTTCTCGTTTCCATTGTGGCCGTCGGTTGCTTCACCGGGCATTTTGCGGTTACACAAGTTCTTTCTCAGGCCACCTTCACGTTCCTTCTCATTTTTGGTGACAGCTGCTGATGGCTCTGCCTGGACTTCGTGTTCTGCTTCTGCAGGCTTGCTTGGCATTTCCCCTTTGGTTTCTTTTTTGTCCTCGTTTTCTTCGCTGAGAGTCCCTGAAGCCAGATTCGCTTCCCCACCCTCCGTTGGGTCCTTTCCATGATTGAACTGGTAACGAGAAGCTTTGCGAATCCCAGCTCTTCTGCTTGGACGACGGACCCGTTCTCTTTGAAGGATGGCGAGAGGCGGATAGGAGCTTGCGGCCATAAACATGGCGTTCCTCTGAAGTTCATTGAGGGCGGTCTGATGGACATACGGGCCATTGGAGAGGTGGCCTTCAGGAATGTAGTGCCTTTCTTGAAAACTAACAGAGCGAGGAGGGACATCAGGGTAAGGGGAAAAGCCCCTGAATTTTACAAGACTTTTCCGTTGAGCTTTTTCGAGTTCTTTTTGCTGAAACATGGCACTCATTTCCATCCTAAGTAAAGGTCAAAAGCATGACACCGTAGCTGCAATCGTTATCTACCAATAGGTTACAACTGTAGGAAGTTAGCACCCACCCCTCTCCTAGAAGAATGAAATAGCCTAGTAAATATTGAAAAGGCAGAATATTATATTTCCCTGCATAAAAAATGGAGAAACATGTTTTTAGACAGGAAACAGACTCACTCTTAATAGCCCGCAACTTTTGTTAATGGGCCATTAGGGGCCCCTGAGCTAGTCTACTCTACGTAATAAAAGTAGGGTTAGCCTTCTACAGAAACTCACCACATGGCATCTGGGAACTCAACCAAGCTTGGGACTCAAAAAGACATACAACCAGAAAGTTAGCTAAGACACCCCCCTCAACCCCGCCCCTGGGAGTATGACAACCAATCAGAATACATTTCATACACAGGAACAGGAAACAGAGGTGGGGCCGAACAGAGTATAAAAATCCAGGAACTCTCAGCAAGCCCCTTTTTTCTCTCCTTTCTTCTTCACCCAACATCTGGAAGCATGTGATCCCCCTTTTCTGTTCAGGAACTCAAGCCATGTGATCCTGTTCACCATTAAAACCATCTTTCCAAGCAGCCTCCGTGTTTCCAGTGTCTTTTCCCCCCACTTGGAGCCGAACCCAGAAGGACATTTCTTCCAACACAACATATAATGTTTGGAACATTAGGCATTGTAGAGCAGCACAAGACTATGTGAGTTAAAAAGCAAAACCCCATCTACCCACCCCCAATATTTCATGGCATCTTCTATTTTAAATTTTTAAAAAATCATTTTGAGCCCATGATGACCTACAGATTAAGCGTTGAATCTTTTTCACTCAAAGGATTGCATTACCCACTCATAACCTCAGAGAGTACTTACTAGAAGTAGGCAAGGGCCGAGATAACCCACACTTCATCATTTATACACACATACGCTGTTAGATATTCACTCTATCTACCATGGTTTCCACCAAGGTCCTCTGTTCCGTCGGGAACAGAGGTTCAATCCTATTTGTTGAGAGGTCTGACAGCTCCCTATAAAAGGGCTGCTGTCAGACCAAGCAGTCCCTGGATTGTACATACTGTTACTTGTTAATAAAGAGCTGTTGTTGCCATAAGCCTGTGTCTGCCTTCTCAATACCCAATCTAACATACACCATGCACACACATCCTTGAATACAGCAAAATTCCTGATAACTACATGGATTCATCCGTGAAGTTTTCCAGAAACAATATGGAAGCAGATTACAGAAATATTTTTAGACTTCCCTGTTTAGCCTCTAGTTCTAGAATCCAGGCTAGTTTATGAGTCCAGGCAAAATGCTAGATGCTGATGCCTCCTGAGATACGTGCCACAATAACTATATTTAACAAAATCTATATAATGCTGCAAGAGATAGATTTAGCCTAGTAGCCAATGGGAAAAGATGAAAATATAGAAAGATTGCCTGTAGTTTAAATACTAATACCATCCATATAACCACAGTTTGAATGACAGTAACTAGTTGACCTATAAGCCTTCTGACATTCTAACAATGATTTGTTTAATCAGGGTTAATTGTGTAAATTGCTGGTGCAAACATTCATACAAACAACAAAGTAGGTGATAGACCATAAATTATGACTTAGCATGTAAATTCTAATAATTGTGATTTAGTTCATTTTACCTGGCAATCGTTTGTTTCTGAATCAATTCTTGTCTTTTGGCTACTGCCTCCATTGATTCGGATTGAAGAAAACTATATCCTAGTAGTTGAATGAATGAATGAATATAATTGAAGATTATTCTTAGCATCATTCACTGGTTTAAAACTGGATTAATATTCATAAACAAGGAAGCAGCCCACAGTGCAATCTTACAGATAATGACTCAAAGTTAAATCCAATTCAAATCCAGATTAATGTGTACAGGTAGTCTTTGATTTATGACCTGTTGCTTAGCAACTATTCAAAGGTATGATGGATTTCTCCTGGAGTACTTATGACCCAGTTCCAAAGTTCTTATGCTTGTTCCTCTTTGCAGTCACAGGACTGCAACTGACTGGTATTTATGATTCTTTGCCGTATTCCATGAGTGCTTTTTACAATTTCTTTGTTGAAAACTGACATTTACTTCCAATTTTTTGGCAAAAATGAACAATTGGTTCGCTTAAGTGATTGCTGCAGAAAAGTTTGTAAAACTGGGTTATCACATGGGTGACCCATTTTATGACTATCATGACTTACAATCATAAAGGCAGGGGCTCCATTATGGTTATAAATTGAGTATCACCTGTATGGCTCCGAACTGAAGAAACAGGCTGGTTAAAAGGTAAAGATTCCCCTCGCACATATGGGCTAGTCATTCCCGACTCTAGGAGGTGATGCTCATCTCCGTTTCAAAGCCAAAAAGCCAGCGCTGTCCAAAGACATCTCCATGGTCATGTGGCTGGCATGACTGAATGCCGAAGGCGCATGGAGCGCTGTTACCTTCCCACCAAAGGTGGTTCCTATTTTTCTACTTGCATTTTTATATGCTTTCAAACTGCTAGGTTGGCAGAAGCTGGGACAAGCACTCTGTATGGCACTAGGGATTCGAACCGCCGAACTGCTGACGTTTCTGACCAGCAAGCTCAGCGTCTTAGCCACTGAGCCACCGTGAGGCTGGTTAGTTCAACATAATTTTTAAATTCCTCCTTTCATTTCCTCTGATATTGGTTTTCATTATATTGATAGATTAGTGAGATTCTGTTAATATAATCTTACGACAGAGCAAAATTAGTTCCCCCGGTTGTGATTCTTATTTGATTTACTTGGTGAGGCTGGCAGCCACGTACGAGACTATGAACACTTTGAAAATGATTCGGACGAAAAGCTTTGGCCCTTATGAGAACCCAGGAACCCGCATTGTTCATTAGAACTGATAGTCTTTTTCAGGTTTCTTCATGAGCCTGAAAAAAAGATGCAGCTGCTTTAAGGAGTCAGGATTTTTTTTTTCACTCTGGTATTTCCTTCCTATGTGTAGCTCTTGCAGAAGCTTGCTAAGAATTGTAGTTCAGCAACACTTGTTAACACATAGGTTCCCTGTCCCTAACTACAGTTAGGTAGTCACAATTGAGACCAAAATTTATGTTGCTAAGTGAGACAGGTGTTAAGTGAGTTTGCCCCATTTTGCGACTTTTCTTGCCACAGTTGTTATGTACATCATGGCAGTTGTTAAGTTGGTAACACAATTGGTAAATGAATCTGGCTTCCCCAGTGACTTTGCTTATCAGACGGTCGCAAAAAAAAAAAATCACATGATGTTTGGACACAGCAATGGTCATAAATATGAGTCAGTTGCCAAGGGTCTGAATTTTGATCACGTGACCATTGGGATGCTTCAACAGTCATAAGTCACTTTTTTCAGTGCCATTGAAACTTTGAACAGTGTTTTTAAGTCGATGACTATCTGTATATGAATTGTAAGCTTTTGTACAACTTTAAATGTATAAACTACATACGTTTAGCTTGGTTAGGCAAAAAAAAAAAAGGTACTATAGCAAATATTGGCTCCATCCAAAGTTTCCATTCAAGAGTGATTTGATCTAGAAGCAAATTGCTTCTAATGGTATGTGGGAATGAACTTGTGAGACAAGAGAAAGAGCCGCACTCTGGCAACCAGTGTATAAAAGAAGGATGAAAAGTGTGAGAAACATTTCAGAAGGGATTGTTCCAGAGGTGCGTTGCTCCCGCTTTGGCCCAGTTCGGATGAACTGGTAGTGGAATTTAGGCCTGGGTCGCAGAACTGGCAGCGACCCAGGCTGGCTACGTCCCCGAACTGGTTACCCAGTCATTGCTGCCGTTGCCGGCATGTGTTTTAGTCCTTTTTAAATGTTCTGTGCATGCGCAGAACAATTTACAGACAACTGCGCACACAACTGCCCCACAAAGTGAACTGGCAGTAACTCTGGCAGCAACCCACTCCTGGAATGTTCCTATTTTTATGGAGACTACAGGGGAAAGGAGGGGATAAATGCTTTTAGTCTCGCAAGATTCTGTTAACAAAACCTTACAACAAAGAAGGGGCTAGTATTCCTGGATGTACTTGTAAGTTCTTTCAAGGCTAACATTATCATGTGCGTGGCGGCATAGTGGTTAGGATGCAGTATTGCAGGTGTACTCACTGCTCACTGCCAAGAGTTCAATCCTGACTGGGTCAAGGTTGACTTAGTCTTTCATCCTTCTGAGGTTAGTAAAAAGGAGGACCCAGATTACTGGGGGCAATATTCCGACTCTTTACAGCTTGGAGAGGGCTGTAAAGCACTATGCAGTGGTATATAAGTCTATAAGTCTAGCATTGCTACTGCTATCTAGTTAATGCACAGAATCGAATCAGGGGCCTTTAATCAATCAATCAAAAACTTAGGGCACGTTTTCCCATGCACACCCCTACGGTTTAACACAATCAACCCAGCTCTTCAAAATGGTGATTCAGATCAAATCAGAAATTTGAATCAGGCCTTGGGTTGGTTTGACACCAATCGTTTTCCTACTGCGACTATCTATTTACTTACTCACTTACTTATGATCTCGCTCTTTCTTACCTGGACCTTGGGAAACACAACTAGATAGTAAGTTTGGGTAGTTGGCAAGTTGTGAGGCAGGAGGTCCAAGAGCAGAAGCCACATGAATCTGCCTGAGATCAGCTGGTGCCAAGATTTCAGATGCAGGTAACAAATGTCTAGGAGAGCAAACAAGACATCTAGTTAAAGCCTTATGGGCAAATGCTGAAATTCTGTGTAATAAAAAGATTCAAGGAAGGAAACTTCCTATATATGAATCAGTAAAAGAGAGCAAGCAGTCTATAATGCACCGTACTCAGAATTCTGAAACAAAAAGTTGCAGATATATATATATATATATAAAAACCCACCTCACCATTTTCATGAAATATTCCTAATTTAATTCTGACCCTTAATTTAAAAATTGGTAATATATTTGGATTTAATGTAGCTGCTAAGGAATAAATGCTGATTAGTCTTTTTAAAGCCTTAAACAAAACATCTATATTAGTGGTTTAACATTAAAAAATAATAACAATAACAAGCAGCCAAATGGAGCAGAGGCAACTATAGGATCAGATGTTTGGATCAAAATATGAAAGCACCTCATATCAGTAGTAGGCTGCTAACCGGTTTACTACCGGTTCGCGCATGCGGGTGCAATGCTTCTGCGCATGCGCAGAAGCATCTGGGTGTGTGGGCAGATCTTCCCACCTCTGCCCCATATGCTGTCAATTCTGCCTCTTTGGTATGAGTGAGCAACATCACTACACATGTCCAAAGGGCATGGAGATTGTATTGTGACAAGTGTGCCCACCGTTTTTATTTGTCCTCTCTCCTCTGATGAGGGACCATATTCCAAATTGTTCTGACAGTTATGTATGACTCCTGTCCACAGGAGAAAGAAACACTTGTGGAGCCAATAGGTAACCTTTTTCTGGACGAAAAGAGTATCTATAACAGCATTTTTCAACCTTGGGAAGTTTAACACACGTGAACTTCAAGTCCCAGAATTCCCCAGCCAGTATGTTGAGAAACACAGTCTGTAGTGGAAAAAGTGCTAGATCAGAACTTAGATTTACAAATAGTTCTCAACTTATGACCACAATTGGGATGGGAGTTTCCATCACTAAACAATGTGATCATTAAGTGAATCACAACCGATTTTACGACCTTTTTGCCATGGCTGTTAAGCAAACCCAGCTTAGCTCATTGACTTTGTTTGTCAGAAGGCTCCCTGTGAAGGTTGACAAATGGTCATAAATCAAGAACTAACTCTTTTGAACTCAGATATATTGAACATGTTGGCTGGTAATTGTTGGCTGTACTGCTGCCCAATACATTTGAAGGACACAATTCAAGGAAAGCTCTCCTTGAAGTTTTGTCTTAAAGCATGGGTGTCAAACTCGATTTCACTGAGGGCCACATCAGGGTTGTGTTTGACCTTGGAGGGGACAGGGGGAGCCTGGTCAGCTCGACATCACTCATGTTGGGGGTGCCTGTGGTGGCCCAAGCACTCTGCTAGCAAAAACGGGCTCCTGGGCTCCATTTTTGACTGCGACGGTCTCCTGCAACCCTCTGCCAATGAAAACAGAGCCCATGGCCCTCCCAAACTCCGTTTTTGCTGGCAGAGGCACTGGGGCTGGTTCGCTGTTTCCAGAGCGGCCCCACGGGCCAGATTTAAGCGGCCCATAGGCCGGATACGGCCCACAGGCCTTGAGTTTGACACCCCTGCCTTAAAGCATAGGAGATTGTTCTACACCAGGGGTGGGGGAAGTATGGCCTTGTGAACATCAATTCCCAGAATTCCTGAGCCAGCATAAGCATGGGAGTTGAAGTGCACAAGTCATAAAAGGGCCATAATTTTCCCACCTCTGCCCTACATGCTTTATGCTGTACACACAATATTTTTTTCTTTCATCCATTAGCAGGGAGTACCTTTCTACAAACCGAGATTCCAACTGTGAAGGAATTGTCTGCATTCCATGCTGGCGCATTAGCGGTAGGTGTCCTGTCATGAACTGGCTCCTCATTAGGGTCTCGTGTTGCTGCCTCAGATCTAAAATAAATCACACAATACCAGTGTGCTAACAGTTGTATGCATTTGGTACTGGCAATGAATGCAGAGTTGACTTTGGGCACAGGGAAGGGAGGAATGGTTTTGTTTCCTATGAAATGGGAAAGAGAGAAACATTTTCAAGGTTGAAGTGACTATGGGCAGCATCCATATATACATACATACATACATACATACATACATACATACATACATACATATATATATATATATATATGCTGGTTTTGTTGTATTCTTTTCCCGTGTAAGGTTGAGATTGTCTTTGCAACATTTCGGCAGGATCTCACCTGCCATCTTCAAGCTGTGGGCTTAAAATGTGATCGGAGCTGCCGTCTTTCTGTAGGTCTTGGTGGGAGGGGATGAACTGCTGGCTTTGTTTCAGTAAGTGGAATGATTGGTTGTGTGGTTGTATCATGATTGATAGATTGGTGCTGATTGGTGCAGGCTGTGTGTGCATTGTTGTTTTGTATTATAACGGCTTGGGTGGTGGGTGGTGTTCGTTTGTTGGCTAGGGCTGGTTTCCAGATGTTTGGTAGGTGGGAGGTATCATCACGTTTGTTCATGCTGTGGGGGTGTTTCTCTATTTCGATGGCTTTCATGATTATTCTCTTGTGGAGGTGTACTGTTTTGGAGATTAACCTGGCTCCTTCAAAGTTGATTTCATGTCCTGTAGCTTTAAGGTGCTGGAAAAGGGAAGAAGTTTTTTCTTTTTTTTTCTTACTGCGTTTTTGTGTTCTGCGATGCGTGCATTTATTCTCCTGTTTGTTTGTCCTATGTATATTGCTGGGCACATTTTGCATGATATTTCGTAGACTCCTTGGTTTTCTAGCTAGATTTTGTCTTTGGGGTTTCTTAAGATGTTGGCTATTTTTTGGTCAGTGGTGAAGGCTGTCCTGATATTGTGCTTGTGGAGAATTTTGCTGATTTTATCTGTGGTGCCTTTGATGTAAGGGAGGCTGGCGATGACATTGTCCTGTTCTGTATCTTGGTTTTTTGGGGGAATCTCCTTTTGGATTAGGTTGGTGATTGTTTTTCTTTGGAATCCATTGGAGATTAATACATTTGTGAGTTTGTGTAATTCAGTTTTCAGGTGGTCTTTGTCGGCTAGGCGTTTGGTTCTGGAGATGAGGGTCTTGGCTACAGAGTTGATCTGTGTAGGGTGGTGATGGGATTGTGCATTTAAGTAGCAGTTGGTGTGTGTTTTTTTCTGGTAGATGGTGTGTCCTAGGGAGCCATTGGGTTTTTTGTAGATTAGGACAATAGCCAAGACCCTTTCTGGATGTGTTGTATTTGTGCTGATAAATAAATAAAGGGAGATACATACATACATACATACATACATACATACATACATACATACATACATACATATGAAAGTGTGTGTGTATGTTCCAACATAACTCTGGAATGCCTCAAGCAGTTTCAACCAAACATGGTACACAGATGACTTACTCTCTGGAGACAAATACTGTGGGGGTAAGAGACCCCTAACACCCCTCGAGGTGTGTGTTCTGTTAAGATGCAGCCTGTTGTGCCTTTAAATGGCTTCTACTGTAATGCCATAAAATGCCTTCTACTGTACAGCGCAGTGGAGTTGCCATGGTAACGGCTTCACAGTACTCTATAAGGGAGTTCTCTCTGGTAAGGGGGAAAATCTGACATTAGAAATTACGTTTGGTCTTGACATTTTCTCCCTATAAATAAATATCCGGGCAACACCGGGTTATTGGCTAGTACATCAATAAAAACCAAGAAGAAGAAAAAATTCTAACAAATAGGCCCAGTAAAACAAACTACAATCACACATATAATAATATAAATGACATAACTTAAAAGCAAAGTTTATTTATAATAAAAGGAATACAACTGTTAATCTGGAAAAATGTAGTGCCTGGGACTACATGGCAAAATGTAAATTCCTATCACAATGTATATTGATTCTGCCTTACCATCTGGAGGGATGCCACTTCCAATTTGATAAAAGGCCCCATCTTCCACACTTCTTTGCTTCCCAAGGATTATTATTTTTCTCATGTGATCCTGTGGATTCATGCTGTTGAAGAATGCAATTGATCATCACTGGGAATCAATGAAATGGAAATGTGCTGAGGGAAAGCAATTACATTAATAATACAAACATCAGAGGAATATAAATAATATAATACAGCTAATATAAATAGGCCCTACTATATTTCCTTGTTCCACAACTCTGCATTGATGGGAAATGTTAGAGCTATCAAGAGTGTCTAGCAGTGTTTTCTAACCTCAGTAATTTCATAATGTGTGGCCTTCAACTCCTAGAACCGTGATGGCAAACCTATGGCACACATGCCACAGGTGGCACGTGAAGCCATATTTGCTGGCACGGGAGTTGTTAGCTCCGGCACGCATGCACGTGCTGGCCAGCTGGTTTTCGGCCTTGTGGAGGGCCAGGGGAGACAGTTTTCGCCCTCCCCAGGCTTCAGGAAAGCCTCGAGCCAGGAGAGGGCGAAAAACAGATCCAACGGGCCAACTGGAAGTTTGGAAATGATCTGTTTTCGGCTTCCAGAGGGGCTCCCAGAGACTGGGGGAGGCCGTTTTTGCCCTCCCCAGGCTTCAGGAAAGCCTCTGGAGCCTGGGGAGAGCAAAAACTCCCTCCCACATGTGTGTGTGTGTGTGTGTGTGTGTGTGTGTCATGAGTACATGCACGGGCCGGGGGTTGCGCGTCCATGCACAGATGAGCGAGGCGCATTCAATTGGGAGTGTAGGTACGTACATGTGCATGCAGAGTTTTGGCACAACTTTACAGTTTTGGTACGCCATCATTGTCCTAGAATTCCCCAACTGCATGCTGGTTGGGGAATTCTGGGAGTTGAAGTCCACACATTTTAAAACATTAGACCACCAGGGGTGTCAAACTGGCGGCCCGTGGACCAGATGTGTTGTGCGCAGGCCATGCCCACCCCAGCTCCGCAAAGGGAAAAAACGTCGCGATACAGCCCATGACGGCAACGTGACACCACGAATTTGACACCTGTGCATTAGACTATGAAAAACCATAGATACCAGCTGTCACATAGGAGTCGTTACTAATCCTATTCTGTAAATCCTAGCAGTGCAGCACATTATAGGGATGAAATCAAGTTAATCACTCCTTTAGAGTTTTACCCTGAACAAACCCTTCTTGGCAGCAGGCAAAACCATTCATCCACTGGTAATTCTGTCACAGTTGGTTAAGCAAAGAATGGAAGTATGACATCTTTGCAGACTAAAACTAGTTGCGCACACTTAATCATGCTTTACAAACCCAAGGGAGAATAAAGAATAGGCTGTTGCAAGTGCAATTATGTGTTGTGTTGTGTGCAAGTAAAGGTCAGAAGTAAACGTTTACATTTTTGAAAAGCTTGTCCTTCAGTACAATAATAATGTCATTCCGTTCATATCTAATTTTATTGTGATGAACTGAATAGAGAATAATAGAGTTGGAAGGGACCTTGGAGGCTTGTAATCCAACTTCCTGCTTCCTTTTCCTGGCAAATCGCTGTCCAATATCTTCTTAAAAACCTCCAGAGATGGAGCATCTACAACTTCTGGAGGCAGACTGTTCCACTGGTTAATTGTTCTCACTGAACTATTGTTGGGAACTAGGAATCTGTAGAATGAATATTCCCAACCTGGCAGTTTCCATGTGTGGTGAACCTCAACTACCTAATATTTAGCCAACAGCACATTGGGCCAGGAGAGGTTACTTAGATGACTATACTGCCATTTATGAAGTTAGAATATCGGACAATCCTTGGTAGTCTACTGGTTTAATTATCTTGGTCTACTGGTATTAAAAATATCAAGTAAGCAAACTGGGCATCTTTATCTTCTGCCTCTTTGGGTAGAGAGCACTAAGCAAAGAGCGAGATGCTTTGGGGTTGACAATGCAAGTAATTAAGGCAAGTAAAATTTTAAAATAAACTTACAACATATTGAAGACACAAAGTAGCCAGCTACCTTTCAACCTAGTGTGTTCTGTAAGCTCATGAAAATTGTTTATATTTCAGTATGTTGTTTGAACCTAGAAAATTACATAGATTAAATTAGATGGATTCAGAATTCAGTTCAGCAACAACCCATCACATGCACACATAAGGCTTATTTAAAAGAGTTTGGTTTTTGGTTTTCCTTCGATGCATCACAGCAATGTGTATAATGGGAATTGTACAATTTAGAAAGTGTGGCAGGAAAAGGATCTAGAGGTAAGATCCTGCTGGGAACCTTTCCAGGTCTCTAGGCTAGCCAAAAATGGACTGCCAAATCACACCTGTAAGACTTTTCTAACAAAAAATGGCAAAACAAGATGGGAATCATATTGCAAGGCTTCAGTGATGTTGCCATTCCTTTGTTAATCTACTCCCAACCTCCACATCAATCAAAAATGATCCAAACATTTTTAGACTAGCCACCTGGATTTGTTTGCTCCTCTAAATTCTAGAATTAATGTGTTTAAACCATCAGAGCTAGAACAAAATCCAGATAAATTAGATGTATTCAAACTTAATGCCTGATGAAAAATGGTCATCAACAAGTCACATGCAGACAGGTATTTAATTTATATCCTGTTTTGCCATTAGCATTAGTACTCAAATTAGTTTGACATAAAATAATAAAATTGCATTTTTAATTATTAAAATTTCCCTTAGTAGCAAGGTGGCCTCAACACTAAAACGTGAATAAAATATATATTTTCATATCAGCAAAAAACAAGCGCAATGCAACAAATTTCTCCTTCTTTGCAGGGAATTCAAAAGCTTTCTAAAATGGACAGAGGTTTAGAAGAAATTAATTTGTACAGAACAGACAACGGCGTCTGAAATATTTTACTTTCAGTTCTAAAAAAGCTTGTTTCCAAAAATACTGTATAAACTTTAAAAGCTAAATGATTAGGATAGCTAAAAACAAGTAGAAATATGATATTTATATTTGCTTGTGTTAAATTACATTCCCCATCACATTTCATCAAGCTGGTTTACATCATGAAAAATAACACATACAATTAAAATGAGGGCTACAAATATTCCTAAAGTAGAAATAACACATACAATTAAAATGAGGGCTACAAATATTCCTAAAGTAGAGTCATTCTGTTGGTCATCTGGTGGTAGACGCAAAGCTGTATCAATTTGTTTAATAAACAGAGATATTGTGATAATCAAACAAAGATTCATGTGATGGAAATGCCTTTCTGTTATAAAGTCCCTGGTGTGAAATAGACACTTCCCGGAGACTACGTTAAAATTACTGACATTGTTATTACATGGCTGTCCCACAAGCAAGTTATGGGTGATTGCATGTACTTACAGCAGTTGTCAGTGCCTTCGTTTTGAAACAAGAGAAGTGTATATAGATAGGAAAATGCTGGATCTGTGCATTCAACTCTAGTTGGCAGCAGGATTGAAAAGGCGTTGCAAAGTCAAAACATTCTGAACAGTGACTTTGATATAAACCCAAACTCAGCTTATTTGGATTACTCTCTATCCTTACCTTTAAGTCCTCCTGATTATGACATCAGAAGGTCTTTTCTCACATCATCTCCTCAGCCAGCAGAAACAAAACAATGTAATTATAAGTCAAACATCCCACTGATCTGATAAACCTATTTTGATATTTAACCTGTTAAGCTGTTAACAGCGATCAAAGCCCTTAAGGCAGGGGTGTCCAAACTTGGGAACTTTAAGACTTGTGGACTTCAACTCCCAGAATTCCCCAGCTGGAATGCCTTAAGGCATTCATTGAAAATATTAATTGTTGCAGAAATTCTGCAGTCAGCTGTGGAAGAATGATCACAGTGCCTCAGATTATTATTGGTCTTGCATAAATTCCCCCCCTTTAAAAAGAAAAAAACAACAACAATGGGATTTGCCAAAGGACAAGTCTGATCAGTGGCGTAGCGTGGGGGGTGCAGGGGGGGGCGGCCGCACCGGGCGCAACATCTGGGGGGGCGCCCTGACTCGCCCTGCGCCGCCCTTTGCCGGACTGTGGCCGTCTCTTTCCTCCCGAGGAGGAGCTCGAAGGGCAGCGGGAAAAGGCTCGACTGAAGGGAAGCAGGTGCCGCGGGGGTGGGAGGCGCACCAGGGGCTTCGGGAAGGCGCCGGCTTCCCGGGGCGCTCCAGGCGGAGCCGAAGGAGAGCGGCGCTGCGCTGCGCTCCGTCTGCCCGCCGCTGCAACGCCACCGCGTCCTCCCCCTCTGCCTGGAGCGCCCCGGGAAGCCGGCGCCTTCCCGAAGCCCCCGGTGCACCTCCCACCCCCGCGGCACCTGCTTCCCTTCAGTCGAGCCTTTTCCCGCTGCCCTTCGAGCTCCTCCTCGGGAGGAAGGCAGGAGGCCAGCATGGAGAGCCTCACTTGACTGATGCCGACCCAGGGGCAGCTGCAGTCGGGCCGCCCTCGCTTTAGGGGGCGCAAATTACTTGCCTTGCCCCGGGTGCTGACAACCCACGCTACGCCACTGAGTCTGATGCCCTAGTTTGCTTATCCTGTTGAGTAGGAAAGATTAAAATCTCATTAAGTACACTGAAAAACAAACAGAAACTGAAAGGTTACAGCTGTTTGCTCTTTAGGTTTTATTGCCTGTTGGTTACCAGCTCTCCGAAGCGTTTAGGGGAATCTCTTCAAGAGAAAAAGAAATAGATAAAAAGATTCCTCAGAATGTCAAAATCTAAGATTAGTCAGGAATTTTGAGAATCTGTGAATGATGCAGGCACTCACAAACTGGCTATTATGAGAAGCTTACTTATTCAGAAAAGACTCCTGGTCATGGGTATTGATACCATCATTGTATAGGTAATCCTCAACTTCTGACCACAATGGAGGCCAAAATTTATATTGCTAAGTGAGACAGCTGTTAAGTGAGTTTTGCTTCATTTTACGACCTTTCTAGTCACCGTTGTGAAGTGCAGTTGTTAAGTTAGTAACATGGTTGTTAAGTGAATCTGGCTTTACCCGTTGACTTGGCTTGTCAGAAGGTAACCAAAGGGGGTCACATGACCCGAAGGCACCGCAACCAGCATAAATACATGCCGGTTGCTAAGCATCCAAATTTTGATCGTGTGACCAAGGGGATGTTGCAACGGTCGTAAGTGTGAAAAATAGTCATAAGTCACTTTTTTTCAGTGCTGTTATAATTTTGAACAGTCACTAAATGAACCTGTATGTAGGATCTCTGGGATTCGAAGTAGAAGGTCATGCCTTATTATTTCTGTTTTATTATGATTAAAAAGATATTTCAACAATATCTGTGATGAAGCACCTGTGGGGTACCAAGAGGAATATTTGCAATAGAGTGAATTTCTACCCATGGACATAGTGTAGCTCATGAAGTTCTGCTTGCAATAGGATAAAATCAACAGGGTGGAACAATCATGCTTTGCCGGGCACAGGTGCCCTAATGCTTTAAATACCCTGCTTTACATGAATACAGAATATAGATGGCATTGGTGGATTCTTCTAAAAGAGCAATGGGCATCAATCACCCTTGGTAGCTTGCATAGCAGTTCTAAACTTATTCACAACATGGTTTTTGGCTTGCCTGGGCACAACGAGTGGAGGAACTGTCTTGGGCTGCATATAAAATATATAATATAGTTAATGGATACAATACAATACAATACAATACAATACAATACAATAGTAGAGTTGGAAGGGACCTTGGAGGTCTTCTAGTCCAACCCCCTGCCTAGGCAGGAAACCCTATACCGTTCCAGACAAATGGCTATCCAACATCTTCTTAAAGACTTCCAGTGTTGGGGCATTCACAACTTCTGGAGGCAATTTCTGTTCCACTGATTAATTGTTCTAACTGTCAGGAAATTTCTCCTCAGTTCTAAGTTGCTTCTCTCCTTGATTAGTTTCCACCCATTGCTTCTTGTTCTGTCCTCAGGTGCCTTGGAGAATAGCTTGACTCCCTCTTCTTTGTGGCAACCCCTGAGATATTGGAACACTGCTATCATGTCTCCCCTAGTCCTTCTTTCTCTTATACAAATAACAAACTTGCTTTATTTTTTAATATCTTGTGCAGGCCACATTACTAGCTGTCCAGAGCTGCATGTGGACCATGGGCCAGGGAGTGGACACAGCTGCTTTATGCTATCTGGTCCTGGGTCTCTTTCCTGCTTCCTGGAATGCTAATTCTTTACCTCTCGGCTTCCTCCTCTTTCTGAGGAACAGTAGAAACAAAAAAAAAATTGAACACAATAGTCCTTGACTTACAACCATTCATTTAATGACTGTACAAAGTTACAAATGTATTGAAAAAAATGTAGAGAAATTGGATTAGGTTATTTTTACCTAAATTTAATTAAATCATTGAATGATTATCATCCCTTCTAAATCCATTGATTTCTAAAGCCTGACTTAGTATGATTCTATCTGACCAAAGTGTTTTGCTTTGAAGAAAAGACCTTTCTCGATATATTCAACTGCCTGAACCAGATTTGGCTTTGCTCAACATGATCTCAGTTGGCTAATTGGCTTGTTTATGCATAACTCTGAATCATAAGCAAACAACATGATGAGAAAGTGATGTGTATGAATCAAGTCTACATCCTTGATGCATACATATCAAATAATACACCCATTTATTTGGTTTTCAGTTGCAATGTACGGCAGTGAAGAATTCAGACAAAGGGAGTAGCATAAAACTGATACGAAACTGAATCATTATGTACCACTTAGGATGAACTGGAATATTAATAAATGGAAAATAAAAATCATCAGAATATTTTTTGTGTGATTAAATGCAGGCAATATAGGATTTCAGTGTTTGCAAATCCTTTTTATCAAATCAACTTGTGGCATTAATCCTCTAACGGTTTTATTCCCTTAGAATATTTTCCTTTAGGATTATAGAGTCATGATGAGGCAAAGTACAAAAATCCACTTTGATCTTTGAATTGTAGATGTGTGGGAAGGAGCTAAAGAGATTGTCCTCAAAAGGTTGGTCTCTCTTCTATTACCTTAATCTCTTCTCTTTCCGACAGAGACTAAGAATATATTTAGTACGGCTGGTGGTGTACACACAATTGCGCTGTTTTCTGGATCAGCAAGTTCTTCTCTTAGTCACAGGTATTTTAATCACCTTCTGTTTGAATTTTTGCAATTTATTGAAAATGGGACTTGCACTGGCAGACTAATCAGAAACTATAGCCAGTCCAGAATATAGAGACGTAAGTTGTTACTCCTATGCAGTGGTGAGTTTCAAATTTTTTTAGAACCTCTTCTGTAGGTGTGGCCTGCTTTGTGGGAGTGGCTTGCCGGCCATGTGACTGGCTGGGAGTAGCTTGCCAGCCATGTGACTGGGTGGGCGTGGCCAACTTGTAAAATGTGGTGAAACTCACTTAACAATGTTCTTGCTTAGCCACCAAAATGTTGGCTCATAAACTCTGGAATTTGAAGTGCGCAAGTCTTAAAGCTGTCAAGTTACAAGACCATTGCACCGCTATCCCTTTAGAAAAAAAAAAACCAGTCGTGTTCAAACTTGACAGCTTTAAGACTTGTGGACTTCAACTCCCAGAATTCCTCCACTCGCTCTTCATCTTGATGATGTGCAGACGGGCAGGGGGAGGGAGTTGGAACCGGCTCTAAATGTCACTGTAGATTTGTGGAACCTCTTCTATAGAAGAGGTTAGAACTGGCAGGAACCCACCCCTGCTCTTATGTGACCTCTATACTACATGACCCAAAAGTCCTTTTCCACAAGACAACTGAACTTTCTCTGGTATTTTTCCTTGAAAATGTTTTGTTTGTCGTTCAGGAAGCTTCTTCAATTCTGAACTTCAAAACTAAAGATGCTTCTTGGACGAGAGGTGAAACATCTTCAAGAAAAAGAACCCCAAGAAAGTCCAGTTGCCTTTTGGAGAAACACCTTTGGGACCACCCTTTATTTATTTTATTTATTTAGTTTGTCACACATGTACAAGATAACAGGAAAGAATAAACATGAATAAGAACACAGGAAATGGGTACAAATTAATGGGGACAGTAGGACAGGGATGCTAGGCATGCTGGTGCTCTTATGCAAGCCCCCTTACAGACCTCTTAGGAATGGGATGAGGTCAGATAGTGCATTCCAGGCGTTGACCACTCTGTTGCTGAAGTCGTATTTTCTGCAATCGAGTTTGGAGTGGTTTACCTTGAGTTTGCATCTATTGTGTGCTCGTGTATTATTGTGGTTGAAGCTGAGGTAGTCATTGACAGTTAGGACAATGTAGCAGATAATTTTGTGTACTACGCTTAGGTCAGACCGTAGGCGGTGTAGTTCTAGGTTGTCCAAGTCCCAAAATTTCAAGCCTGGTGGTAAAAGGTATTCTGTTGCAAACAGTGAAATACCTCTGGAGTTGCTCAATTGTGTTAATGTCCGATATACAATGTGGATTCCAGACAGACGAGCTGTATTCGAGAATTGGTCTAGCAAAGGTTTTGTATGCCCTAGTTTGCAGTATAATATTACTGGAGATTACCTTGACCTGGATGATTGAGAATCTCCATTGATTCTACTTTATGAGCTGCGCTGGATATCAGTCGATTTC
Source organism: Natrix helvetica (assembly GCF_964273705.1). Lineage (NCBI taxonomy): Eukaryota > Metazoa > Chordata > Lepidosauria > Squamata > Natricidae > Natrix > Natrix helvetica. The sequence continues at coordinate 19,704,522 of NC_138551.1, forward strand.
TGGGTGCAGTTAAAGAAAGATTCATGGCTTAGGGCTTGCAATTTATGGGATCATCTGTCCCAGTTGTCTTTGCCTGTCGTATAAAATCAGGCAAGGTCATTGTGCTCCAAGTCTCTTCAGCAAAATAGTGGAATCTTATGGTACCACTCCGTGATGCCTTCTCTGTTGCTACTTATTTCTCCTATCTGGAACAGAATTCTGCAACCCGAGTACATTTAGCTTGAAATTACTGCAATTTACAGTAGAAGGATGCTTGTATTCCATAATGTACTCCCAAGGATTCTGACGGGTGGGAAGTGATCAAACCTATATTGGGAATTTGCAAACCAAATAAAGCATTTGTCAGTGTTTACCCAACCTGTCAGTTTACAATGGCATGATTTTAGAAATGTTTTTATCACATTTAGTGCTCACACCCTTGATAGATTGAGTATTTACCCAAACAACACCTGTCTTTGTGGCAGACTGCAATATGCTAACTCCTACACATTCATAGTGCAGGGTTAGCCATCTTTGAGGCAATGACAATAACAAAATGATTATTCAGGAAATGTAAAATATTAACACAAAGATTTGCAGCGTAAACCTTTCCTTAGTACCTTGCCCAGTTGGCTTTTCTGGAATTAAACTCATCAGTAATTTCATATGTTGCTGTTTGGTTCCTATTCTGTCCTGTGGCTGAATAATATTATACTGTGAACCTAAATAATTTTTCTGAGATTTATCCTCTTCCCATTTATGCATTGCAGTTTGGAACTGAATGTCATTCAAAAAATGGGCAAGAGTAAGGAAGCATCCAAATTGAATTAAAGAAATAAATAAAAGAATCAATCGATCAATTTCATTTAGCCAGGGTTATCTTTACTTTTGGACAAGGCACTAATTTCTTAGGTTTGCTTTCAAATCTATAAAAAGGAAAATAACAATCATTTGCTCAATAAAAGAGTAAATGAAGTCTGCAAAGATCTTTTAAAATTAAATACACTGAATAAATAGCAGATTTTTTTTTCTGAGATCACTTCCTTTTACTTATGGTATTATTATTTTTTAGCTATTTGGTGCCACAATTTTCTCAGAGTGCATCAATTTATCCTTAAAACTAGAGGGAGCGAAAGGTTAGAGAACACACTGTTCACATTGTTCTTGAAGTATTGTAATTTGAGCTATAGATTGGCTCAACCCTTGGAAAACAAACGCAACACCAGTAAAGTGTCACATGTAGGAGGCTGTGGTATCAAAGCCTATAAAATTATTCTCCTTTTAATTTTGAAACTTCAGAAAAGAAGGGAAGGAAGGAAGGAGGGAAGGAAAGAAGGAAGGAAGGAAGGAAGGAAGGAAGGAAGGAAGGAAGGAAGGAAGGAAGGAAGACAGTAGAGTATTTAATAAAATATCTAAGCAAAATTATTTACTAAATCTCAGGCAAAATTTGGGGGAACAGAAAACAACCAAAACCAATTGAGAAAAAATCTGCTTGGAGTAGCATCTCTAAGTTTTTGAACTCTGCCACAGATTTTTAGAATAGCAATAGTTTGGCATCATTCTCCCAAATTTTCCCATTTTTCTCAGGAAAGTTATGTTAACAGTGGAAATTGTTCAAGAAGAACTAAACAAAGTGAAGCAGTTAAAATGATCAAGAATCCATCAGAAAACAATTTTACAATGGATGACAAAGGTAAGTTGCTTGATTTAAATTGTGTTATGTGAAGTTGTTCAATTTTAAAAGGAAAAAAACCCTTAAAATATGTCTTATTTTTGTTATATTTGTGCATATGAACTCTGTTTCTGATGGGAGATGAGAAGATTGCAAGTTACAATGATTGCACAATGTTTATCTAAGAGATCACATACAGCTGATAGTGTTTCTAGACTAAAGCTATCATATCTAAAGTTAGAGTTTAAAAAGATCTAAAAAGATCAGAGAGAGAGGGAGGGAGGAGAGAGGGGGGGCTAAGCATAAATGCTTTGATTAATGTTTAACAAATTCCTATTTTGCTCAGATTTCTACTGGAATGTTTTCTTCCATCCAGCTTATACACAGAACAAAATTTACTTGCTGCCTTTTCAAATTCTGTTCAAGCATAGACTAATTGTTCCACATAGGTAGATTTCACTGTGTAATTTGCATTCAGGGGCATCCATAGCAAACCATGATGAGGCCAAATGGTGATGTGTGCATTATCATACAACTTCACCATAACATGCTGCATTTGCAAGAGGACGTGACTGTGAATATTTTCCCTGTCCCATGGGCTCCCATATCTGCATGAGGGCAAGTAAGCTATCTTGACCTATCGCTTAGGTTAGCGATGGCGAACCTTTTTTGGCTCGCGTGCCACAAGTGGGGGGAGCGCAGGGGGGTCGTGTGCGGGCGTGCCGCACCCATAATGCAACGCATGACCCTCCCAGTGCGCACGGGCGCACAACGCCTGACCCCCCCCCCCATTTTACATGCTTTTTTCGCCCTCCCCAGGCTCCAGAGGCTTTATAGGAGCCTGGGGAGGGCAAAAAGAGCTCTTTCGTCCGCCCGGATCGCCTCGGTGTCACTGTGGCTACCTCCATCCGTGCGCACCCGGGAGCTCCGGAGGGCGGAGGCAGAAATGTTGTCGGTGCTCCCGGATGACGTCATCCGGAAACGCCGACATTTCTGCCTCTGCCCTCCGCAGCTCCCAGGCGCGCACGGACGGAGGTAGCCACAGCGACACCGAGGCGATCCGGGCGGACGAAAGAGCGAGCGAGGCAGCCCGATCCTCGGTCGCTCGCCCGCCAGATCGGATCAGCGCCATTCTGCCTACCTCTGTCCGTGCGCGCCCGGGAGCTGCGGAGGGCGGAGGCACAAATGTGTGCCTCCAGCACATGTGGTCCCATTCCCCGCCTCCCTGATGACGTCACCAGCCTCCCCAGCCATTAACCTCACCGCACGTCACTGAATCTGACCAAATTTACTTTGATATCTTTGGCAAACACATTTTTCCAAAATGAGTCAGCAAACTTGTGTCAACATTTACACTCCACAAACTTTTCTGACTATATGTGTGTGTTAACTAAAGGTACATAAGAGTGGCGTCCCGCGTGCTTTTATATCCGTCTTGATTCCTGTGGACTTCCTGGACCATTTTCTGCTGTTTGCTTGGCAATTGTTTTAGGAATGATCTCCCATGGCTTTCTTCTGCCTCGTTCTCTAGGGAATGTGAACCACCCACCTGGCTTCTGTGCCTAAGGCAGAACTGGAACTCACAGCCTCCAAGTCCCCAGCCTGATGTCTTTCGTATTCGTAGTTGGCGAAATCAGATCATTTTCACCAGCTACATTCGACAAGGATATCTTTGTATTTTTCAAGGGTTCGTTGGTTCATACTGCCTGACATGGCTCTGTTGGTAGATGCTGAAATGGTAGATTCCTAATTTGTTTGTTCACCAGATAACTTGCTAATTTCTGCTTCTCCAGTAGAAACAATGTCATGTCATTGGAGAGTTCAGCAGTTCTGGAAAAAAATGTGCAGATTGCCCTCGGACAAGAATTTGGATTTAAACAATTGTTCGTTGAATGCAGTGGATATAATGGAGCTGAGTGGGTATACTTTTGTGATATTTCTTTTCACACACATACATACACAAATCAATTATTTTCTCTGGGGCCCTTCAAGAATCCACTTTGTATATAATATTTGTAAAATTTGGAATATCTCATTCTGCTCTTCTTATGTGGAATTTTCTTTCTCTTTAACTTTCCAGCCAATCTCCCTTATTACTTCAAGCCCTTTCCTAAGAACCATTTTTAATCATTTAAAGTGGTCAGCAACTTTAAGATCTGCGGACTTCAACTCCCAGAATTTCCCCCGACAGCAGGCTGTATTTCTTGCTGTATGGACTCTGCTGTATGGGCTTTTGTTTTCAATTTTTCAATTCCTCCTTTCCACCAAGCGCCAATGCATTTAATGAATTCCATCCACAGAAATTTATCCCACATAATATCTGCTCATCTTTAAAGTTCCTTTAGACCAGGGGTGTCAAACTCGATTTCACTGAGGGCTGCATCAGTGTCGTGTTTGACTTCTCAAAACCATTGGAAATACTGTAGATAATTAACATGTCCTAAAAGGAGGGCCCATTGGTTAATTTTTGCCTTAATCCCTTTTATATGTAATACTGTAGCTGTAGAAAGGGAGGTGGGAATTAGGACGTGGTGTTTATTCTACATCATGAAAGAATTAACATGGTGGATAGGAATGATTTATCCAATAATGGAAGTGTCTGTTCCGTAGAATTCATATCAATAATATTAGGGTACCTGCAAATGGTGCATGTGAAGATCTAACTGCTGTAATGGTGTTATCTCAAGACTTAACTTTTATATTTAAATTTTAATTTGATCTGTGTTATTCGCAAGGACTCAGAATCTTTAGGATTGAAGCAACATATAAGCCAAGTAGAACAAATTATATCTGATGCTTTTCCTATGGGGTTTCTTATTAAGATGACCTATCTGAGCCTATCAAAGACTTAAGACATTTTATTTCCTTCATTTGTAGCTATAAATGATATTTGGTGATTTGTTCCTGAATTTCTTGCTGTTTGGACTTTGCTGTATGGGCTTTTGTTTTCAATTTTTCAATTCCTCCTTTCCACCAAGCGCCAATGCATTTGATGAATTCCATCCACAGGAATTTATCCCACATAATATCTGCTCATCTTTAAAGTTCCTTTAGACCAGGGGTGTCCAACTCGATTTCACTGAGGGCTGCATCAGTGTTGTGTTTGACTTCAGGGGATGGCCAGGATGGGCGTGGCCAGCTCGATGTCACTCATCAAGGCTCCATTTTTGTCCATGACAGCCTCCTGCAGCCCTCTGCCAGCAAAAACAGAGCTCAGGGAGGCTGTGCCCGGGCCTGCCCGGGCTCCTTTTTCACTGGCAGAGGGCTGTCATGGCCAAAAACAGAGTCAGGATAGGCTGCCCGTTGCCCTCCTGAGCTCAGTTTTCACTGGCAGAGGCACCGGGGCCGGTCCTTCACTGTTTCAAGGGTGAACCCATGGGTCAAATATAAGCACCCCGTGGGCCGGATCCAACCCCCCCCCCCGGGGCCTTGAGTTTGACACCCCTGGTTTAGATTATTTGTTTGTTTGTTTGTTTTGTTGCAATAGACCTGTTACGAGGAATTACCATTCATTCATTCAACTGATGCATTTTCACAAAACAATAGATAGTAGTTTACATTATGGAAATTGGTGAAAGGCTAGATTTTCGTCTTTTTCTCTCCCTGCTTCTTATTTAATGATGTTGAGAAAGAAAGATGATCTACTTATTTTTATTATTATTGTGTAATAAGCAATTTGAGATTGCTTATATTGACTGTTTAATAATTTTTTTAAAAAAAGTCATTTTTAATTTACCATTTACAAAGCAGGCTTCTTTGAGCAAGATATAGTTAGAGCTGTCTGTGGTTTGTGACATTAAATGGCAGTAATTAGAAATGTACTGTCAAACTTTCCATCTTCTTGTGGCTAGAGAGGAGAGGGAAAAAAACCTCAGGAAAATATATATGCTCAAGGCTCCATCAAACTTGTTTTCTTAGCGCTACATCATAGCACTTATGTGTGACTCATTGTGTGAAAATATAGCCAAGGGCTGTTCGCACAGCCTACTTCATTTTGGTTAGTTGTGACATTGCTCTTTCAACTAAATAGGGAATAAAGAACCAGCAAAAGCTTTAAAGAGAAGCACATTTAATTACATGTATATACAGTAGAAGAGACGTAGATTGCATCGGTGTGTCTTGGTGTTAGCCATAAACTAATAAACTCGGAGGCAGGAATTGGATTTAAGAGAAATAATAACATTTATTCACATTCTAGCCTTGTTGTGTGTCAGCAATCTTTCTCTGTTGCTTGGCTGCCTTTTAGCTACTGTAATATCACTGCTGCCGGATTTGGAAGAGATTGATCTTTCTTGGAATGACTTCATAGGAGGAGCACTAGAACCTCTGGCCCTTCAGTTCAAACATCTGCAAGAGCTGAAAATCCTCCAGCTGAACAGCTGCAGGCTCACAACCAAGGATGTGGCATGTTTAGGTATCGTTTAAGATTATCGTTGAGTTATCTCTAGCATATACCTGGCCCCTTTCTGATGCTAAAGCAGGGGAAGATACTGGATCTGACCTGAAGTCTAAATTCCTCTCTTTCCATCTCTCCATGAACCGGTCAGGCCCTGAGGGGAAGGGAAGGCTTGCCTTCTAGGCAGAAGCTCTACCGCTTGTATCTTCTGTTATCTCCAGATAAGGTTTTTGTTCCCTGCATCAGTGGTGGGTTCCTACCGGTTTGGCTGAACCGGTAGTGGTTTGGCGGCCTGAGTCTCTGGAACCAGCAGTGACCCAGGCCTGCCATGCCCCTGAACCAGTTCTCCAGGCGGCGCCTGTGGCGCCACCATCTTGTGTTTTGCTTCTGGGCATAGCAATTTTTATTGCACTGTGCATGCGCACACAGCTTGCATCAATCATGTGCGCACGAAGCGCCCATGAGCAAACCAGCAGTAATGACTGCCACAACCCACCCCTGCCCTGCATGATAGAAAACAACAAGTAAAAGCTGCCGCAGTGATTACTGATGGCAGAGAAATTTACTCTGTTCATATTTGATCCTCTAATTTTGCATTTTTGAGCCAATACCTATCAAAAGAAACTCAATTATCCTTCAAAATTAAGATTGTTGTCTCAATATTGTAAGGCATTTCCCCAATATATCCCTATGCATATTGCACTTTGCATTAAAACCTACATAAAAAGAAAGACAAAAATGCATATATTCCTGAACATAATGACACAGCAATGTATATATTCAGGAAAGTATGATTCTAAATGGCATTTGATTAAAATGTGTAAAGAAGTATGCAAAAATAGACACAATAGTACAAATTAGTTCAAATCCATTCTCAAGCTACTACGGAAATAAAGAACAGAAAAACATTTGAGGGAAATTTACAGATTCACTCACCCCACTTCTATCAATGACTGAAATGTTCAATAGTTTTGTACATGCGTGATATTTTTTTTTGCATATTCAGTTCAATATCTGAAACATCACAAGGAATCCCAAATGATTTTTTATATTATTATTATTATTATTATTATTATTATTATTATTATTATTATTATTATTATTATTATTATTATTATTATTATTATTATTATTGCATCAACAGAATTGTATCACAGCGGCCAGTTGTTTCGCCGGATTTGGCATTAATTACTAGTCGGGCCCCACCCAGGGGCCTAGGACGTTGTAACATACTTTCGTAATATGTGTGCGGATCCAAGCAGTGCGACCTTTTGCATTTGACTGATGGTGATTTTGTCAATTTTTAACTGTTTTAAATGTCATTCCAGTGCTTTTGGAATAGCATCCAGTGTGCCGATTACCACTGGAATTACCACTGCTGGTTTGTGCCATAATCGTTGAATTTCAATTTTTAAGTCCTGGTATTTCACAATTTTTTCATATTCCTTCTCGGCGACCCTGCTATCACCTGGTATTGCAATGTCTATGATTGTAACCTTATTTTTCTCAACCAGTGTGATGTCTGGTGTATTATGCGCCAGTATTTTATCCGCTTGTATGCGAAAATCCCACAAGATCTTGACCATCTGACCCTTGACGACTTTTTCAGGCTTATGTTCCCACCAGTTTGTTGCTGTTTTAATATTATAATTTTTGCACAAATTCCAGTGGATCATTTGTGCCACTGAATTGTGCTGCATTTTATAGTCAGTCTGCGCGATTTTTTTACAGCAGCTGAGTATGTGGTTGCTGCTGCTGTTGTTGTTGTTGTTGTTGTTGTTGTTGTTGTTGTTATTATTATTATTATTATTATTATTATTATTATTATTATTATTATTATTCTACAGGAGAAGCACTAGAAGGAATTTCTCACCTTGAAATACTGGATTTATCATGGAATCCTGGCATTGGGGGAAGCCTTTCCCTTCTAACCTCCAAAATCCTCAAAGGCTCTAAACTCCATACATTAAAAGCAACAGATTGCTGTCTTACTCAGGAAGATGGCAAATCTCTAGGTACGATTCTGTGGCAGAGAGATGCTAACATCTTTGGAGTATTCACTGTATCAGCTTATTCTTCAAACTAAATGTCTAATTGAATGAACTCGTGATTTTTCCAGCTCTTCTAAATGGTCCATACAGGAAACCAAAATCATGAGGACTTAACACTTTACACAAAATCATGAGGACTTTCCTACAATTGTTGTAGGAAAATTTTTACCAACCAGTTCTCTGCCTGATTGTTGGGTGGGTGTGGCCATGGGGGTGTGGCCTAGTCAGCTTCCTGCACCATGGGGGGGGGGTTCACCCTCCCAGGGCTCTGGAGGCTTTCTTTGAGCCTCCCGGAAGGCGAAAACGTCCTTCCTCAGGCTCCAGAGGCCCTCCGGAGACTGGAAACAGGCCCATTTTCGGACTTCCGGTACTTCCGGTAGGTCCACTTTCACCCTCCCAGAGCCTCCGTGTGGGCCCTGCACTTACCTTGCATCCAAAACAGGCCACTTGAAGACTCCTTGGAGGGGAAGGGAGGGGTGGGTTGGGTCAGCCAGTCCTTGAAACTACCGGTTCAGTGAACCAGATTAAAATTAACATGTGATTGAACCAGTCCGAACTGGCTGAATCCCACCCCTAGTTATAGCAATAGTATCTTGCAAGTCTGAAAGTAGTTCCTTCCTGCCTTTACGTTGCAGAGAACTAGGGAGGGTCTCTTCTGAGACACTCTCATCCCTTCTGAGACTCCCTCATTTAGACTCAGATTTCTCTTATCAGACTGTTGCTTATGCTGTGGCTCTTCCTCCTGTCTCCCAAGGTTGCTTTCACTACCTATTACAGTTTCCACTTATAGATTATATCATCCCTCTGTCTGTTGTGTGCATTATACTGTGCATGGAGCAGTGACGTGCGGTGAGGTTTATGGCTGGTGAGGCACTGACCCAGTGGTGGGTTTCAAATTTTTTTAGACTTGTGGACTTCAACTCCCAGAATTTCACAGCCAGGCATGCTCAGTTCCGATTTAAAGCGACAGCATTTGTTTTTCTCCTTTGCGAAAGAAGATTCCTTTTTTCTTTTTCTTCTCCCTTCCCCTCCTTCTTCCCTCCCTCCGAACCCCTCTCTCAAACAAACACACACACACACACACACAGAAGTTGGTTTGGACTACACACCCTTTCCCCCAGCCCTGGAAGGATTCAGCCCAGCTTCACTGATTACAGGTTTTTAAAGGCAATGTGGCTCTGCCTGCAATCAAACTACACTTTGAAGTTTGAAGTTTGAATTCCTCCCCCTCCCTCCGACCCACTCGTACCTTTTCCAGCTGTTTCAGAGAGGATTTCAACTCTGCTCTTGCCTCGGGTCCTCTGAAGAAGCCCCGCCCAAAAGAGCGCCCTCTACTATGAGGCAGGAGAACTGCGTGCCTCATCTACATCAGGAATTGTTAGGCTTTTAACCCTTGCTTAACTCTGCTCGAGTGATCATAAAACACCTAAAGTCAGACTAGATGAGGCATGCAGTTCTCCTGCCTCATAGTAGAGGGCGCTTTTTTAGAGGCTTTTTTAAACAGTTAAGCAGAGTCATCCACGGTGAGGCAGCAACTAGCTCAGCCTGACCTCAGCTCTCGCCTTTTTCCTTTTACATTTTTTTTTCTTTTCATGATGACAGTGGTGAGGCTGTGCCTCCCCTGCCTCACCTGACTGCACGTCACTGGCATGGAGCCAGAGTTAGACTGGCATGGGAAGACAATATATAGAGAAGTCTTGGTCCATTTTATCCTGGAAGTCAGATTGGGAGACAGCAAGGCTGGTTATTTGTATTGGAAAATTATTGCTGATAACTTCCAGTTTAATTTGTATATAGGATGCATCCAGTATATACCACTATATCTATTTCCCAATTAGAGCAAGCACACACAGCACTTAGTTCAGCTAGCAAAAATATAGCTTGATATTTAATTATTGAACTTCAGCACACTTTAAAAAAAATTAACTGACAAAAGTAAAACAAAATCAGGGAAAATCAGGGAGAGAAACATGAACAACACCATAGTTTACAATATCTATGTCTATATCCGTATCTATATGTCCCAGAACTTCTCAAAACCATTGGAAATACTGTAGATAATTAACATGACCTATAAGGAGGGCCCATTGGTTATTTTCACCTTAATCCCTTTTATATGTAACACTGTAGCTGTAGAAAGGGAGGTGGGAATTAGGACGTGGTGTTTATTCTACATCATGAAAGAATTAACATGGTGGATAGGAATGATTTATCCAATAATGGAAGTGTCTGTTCCGTAGAATTCATATCAATAATATTAGGGTACCTGCAAATGGTGCATGTGAAGATCTAACTGCTGTAATGGTGTTTTCTCAAGACTTAACTTTTATATTTAAATTTTAAATTTGATCTGTGTTATTTACAAGGACTCAGAATCTTTAGGATTGAAGCAGCATATAAGCCAAGTAGAACAAATTATATCTGATGCTTTTCCTATGGGGTTTCTTATTAAGATGACCTATCTGAGCCTATCAAAGACCTAAGACATTTTATTTCCTTCATTTGTAGCTATAAATAATATTTGGTGTTTTGTTCCTGAATTTTGAGGATGTACTGCTGGGCAGATCTGGAGATTGGAGGTTGGGGACTGCCCAACCTAAAGATTGTCTAGCCCAGATCTCAGATGTTAATCACAAATGATCAAGAGGGAATTCTTCTTCCAATATTCCTGATATACTTTCTCAGACACTTGGAATCCATTGCAAGAATATTCAGACACTTTATTAAAATGTCTCTGTGATATTTCATTAGCGATCATAGTTCAGAAATGCTTGGGGTGATTTCCTAAGCAGTAAACTCTAAAAATATATATATATATCTTTGCAACTGTCTGCTATCCTGTCTTCCAGTGTTCTTAACTCCTCTGCATCTGTCTTATTTTCAGCTAAGCTTCTAAGTAGAATTCCCAGCCTCAAAATTCTGGACTTGTCAATCAATGTAAAGTTGGGATGTAGCCTTAAAAATATTGCTCAGGAACTACGCTTTGTCTCAAGGCTGCAAGTATTAAATCTGAACGCATGTGGATTAGAACAAGATGGCTTCCATTCCTTAGGTAAATACAGATGTTGATTGGGAACTGAGTTGTTTTTTTTCACAAGTAAATTTGTATCCAATCTTTTTTGGATGGGGATTGAAAACTATATGTTGAGGGAGGTGATGAAGGTTAGTATGCTCAAAGCACAAAAAGTTAGGGCTTGAAGTCACATTTTGACTTAAGCCCATATATAGTCTTTCCATTTGAAGGAGGATTAACAAAGTTAGATTTCTAGCCCATCAAGCTAGAAGATAGAGTTGCTCCATTGCTGTAATTAAAGCTGAATTGTTCATACGTAAATTGAATTTAGTTTTTCATTTTAGACATTTTCAGATTTCCATTTTTTAAAATGATTGTTTAGCTAAGTTAGGGGATGCGGTGACTCAGTGGCTAAGACGCTGAGCTTGTTGATCAGAAAGGCTGGCAGTTTGGTGGTTCGAATCCCTAGCGCCACATAACAGAGTGAGCTCCCATTACTTGTCCCAGCTTCTGCCAATCTAGCAATTCGAAAGCATGGAAAAATGCAAGTAGAAAAATAGGGATCTCTTTGGTGGGAAGGTAACAGCATTCTGTGCACTTTCGGCATTTAGTCATGCCGGCCACATGACCATGGAGACATCTTCGGACAGCGCTGGCTCTTCAGTTTAGAAACGGAGATGAGTGTCAGGGGAAAATATGACAATGAGCACCGCCCCCTAGAGTCGGGAATGACTAGCACATATGTGCGAGGGGAGCCTTTACCTTCACCTTTACCTTAGCTAGGTTACCGATCTTAAGCATCACCTTGCTAAATTCAGCAGTTTGAAACCTGAGTGCGTGAAATAATATATACTTTGTTAACATCCAGAATAAGGAATCTTGAAATAAATGCAAGTTATGAACAGAAAATTAAGTTAGATGCTTTTGCTTAAGAATATTTTAAATGCACTTAACTTCTTAGTGTAGTAAGTTAAAACTTTTATAGAAAAAATATTGAAACTAAAATTTGATAATTTAAGGAATTCATCAGTTCAAATGTTAATTCTGAATTAATCAAAATTGTTAGATTGTGCTTTAGCCACATTTCTGACAAAGGAAAAATGACATAAATTAGTGGATATGGTGAACAATGAGTTAAACAGCTTTTATCATTTTGGCTTTGTAAATTCAGCATTATTATATTATGTTAATATTTTTATAGTATTGTGTAAATCCTTGAACCCCATCCTTATAGATGAAATATGACTTATCTATTGTAGAAATGAATATGTAATGTGCATGTAATGGTTAGAAAGTATATAATTAGTAAAAAACTTTCCTATTTCAGATGCTGCTTTCCAATATTTATCGGAATTGAGAATATTAGATGTATCGTGCAATAAATTGATTGGAGGAGTTTTCCAGTCTTCAACTGGTCATTTGGCCAATTTAAGTAACCTTAAAATCCTGAATCTTCACCAGTGTTGTATTACAGAAGAGGACATGTTGGTTTTATGTAAGAAATATGTGGAAATGACTTATAATGAATTGTAAAATCATTTAGCAGGGAGAAGCAGTGCTTAACACCCATGCAAAAACGGAATCATCAATTCTCCCAGGCTTTTAACAAATCAATTCAAGCAATTTATATCTCAGTACAGAAGTAGCTGAGAGCAGGAGGGCCATTATTGAAAATTACAGCAGAGAAATAGATTTGTCTATTCGGTTAAGTGAGATAAATATCCCAGTCTAGTCAATTAAATCATCATTAATGTCAAAGATATTTTAACACAATGAGATCATTACTTCAACAGACGACACTCTTCAAGTGAGTGCTTTCTTCAATATTGGCTATGATGGTCAAGTTGCATTATCTCCTAAGATTGAAATTGCTCCATTTCCTATAATTTTTAAGCTGTTTCTATTATTTAATTTTTCAAAGAATTTATAAATGTTGTGTTCAAGTAAATATGGGAAGCAAAGGGGAGATGAAAGACTCACAGGTCAGTACATTGAGCTGGTTTTCTATTAATGGGTTCAAAATAAAGTCTTTTTTGGTTTTTGTATTTGTTACCTTTTGTTTCAGCCCAGATAATACCTCTTTTGTCAAATCTTCGGGAGCTGAATTTATCCTCAAATACAAATGCAGGGATATCCACCTATCACCTTCTTAGCAGACTCAGATTTTTACCAAAACTGACATCTGTGCTTCTCAGCAACTGTGCCTTGCAACATGATTCATTTCTGTCTCTAGGTAAGAACGCATTAAAATTCTGTCTTTGACTCCTTGTGTCTTCCTCCTCCTCTTTCTGGTAGAATTTATTCTTCTGGCATATATAGTCTGCAGACACTCTTAAAATTAATTTCTGGTGCATTATTAAAAGATATTCTTCAGTATATGCAGTGTTAAAATATTTTGCTTTGTTCTGTAAAACGAAGTCACGTTTGAGTGTTCTTCTTTAATCATAATCTTTCTTCCTTTTAATTCCTTCTAATGTCCAATTTTTAAAATTCAAAAGAAAATATTTTGGGAAGGATTCTTTATGATTCATTTCCAAGTCTTATTTAGAATTTATTGGGCTCTTAGTCCATTTGTACATTTCTAAAATCTAAAACCATCATAAAATGTGATCAGATGACTGTGGCATGCTGCAAATGGACATAAATGCAGCCATGTTACTGAATGCCAAAGTGTGGTCATGTGACTGGGGTGGGTGGGTTGACCGTTGGAACTTTGGAACTGTGTCATAACTTCCATGTTCCAGGTACAACATGATTTTAAACAGTTGCTAAACAACTGGTTGCAAGTCAAGGACTACCTCAGGGGTGCCAAACTTATGGCCTGATGGCTGGATGCTGGCCACGACCAAACCCGTTTTAGTGAAGGGGGAAAAAGTCGTGATAACACCCCTGGACTACCGGAACAGAGTTTTGTTCCTTAGTTGTAATAAAAGAAGGCTCGGGAAGAATAAAATGTTGGAAAAATCAATTTGATGTATTTAGATGAAATCTCAGTTGGATGCATAGGGCTGCCTTTCATTGAGAATATACAAAGGGATATTGCTAATCTTTTCAGCTGACGCTGTCTCTCATCTTCCTGAACTGAAGCTACTAGATCTTTCTTGGAATAAATGTATCGGTGAGAACTTGAAGCTCATTCTGAAAGCTTTCAATCCTGATTCAAAGATCCAAATGTTAAGGGTGAGCAGCTGCAGCTTGGTGGATCAAGACATGATTGATTTGGGTAGGTACAGAATTGTATCCATCCCATTCCATTCCTCCACATCTGTTCTGTAAAAACTACATTTCACTTTTTGTTTGTTCATTGGGTATATAACATATCTCCTAAATATCACAGGAGGTTTGGTCAGAAGGATAGTGTCAAATGACTCCCTTTTTATTGTGAACTAATCCTTAGCAACAATCTTTCCCAATCTAGTGTCTTCTAAACTGGTTCCCAGAACTCCTAGTAGCAAAGATAAAGAGTCAAAATAAAAGGAATAACATTAGAATAAGCAACACAAAAATGACTCTGAGGTTTTCTAGATTTAGTTTAGGAAGATGGGGATTACTTAGAAAGCTAGTAAAAAGTCTTCAGTAAAAAGAGACATTGTAGTGCACAGGTTTGTTATTGAAGATTGATGCTTGGAGCCAACTGTCAATCACTTTAGTCATGAGAGGGACCTGGTAAGAACTAAAAATGGCAGCCACTGACAACAAGAGAGCAGGTGATTATTATAAAAGGTATTAAAAGTTTTAAAAAGAACATAAAAAGCCAATGAAACTAATAGAGAATGAAGAAGGGAGGAAGCAAACATGCAGAAAAGAAGAGAATTAAAAGAATTAGAAAAAGAGACCTTGGCATTCTTGGAAGGAAAGAAAACGTAATAGGCCTAGTACAGTGACCTTTTTCTAAAGGCATGCCAAATTTGGGCGTGCGTGCACTATCGTGCGTGTGTGTGTCCAACCCACTTGTGCATGTGCAACAGCCTCCCACCATGTGCGCAGGAGGGGGATTTTTGCCCTCCCCAGCCTACGGAGCCCGAGGAGGGCAAAGAACAGACGCAACGGATCAACCGGAAGTTCAGGAATGACTCATTGGGCTTGTTTTTCGCCCTCTCCAGGTTTCAGAAGTTTTCCTGAAGGCTGGGGAGAGTGAAAATGGCCTCCTCCAGCCCTCCGGAAGGCCGAAAATCACATGCGCCGGAGCTGAGGGCTGCGGTACTGGCAAATATGGCTCCACACTGCCACAGGTTCACCATCACAGACTTAGATTCTTTATGTTTAGCTTGTGTGTGTGTGAAGCACACAGGAATTGTATTACAAATAGTTAGGGCTTCTTCAGTGGTAACTCCATGATTGGGAAAAAGTTCCCTAACAACAGCAATGTACAAGACATTGACCTTTATTTAATTCTTATAAGTGGGAGCTCACTTGAGTCTCCCCTCTCAATTTTATCCTCGTAATGTGAAATAGATTAGCTTAATAAAAAGTCATGTGCAAAATCCAATCTGAGAGTACACCTTGCATGTTTTTAAACTCTTTATCTACATTTAGAATAAAATAAAATAAAATAGAATTTCAGAGTTGGAAGGGACCTTGGAGGTCTTCTAGTCTGACCCCCTGCTTAGGCAGGAAACCCTACACCACAACAGACAAATGGTTATCCAATCTCTTCTTTAAAACCTCCAGTGTTGGAGCATCCACAGCTTCTGGAGGCAAGCTGTTCCACTGATTAATTGTTCTAACTGTCAGGAATTTTTTTCTTAGTTCTAAGTTGCTTCTCTCCTTGATTAGTTTCCACCCATTGCTTCTTGCCCTCTGGTGCTTTGGAGAATAGCCTGACTCCCTCTTCTTTGTGACAGCCCCTGAGATATTGGAACACTGCTATCATGTCACCCCTAGTCCTTCTTTTCATCAGACTAGACATACCCAGTTCCTGCAACTGTTCTTCATATGTTTTAGCCTCCAGTCTCCTAATCCTCTTTGTTGCTCCTAATTTCTTTGATTGTTTCTTTCAGCTTTGATCATCCAGGATGGGCTTTTGGCTCAGCTAAAGAACCTGGACCTCAGCTATAATAACAGTATTTCAGACCAAGGATGGGAGACCTTCTGCATAAGCCTATCTGCTCTTGGGCAACTTTCTGAATTGGATATTAGCTGCCATCCTTCATCCCGGTGTGGCTGTGGGGAATGGCTTGGGAAGCTGTTGGATGTCCTATCTCAGATACTTCTGTTCACAGACCTAGAACTAAATGGTTGGCTCCTTTCTGCAGCTCAGCAAAAGCTACTTGAAGATTTCAGGCTGAATAAGAAACGAAATGTCCATTGCAACCTTTGATAGGGAGGCTAAAATTTTGGAGTAGCATGTAAGTGGTTAGTTGGTGGATTGGTACCTGTTTTCTCCAAATTTACCTAAAGTGCTACAGCAGGGGTCTCCAGACTTGGCAGCTTTAAGATTTGTGGATTTCAATTTCCAGAATTCCTTAGCCAGCCAAAAGGTTGGAGAGGAAAGGTGGATAACTACATCTAATATCTAAGATAAAGGTTTCTCAGTCAGTTGTGTCCAACTCAAGGAGGAGGATGGCCATCCATTTCTTGACTGAGGAAGCCAGCATTATCCGAAGACAATTTCCACGGTCATGTGGTTAGCATGGTTATACACTTACTTGAAGATTTCAGATTAGATATTAGACATCTAATATCTAGTCCCCACCTATTGATGGGTTGGATAGTCAATTCAGCCTCTCTTCAGGCTTCCCATCCCAACCGCATGGAATGTTCTTTGACCAGAAAAAAAAACTTATTTACCTCTAAAGATAAACAGGCATTTAAAAAATAATAATACTCATTTGTTTGTGTTTATTCCTCTTGTTATTTTTTCTTGCAAGCTTTCCAAGGGCCCTGTACAGCTTCAAGAAATAATTATTTCTTCTTGCCTTTGGGTTTTTCTTTGTCCTTGCCTTTCTTCTCTTTTTTCTCTTTCTTGACCTTCTTTATCATTTTCAGGATCTCTGAATAGGCTCCAACCCCTTTGCGCACCATTAGGCCACGCCACCAAGCCTGGACCTGTGGGAATGAGGGAATAATTAATACCCCAATGTGGTTAGCAGTTGTTATGTTCCTTTGCAGATGCTGCACAAGGTATACCGAGATCCTCCTTACTAGAAGTGGATTTGATTCAGACATAAAAAATTAGAGAATGTAACTCTTCTATTTTTCCCCATATCACTCAATATCCTGCCCCTTCATTTAAATCCATGTTTCCTTTATGATAACTAATATTATGAAACCTGCACAATTTGTCTTTCTTTCAGCATTATTGCCCCTAATCCCACACTAATCAGATTATACTTTTTATATTGATCATAGTTTGAAAGGATGTTGTGATGATTTAATCACACTTTTCAATAAGCATATTCATTTTCTGGATTCTTGCTTTTAAAAAGAAGAAGAAGCTAATTACAAAACATCTTTAAAGTGTAATTTCTTACAAATAGTACAAATAGTAAGAAATTACACCCTTTCAGTTTTTCCAGTAGAAAATTGCTGGTCCCTCGAGAATATTCATGGTTGCCTTTTTATACAAACAAGATACAGGTAGTCCTGAATTATAACAGTTCATTTTGTGACTGTTCAAAGTTACAATGGCACTGAAAAAAGTGACATGCCCATTTTTCACACTTATGACGATTGCAGCTTCCCCACACAATCAAAATTCAGATGCTTTGCAACTGATTCATATTAATGACGACTGCAATGTCCCAGGGTCATGTGATCACCTTTTGTGACTTTCTGACAAGCAAAATCCATGGGGGAGTCAGATTCACTTAACAACCATGTTACTAACTGAACACCTGCAGGGATTCACTTAACAACTGTGGCAAGAAAATGGGGCAAAATTCACTTAACTAATGTCTCACTTAGCAACAGAAATTTGGGGTTCAATTGTGGCCGTAAGCCAAGGAGAACCTGTAGTAGCATGATGTCAGCCTTGTGAGAAGGACACACAGAAGTAGTAATTCTGTCTTTACTGAAAGGTTACATTAAGCAGAATCTTGCAAGACTGAAAGTACACCTCTCCTCCCCTTCACCTTCACAGTCCAAGAAACTAGGGAGAGTCCTGCCAGGGTTCCAGGTAATACACCCATAGCAAACAGAACTCCGAGGCAGGTAGATTCCTTAAAGAACAGATGTATTGGATATACCATATTGGCACAAACTGGTGAAAACTGACTCTGAATGTTCCCACGGTTTGCACCTAATTAAAAGTAAAAGTTTTCCCACTTCTCCAAATGATCAGACACATGGTCCAATCAAACTGGCATTCACAACTTCTGGAGGCAAGCTGTTCCACGGATTAATTGTTCTAACTGTCAGGAAGTTTCTCTCCTTGATTAGTTTCCACCCATTGCTTCTTGTTCTACCCTCAGGTGCCATGGAAAATAGTTTGACTCCCTCTTCTTTGTGGCAACCCCTGAGATATTGGGACACTGCTATCATGTCTGCCCTAGTCCTTCTTTCTCTTAAGCTAGACATACCCAGTTCCTGCAACTGTTCTTCATATGTTTTAGTCTCCAGTCCCCTAATCATCTTTGTTGCTCTTCTCTGTACTCTTTCTAGAGTCTCCACATCTTTTCTTCATCGTGGTGACCAAAACTGAATGCAGTATTCCAAATGTGACCTTACCAAGGCATTGTAAAGTGGTATTAACACTTCACGTGATTTTGATTCTATCCCTCTGTTAATGATTTACAGCCGTTTACAGCGTCTCACAGTTACATTATTGCATTTTCTGAAAGTTTTCCTGCAGCCAGCATTGACTTCAGGTTTTCAGTAAAATCACACCCATAACGAACCACTGGTTTGCTTAATGGCCGTGGATTCCCTTAACAACCACAGTGAGCTATTTAATGTCTAATGCAAAAAAGGTTGTAAAACTAGATCGGTCACGTAACCGACCCACTTTACGACTGTCACGTGTTGCCATTGTGATGGGCAGACTCCATTAGGGTCATAAGCTGAGGACTTCCTCCAGTGGGTCCTTGCATACTTTGCAACTCTTCCTCCTATATCTCCAAATCATTTCCACATGTTCTTGCATGTAATTATTTACACATAATCATGCAGTTACATTCGTGAGTGCAATACGAAGTTTCATCCTAAGAACCAAGGATCATAGTATTTTTTTTTCTAGGAAAGAAACTATTGATCCAAATCATGTTGCTCCAACTGTTTAAGATATTAGGGATGAACAACGTTTCATTCAATATTTAACCTATTCTCCTGTATACTTTCCGACTGTCCTCCTCCTTCCAACGTCCTACCTTTATGGCCGTCTCTTTTGTTTGTCTTCTCTGTCGTAAATATTCCCGTACGGCTGACAATCCTTGGCTGAACACCTCCACTGATGGGTTCATCAAAGGATTCCCTTCCAGCGTTAGAACTTGCAACTTTTCTAGGCTGTCCAAGTCCTCTGGGATTTGAAATAATTGGTTGTTATGGAGTAATAGCTTCTGTAAACCTAAAGACAAATCAGAAATTTAAAAAAAGGTGAAATGGCGTGATGAGCTAAGTTGGCTGTGGAGGCCAAGAATTTTCCCGTGTAGGTCTTTTTTTCTTTTTTACCTTGTAGTTGACATATGGAGTCAGGCAGTTCTATAAGAAAGTTGTTATGGGCGTCAAGTATTTCCAGGTTATTCAACAATCTTATGTTTGATGGAAGATACTCCAAGAAGTTGTTTTCGATGTACAGTTCTTTTAAATTCTAAGGGGGAAAGGCACATGTCCATTTGGCCAGGTGTGGTTACTGACTTGTCCAGAAACTCAAGTAATTTTCAGAAAAAAATGTGATGTGAAGCCACATAAAGTTTTAAATGAAAAAAAAAAGGCAAAATTGAATCTGCAAGCCCTTCCACTAATCACTTAAGGCGTTTGTCTCCTGAATCCTTGCCATCTCCGTTCCTTTGCCCCAAAGTATCTTAAAGTCTACCTCCTAAGCAACCTCTCAGGTAAGTCAGCAATCCTCCCCTCTCCCTAGAAAGCCGGTTGAAAAGTGGCATCATCAACTGGTATTCTGATACCTGCCAGGTGGCTGCCTAGCTGTTTTGATCTTGCAGTAAAGAGATAAAACACAAGGATCAACTTATGGGGAAATCACAATTTGCAAACCAACGCTCCGCTCAGTCAAGGAAGATAAGAAAAAAACATACAATAATACAATAGTAGAGTTGGAAGGGACCTTGGAGGTCTTCTAGTCCAACCCCCTGCCTAGGCAGGAAACCCTATACCGTTTCAGACAAATAGCTATCCAACATCTTCTTAAAGACTTCCAGTGTTGGGGCATTCACAACTTCTGGAGGCAAGCTACATCAAAATATGGAGGGCCAGTTTGGTCTAGTGCAGGAGTGTCCAAACTTGGGAACTTTAAGACTTGTGGACTTCAACTCCCAGAATTCCGCAGCCAGCATGGTTGGCTGGGGAATTCTGGGAGTTGAAGTCCAGAAGTCTGAAAGTTCCCAAGTTTGGACACTCCTGGTCTAGTGGTTAAGGCACCAGGCTAGAAAGTGGAAGACTGTAAGTTCTAGTCCTGCCTTAGACATGAAAGCCATCTGGATCATTTTGGATTGGTCACTCTCTCACCCAGCTCACTTCACAGAATTGTGAAGGAAATAGGAAGGAAGGAAGGAGTATTAATATAATATAGTCTTTATTGTCATTGTACAAAATAAATAAAATGAAATTGGCTTTAGCCTCACTGGTGAAAAATTATAGTGGAAACGAAAAAAGAAAGAAAAAGAAAAAAAACTAGTCATACGTTTCCGTGTGTGCATGGAGTGATTGTGGTTGTATTTAAAAATCTGACAGCCCAAGGATAGAAACTATCTTTAAACCTGTTTGTTCGGCTGGCTATACTTTGATGTCTTCTATACTTGATGTATTAGATATGTTCATCACCTTGAGTTATTTATAAAAATAATAAAGGCAGGATACAGAAAAAAAAATAAACGCTGATAATATCATGGTGCTTTAAAAAGGAAAATTCTAAGACTTTGATGACAGCAGAATTCCATCAATCAGTATTTTTACCACACATCTCCAGAGTAAATGCAGAAGAAGGATCTTAACAGCATTTTCTCTGTGGCAACATTTTGTGAGGACCTACAGGTAGCCCTCAACTCACAACCATTAGTTTAGTGATCGTTCAAAGTTACAGCAACACTGAAAAAAGAGACTTATAGTAGGTTTTCACACTTACGACCGTTAGAGCATCCCCATGGTCACATAATCAAAATTTGGAAGCTTGGCACCTAGCATGCACTTAGGATAGTTGCAGTGTCTTGGGGTCATCCGATCATCTTTTGTGATCTTCTGATAAACAATCTCAACGAGGAAGCCAGATTCACTTAACAACTGTGTTACTAACTTGACAACTGAGGGGAGTCACTTAACAACTGTGGCAAGAAAGGCCATAAAATGGGGCAAAAATCACTTAACAAGTGAAATGTGTTTGAATATTAGTAGCTCAGGTTGGTAGTTAGGCTTCGCAATTTGGTTGCAAAAGTTTCATCACCATTCGAGGAGACATTGTTAAGTGGGTTTTGAATTGTGCTCGTCTGTCAAAAGAAATGATCAAACAAGCCATTTGTTCTGACAGATGAGCACAATTCAAAACGCACTGACAATGTCTCTTCGAAAGGTGATGAAACGTTTCCAACCGAATTGCCAAGCTTGGAGCTCAAACTAACAGCATCACTTAACAACTGTCTTGCTCAGCAACAGAAATGTTTGGCTCAATGGTGGCTATAAGTAGAGGACTACCTGAACAGAATCCCCTGACTGATGCCAATCTCAGTTCTGCACAGCATTTGCAGCCAAAGCGTCCTATAACTTTATCAGGGTAGGCTTTGGGGTTTTTTTTTTAAACAAGAAGAATGCTGCTCACTTTGAACACTGAAAACTTGCTGACTGCTTAGCTTCAGTGGCATCATCAGCATTTTTTCTTTCTGCAAAGAATGACTAATAAGTATGCATACGTGTCCTTTATTTTTTTCTAATTACTGCAGTGAACAATAACCTGAGAAATGGGGAACATGGAGAACAAGTCGGATGAAAACTTTATACAATCTTGATCTTAGCCAAAAGTCCAAGAGACAATGAATCGATGTTTCTCAACCTCACCAACTTAAAGATAGGTGGACTTCAACTCCCAGAATTCCCTAGCCAATATGGCTAGGGAATTCTGGGAGTTGAGGTCCACCTATCTTAAAGTTGCTGATATAGATAAACCCTGTCTCAATGAACAGTTTTCCAGGCCTGCTGTTTACATTGCAAATGTCTTTACTTCAACGTGTATGCTAGTACTTTTTCTTACCTGCAATTGGCTAATATTCTCTGGTAACTCTGTTAATTTGATCCCTCTATCTTGTCCGAGGTAGAGTGTCTCTAGTGATGCAATGTGGAATATTTCTTCAGGGAACGAGATGAACCTGTTGCCGGTTAGACCAAGGCTTTTTAGCTGACAAAGCTTATTTACGGCTGGAGGTATCTTGATGTTTTCAAAATACAGATTTGGGAAAACACATATTATTCAGTTTGTACATTTTAAATGGGTTCTAAAAGTTGAATGAATTGCTCAATGATTACCAAGTACCCTTTCGTATGCCAGTATCTTCTAGAACAAGGAAACCACCGAGGTATCTACAAATGATTCACAAACCTCAAGATGACAGCTTTGACCACCTGATTATGGCATTCCTCTTAACTTTCTTCTGGCAGCCATCCCTGGAGACTACAAACAGAGTTGAATTCTTCAAGATTCTAAAAGTTATTCTCTTTCTGCTTTTTAAGCTTCTTTTTCCCTAATGACCCTCAATATGTAATGCCTGTTGAGTCTTCTAGTACCTTAAGAAAAAATTAATAACTCCAGCTGAAATATAATAATAAAAAATGATGTCTTTTTAGAAGACCCCAGGATATTTTATTCTGCCTGGAAATGTGAATCAAGACATCAGTCACCAGAAGTGCTATTATTCATTCATTTATTTATTCAAATGAAAATTACAAATTTGAACAAGCAAAATGAAAAGAAATTAAAATGTGATAGGGATAATAGCGCACTTATGCGGGACTCTCTTAGGTGCTTTTTCAGGAGGCAACTAGACTTTCTTTCTTTTCTTTCTTTTGAAAAAAGAAAAAGAGGCTCTGAGCGGAAGAAGCTTCTTGGATGAGAAGCGAAACATCTTCAAAAGAAAAAAGAAAGTCCAGTTGCCTCCTGAAAAAGCACTTTTGGGACAACAATGACTTGGAAGACTGAGAATTTCTACAGGCTCCCTTAGGAAGTTCTTAAATAAAGGGTGAGGTCCACAGAAATTAAGTTAGAATTAAAAAATAAAAGTTAGTAGTTGAGGCAACTGCATTGGATAAAATATTCCAGACAACTAAGTTACAAAAATTGATTTTTTTGCAATTGAGCTTAAGATGATTTACTGTATATTAAGTTTAAAACGATTGTTCACACACATTACACTACGATTAAAACCAAAGAAGCCCTTTATAGGTAAAATTATATTATGTACAATTTTATATGCAATACTTATCGGATATGTATATGTTGGGAGCTCAATTCAACTACAGTTTTCAACCGACTGGCAATCACAAGATTTGTTGCCCTAATACAGGGCTCCACAACTCCTGGACTTTGGTCGTGATCTATTTGGATTTGGGCTGTGTGAGTGGATGGCTGGCGGGTGTGAGCAGCAGGCCAGCTGGCACTCATGCGTGTACGTGCCAGCCCACTGCTTGTGCAAATTGAGCTGTATGTATGCGCACCGGCCTGCCACTCACTTGGTTCAATGCCCCTCTCACTCCCTAGCTGGGCCGCGAAGCCACAAAGATTGGGGACTGCTGCCTTAGTAGATCTGGAAGAGATGAGAATGCTCTTGGGACAGGTTTCTAAAAACACATTTCATGGAGGTCCATCAGGGTGGTGTTGGAACGAAAATCCATCTGGTTCAGTTCCAAGCTGGGAGAGAAAGGCGCTGGAAATAAAATGGAATCTGGAGGCTGATTGGAAAGAAGGTCCATTTATTGATAAACAGGACCACCAGGGTTTGTGGTTCTGGGGCAGCAGACCAAAATGGAATGGAGAGTGGGTGGGTTTTATATCTTTTGGATCCCTGCAGATGGATTTCCCTTCCAACGGTGGCCTACCACAGGCTGAAGGAAACTGCAAGGTATGGTCCAAAGGCTTTGCAGCCATAATGGCACTGTGAAAGCTCCACCAATTTTGTGTGTCCCACATGAAACAACACCTAACAAACAGACGGAGCAATCTTGACAGGGGCTGCTACAAAGAAGAGGGAGTCAAACTATTCTCCAAAGTACCTGAGGGTAGAACAAGAAGCAATGGGTGGAAACTAATCAAGGAGAGAAGCAACCTAGAACTAAGGAGAAATTTCCTGACAGAACAATTAATCAGTGGAATAACTTGCCTCCAGAAGTTTTGTATGCTCCAACACTGGAAGTTTTTAAGAAGAGATTATATAACAATTTATCTGAAGTGGTATGGGGTTTCCTGCCTAAGCAGGGTGTTGGATTAGAAGACCTCCAATGTCCCTTCCAACTCTGTTATTCTATTCTGTTTATGATTGCAACCTGTGGGCACCCCTGCACAGGCTCCTCACATTTATTAACTCAAGTCGGCATATTTCCTCAGCCCTATGTGTGGGAAGAGAGCTGAGCTAACAAGCAGATCTGGCCACCTCAGCTCAAGTGCAAAGAAAAAACATTAATTTCTGACTGCACTTTTAAATACAATATAATATGTTGTTACAAAAGGTTGTTTAAAATTAAGGGGATAAAAAAGCACACCCATTGCAACTATTATTATGATTATTTTACTTGCCAAAAAGCATACGTTCCCATTTTTTTAAAGATGAAAAGTATATGTTTGTGTGTGTGGAATTGCTGGTTTAACTGAGTGGTCCTTATATTTTCTAAATGTTTATTTTGTGTTTGACAATTTAAACTTTGAGAAGTGCCCCTGGCAAGTAAGATTCTGCACTTTTACCTCTATACATCTTTTATACTTTTAGGCACACCCGGCAAAATCTATCAGTGGTATTCAGTCATATAAATCTGGTAACAATCTACAATTATTGATCCTTTAAAAAAATATTTAAGGATATTTTAAAGTGATTTTTAATTTACTATGGGAGGTGTCTGAGTAGCATAGAAATGTGATGGAGAAATACCTGACTTATCCGATTGTCGTCCAGGGACAATATCTCCAGATTTTCCATTGCACAAATCTGTGCTGGAAATTCCTCCAGAAGATTTTGACTTAGATCTAAAATTATTGTATTGATTAGTTTTCCAAAAGAAGGGTGTAACACTTTCAGGCCACAGTTCTTCATGTAAATGATAGTAAGGCATTTCCAGTGTCGTATTGGACGTGGGAAACTAGCCAGGGTGTTTCCCGATATGCTAAATTCCTTCATTCCTGTCAATTGCTTCAAACTTAGCGGGAGTTTGTACAATTGATTTGTGGACAAATCAAGGACAGACAGTTTGCAACACTTGCTCAGGGAATCGGGTACCATTGTCAGCTTGTTACAGGCAAGATAAAGCTGAGATAAATTCTGTAGGGATGAAATTTCATCTGGAATGACACTCAGATTATTTTTCTGAAGGTCTATAATTTCTAGATTACGCAGTTGGCAAAGTTCCACGGGAAAATGTTCAAATTCATTCTCTTTTAGATAGAGCTCTTGAAGTTTGATAAAATTCACTATTTCCTTGGGAAGACATTTTAGATTGTTGTTAGAGAGTCCCAGCAGCTTCAAGTGATGAAGACGTTTGCAGATTTCCATGGGAAATTCATCCAGATTTAAATCATAGAATCTGAGATGAGAAAGGGACTGTATTTTACTGATGACGGTAAGAGCATTGTAAGGAAGTGGATTACTGCTGAGATCCAGGCTTCGGAGACATTTCAGTTCTCCCAGTTCCTCGCATAGCTCTGATATCCTATTCTTATTCAAATAAAGAACCCGTATATTCTTAAGGTTACTTATTGCTCCTGAGATGCTACAAATTTCATTTCTTTCCAGATGTAGTTCCTCTAGATCTTCCAGCTCAAACACTTGCCATGGGATGGTTTTCAATTTCCTGTTGGCTAAATCAACGAAAAAAATTCTGTCTGTGATCTGCACTGGGACCAGAATTTCCTCCTCCGATTCTTTGCTTCCCAAAACTTCGTATATTATCCTTTCAACTTGATTCAAATCCCCTTCCTCTGATGTTGCCAGGTTTTCACATTCTACAATGGCAGGGAAAAGTTCGGAGCGGAGAGCAGATACTTTTGCACTATACGAGCTCTTGCAGACACTGAGCGGAAAGTATCTGTTTTCCCAGAAGGAGAAAGAGAAATACGTTTTTCAGCCATGTCTTAAAATACAGGAGGTCCTCAACTTACAGCTATCTGTTTAGCAGCTGTTCAACGTCACAATGGCATTGAAAAAAATGACATGGCCAGGGATGGGCTTCAATTTTTTTTTAGCAAGGGGCTCTCTGCCTGGTTACTGGGTGGGCATGGCCGTGGTGGATGTCAGCCTCCTGCACCACAGGGTGGGGGAGAGGCATTTTTTCCCCTCTCCGGACTCCGGAGGCTTTCTTTGAGCCTCCGGGAGTGCAGAAAAGGCTCCGGAAGCCTTCTGGAGGCCCTTTCTGGCTTTCCCGAACTTCCAATAGGCCCATTTTTTGCCTTCCCGGAGCATCTGTGCGT
The DNA here is from genome assembly GCF_964273705.1 of Natrix helvetica. Lineage (NCBI taxonomy): Eukaryota > Metazoa > Chordata > Lepidosauria > Squamata > Natricidae > Natrix > Natrix helvetica. Next base: position 19,731,399 of record NC_138551.1, read on the forward strand.
GCCCTTCACTTACCTGCATCCAAAATAGGCCACGTGGGGACTCCTGGGAGGGGAGGGGTGGGCGGGGTCAGCCAGGAGTGGGATTTGGGGGTTCTCCGAACTGCAAAGAATCTTAGCTAGAAGTTCTCCTGAATCCCTGAGAACCCCCAGCAGCCTACCTCTGCTATGACCAATTCTCACATTTACAATGGACACAGCATCACATGATCAAAATTCAGGCACTTAGCAACCAGCATAGATTTATTATGATTGTTGCAGTGTCCCAGGATCACGCACTCTTGTTCTGCGAACTTTCCCAAGTGATTTTCGACATGCAAAGTCAACGGGGGTGGGGGTGGGGGTGGGAGGGATGAATTCATTTAATGACCATGTGATTTAGTTAACAATTGCAATGTTTTGCTTAAAGCCACGGCAAAAAAAAAAAGACCATAAAATTGGACACAACTCCCTTATCTTAATTTACTGCCTTGCTTAGCAATGGAAATGCCTTTGATTTGTTGTCCTAAATAAGGGATTATCTGTACTTAAAATATTGCATTACTCCATTCTACAAAAAAAAGGTGTGATCTACAATTAATGGACCCAGTAACCAATGAAAGAGGTTTTATAAAAAGAGATTTGAACCATTTTTTAAATATTCTGTGTATCATATAAAGCAGGGGTGTCCAAACTTGGCAACTTTAAGATTTGTGGACTTCAACTCCCAGAATTCCCCAGCCAGCTCTGCTGGCTGGGGAATTCTGGGAGTTGAAGTCCACAAGTCTTAAAGTTGCCAAGTTTGGACACCCCTGATATAAAGAATGAGATACGTAACAATTTTTGACATATTTTGCCTAATGAGGAAGACATTTCTCCCCTTTCTACACAACCATAAAGTTAGTTTCAGCTACTCACAATAGATGAGGTGCACATAAAAGAGGAAAACCCTTTTTCTTTTCTGGAAATAGGAACAGTAATTATTTTTTTTATCCCTGCAAGCCTCCACTTGCTTCCTGACATAACTGCCGGATTCTAGGATGTTTGCCTTTTTCAAATAAAGATTGAATCTGATTCGCTGATGTCCCACTGATGTCATCAACTAAGCCATTAACGGTTGACATTCGTACTAAAGACTAAGGATAGGCAGAAACTGATATTAAGGAGGTAGAAAAAGAACAAAATGATCCTCTCCACCTCATCCCACCTAAGTTCCCCCATGGGCAGTTCCAAATCAACCTCAGATTCCAAGGTATCGTTATAGAAAAATGTTGGAAATAAAGCCGGTAGATCAATAGAAGCTTTGCATATACTAAATGATTTAAATGTTGGTTTTCTTGAGCTGATATACAAGAACCCAAACTTGAGAGCTAAATCATTCCTAAGGTAGCTTATAACAGTACAATTGTCCTGAGAAACTGACAGGTAGAATCTCAAAGGTGCTTTTTTCAAGAGGCAACTGGACTTTCTGGTTTTGCTTTGAAGATGTTTCACTTCTCATCCAAGAAGCTTCTTCAGCTCTGACTGGATGGTTGGGAATGAAAGGATTTATACTCCTTGTATTTATACTCCTACATCCAGCTGTCTGCAAGGAGTATAAATCCTTCCATTCCTCACCATGCAGTCAGAGCTGAAGAAGCTTCTTGGATAAGAAGTCTTCAAAGAAAAACCAGAAAGTCCAGTTGCCTCTTGAAAGAAAGCACCTTTGGGACAACCATGATCTAGCTTAAGAGAAAGAAGGACTAGGGGAGACATGATAGCAGTGTTCCAATATCTCAGGGGTTGCCACAAAGAAGAGGGAGTCAAACTATTCTCCAAGGCACCTGAGGGTAGAACAAGAAGCAATGGGTGGAAACTAATCAAGGAGAGAAGCAACTTAGAACTGAGGAGAAATTTCCTGACAGTTAGAACAATTAATCAGTGGAACAGCTTGCCTCCAGAAGTTGTGGATGCCCCAACACTGGAAGTCTTTAAGAAGATGTTGGATAGCTATTTGTCTGAAACAGTATAGGGTTTCCTGCCTAGGCAGAGGGTTGGACTAGAAGACCTCCAAGGTCCCTTCCAACTCTACTATTGTATTGTATTGTATTGTATTGTATTGTATTGATCTCGATGACTGAGAATCTCCAAAGATATTTGACAGGTAGCATTGGAAAACTGTGAGGAATCCAGTTTGCATAGGAGAAAAATCTGATTTTCTTTCATTAATTTTACTCCGCTTCACCTTAGATTTCTACAACCACGTGACCTTGAGGTGCACAGAGATTGCACTTCAAAAACAGGATTTGCACCAGTGGTTTAGATGGATGGAGAAGCTTTATGTTGTCCGTGCTGGATGATGGTCCTGATTCAAAGGGGAAAGGTGGTTTGAATCGTATGTGGCCAAACATTGCAGCCATTGGCAATTCAAGTATCCGTATGTTTTCCTGGGCGAGGCCACGAAAGGATTCATCGAATTTAATGAGGGCAATTATTTCCTTTAATTGCATGAAAGGTCCCTGGCAGATTTGACCATTCAATATTGAGATACGACATTGGGACAGAGACACAGGACAGAATTATACATTTGGGTGCATATTGCCAGATTGGATGGTGTGTCTCCTATCACCTCCTATCCAAGCACTAACAATATTGTGTAGTGGGCTTCAGTAGGCAAGAACCAGACCAGCATAGCTGCAACAGCATTCATTAATTCAAAAATGGGACTGAGGAACTGCAGGCAAAAGCCTCTGATTTATACTCTAGGCCCACAGGGCCTTAACCAATCACAGAACTAGAAAAAGCCCGCCCAAATATAAATGTTCTAGATTTCCCTCCAAAACAGTTGGGGTCATCTAAAGCAGGGGTGAAATACTCCCAGTTCAGCCGAATCGGTAGGGACAATTGTCCTTGGTTCTGGGAACTGGTAGTAAAAAAAAAAAAAAGCTTCCGAGGAATGTGTGGCTCAGCTGTGAGCAATGCTATTGTCGGAAGCTCTCCCCCCCCACACTTTTTAAAACATTTTTTTTCCTGCCGGTTCAGGAAGAAATGCTTTAAAAGGGGGGGGGGGCTGCGAAAAAGAGAAGGGGGGAGGGAAAAAGGAGGGGGAGGAAGGACCACAAACCTGGCACTAGATGCAGCTTCAGAGGATACCTTGAAAGAGCACAGCAATTTGGGGCTGGAAGAGATCTGGAGGTCATCTAGTCCAACCCCCTGTTCCAGCAGGACATTCTTAAAGTGAATTTCTGTCTTTTGACCCCTCCCCCAGTCACATGACTACATAGCCATGCTCACCCAGTCACATGACACCACCGCCAAGCCACGCCCACAGAACTGGTAGGGGAAAAAATTAGATTTCACCACTGATCTAAAGGTTAGTTTCACTTTAGCAGAGTGAACAGTTAGGGTCCTCTAAAGGTTAATTTCACTTTAGCACAGTTGACACAACTATATACATTCAATAGGTAACAAACAAGTTTTTTAAAAAAAAGTTTTCTCTTTTCAATAGGCTGACAGCATAAAGCAAGAGTTACATTTGGATTCCCATCTGTATGGAAAACCAACAAAATTACAGTTAGATAAGGAATGGTTGTAAAGTATTAATAGCTACTGAAATCCAGAGTTCTTACTCTGTTGATCGGGCTTTCCTGTAGGCTGCTATTTTAGATTGAGTCACATCTGAATATCGATTCGAAGTCAGATTGATACTTCCCTCTGAAGCACTGGTCATGTTCATAAATTCTTTCTCTTTCTCTGTGGAGGTAGAACCAATAAAAAGCAGATAGTTGCTTGGCTTACTGCTTTTCTTAAGCCTCCGGTGCATCCCTTTTGTGCATCCTCTAATTATTACAAAACAAAAAATAAATCATGACATACATCAATGTGATTTGAGCTGCTGTCACTGCAGTTTAGCCAATAGGAAATATATACATATAAATGTAATGAGCAGGGAAGGTGAGCCAGATGAGTGCTTGCTGATTTTCCAATAGATTATTGGTAAAAACTTCAAAATTTAAAATTATTCTGGCAATTGCCAGGTTCTCTCAGCTTGTAAGGCAAAATACATACATACATACATACATACATACATACATACATACATACATACATACATACATACATACATTTGCCAGGATCCAAAGATACAGATAAGCACATTATAGTAAAACTATGAAGCCATTCTAACAACTGTTATATATCAAATGGGAGCTCTATTTACACTGTCATCAGTATTCCGTTCTTCACTTTTTTCCATTTAATAAAGTGATATTTTCAACATACTTTTCCTCTGGTCTTTGCTTTGATCTTGTACTAATTTGCTGATCTAGTAATGGGTGGCTTAATTTTTAGAAAGAGATGCTTCATAGAACGTCTCTGCACTGCAGAAACAGACAAATAAATGTTTCTTCTCAATTATCAGAGAAGACCACAAAAACAGGGATCTCTTGACAGAATAGAACAGAATAGAATAGAATAGAATAGAATAGAATAGAGTTGAAAGGGAACTTGTAGGTCTTCTAGTCCAACCCCCTGCTTTGGCAGGAAACCCCACACACCACTTCAGACAAATGGTTATCCAACATCTTCTTAAAAACTTCCAGTATTGGAGCATTCACAACTTCTGGAGGCAAGTTGTTCTACTGATTAATTGTTCTAACTGTCAGGAAATTTCTCCTTAGTTCTAAGTTGCTTCTCTCCTTTGATCAGTTTCCATCCATTGCTTTTTGTCCTATTCTCAGGTGCTTTGGAGAATAGCTTGACTCCCTCTTCTTGGTGGCATCCCCTGAGATATCGGAACACTGCTATCATGTCTCTCCTAGTCCTTCTTTTCATTAAACTAGACATACCCAGTTCCTGCAACCATTCTTCATATGTTTTAGCCTCTGTTCCCTAATCATCAATTGGAAGGAAGGGGCAGAAGGAGGGAGGGAGCAAGAAAGGAAAGAAAGAAGGAAGGAGAGGGAGGGAAGGAAGGAAGGAAGGAAGGAATACCCATCTGTCTTCAGCCTCTACCAATATCCTGTGTAACAATGATTCTTTGGTTGTTTGGCAAACTGTGGGGAATGGAAATTGCCAAGGAGCTGGAATTGCTGCTAATGAAAAAAAATAGTTCATCTCAAAGCATGGTGGATTTCCAAAACTGTATCCTGCAAAATAGATTACATTGAGTTGTAGTTGACCTAGAAATAAATAGGCTGAGCTCAGTTTTGATGAAAGCAGGGAGCTTTCTACCCTTGGTAGATGTGCCCTCAAACTACATTAATTGAATTAGGTACCTAGACAAGGGAAATAGTTTTTCCGTAAATTTTTAAAAAGGAGATGAGACAGATATTTATTGAGAACTCTCAACTTGAGAAATCTTAGGTTTTCTCCATTAAGCCATGCCTTCGATGGCCAACCTCAGCTGATGCCACAAATAACTATGGTAGAGTCAGCCGTGCTTGGGATATTACAGGAACATTGCAAAGCTGCAATCCAGACTGGACAATGGAAGCCGACTCCAGATGGTAAATCTTTTAAGTTGCCAAGAAAATTCCACAGATATGTACAAAGTCATTTGCAGTCAACCTCAACTGAAAGGACACTTCACTTTTTTTTTTAACTCCAGAATTTAACAGGCCATTGTGGGGCATGATCAAAAACTATACAAAAGGAGGAAGGAACAATGCACATTTCCATATGGGCTAAGATGTGGAGGTCATTGTGTTTAGCTTGCATTTAACTAGGCAAGGAAAGATGTCCAACATCTTGTCACACAGCTAAGACTGAGTTTCAGTGGAAGCGAATGGGCCAAATTCCACCCACCCCCCAAAGAGTTAAAAGGCACGACAAAACGATTGATTGATTGATTGTCTGACAGATTAATATCTCCCCCACTTTTTTTTTTCATACAGGGGCTGAAAGCACTGCTCCTTCCTCCTGCTATTTTCTCCCCCTAACAAACCACTAGCAAGGCAGGGCATCTTGGCATTTTGACTCAGAATGTATGAATGTGGCCAACCGCAGCCCTTGGCCACTTCGCAGGAAAGGAAAGGCATCAAATCGCATCCTTGCCAAATCTCTAGAGCAGAGGTCCCCAAACTTGGCAACTTTAAGACTTGTGGACTTCAACTCCCAGAATTCTCCACCCGGCTGGAGAATTCTGGGAGTTGAAGTCCACAAGTCTTAAAGTTGCCAAGTTTGGGGACCTCTGCTTTAGATTGCTGCAACCGGGGTGGGGGGAAGGCAGCGCATGCCCATTTCGAAAAGCGTGTGTGGTCGCCATAGCAACCGCGGTCTGGGTAGCGTGTGTTTCTCTCGAGCGTTCCGATCTTTGCAAAGGAATCGCTTCGCAGCCACGGAGGGAAAAAGGCAGCGTCAACATAGGTGAGCGGTAGCAGGCTAGAATTGCACGGCCAGGGTCTCCTTCTCTTTGTCATGCGCTCCTTCTCGTGGTGGTATACTGGGAAATATGCCAATGAACATCTGTAAACAGCGAGAATGCCCAGATTATACGTGGATCTTTAAAAATTAGAAGAAAAGATATTCACTGAGCATCAGTAGTCCTGGTGTCCCAAAGGTGATAGCTGAGCCTGTGTCCCGTACTGGACAACGGTTCGTTTAGTGACCATTTGGAGTTGCAGTGGCATTGAAAAAAGTGACTTAGAACCATTTTTCATACTTACGACCGTTGCAGCATTCCCCATGGTCATGTGATCAAAATTCAGGCATATGGTGCACCCCAGAACAATTAGACACAAGGACAGTTCCCCCCCCCCCGCGAATGCTATCACTCTGCTAAACAACTAATTCCCACAACACTGTCAAATAATTCACGAAGACTGTATTACTACTATTCTTCTCAACCTTCCTGTTACCCATTTCCTTTTCTACTTATGGTTATAACTTTGTTGCTTGTATCTTTACGATTTATATTGTTTATAGGTTCCTACTGTGATTTATGTTGATTGCTTATTTAGTATCCTACGGCTATCAGCAAGCGTTGTATCTTATGATTCATGATGAATGTATTTATGATGACTGTGATCATGATTTTTCACTTATATCTTTTATGTAGACCAGTGGTTCTCAACCTGTGGGTCGGGACCCCTTTGGGGGTCGAACGACCCTTTCACAGGGGTCGCCTAAGACCATCGGAAAACACATATTTTCGATGGTCTTAGGAACTGAGACACCAATTTTATGGTTGGGGGTCGCCACAACATGAGGAACTGTATTAAAGGGCCGCGGCATTGGGAAGGTTGAGAACCACTGATGTACACTGAGAGCTTATGTACCAAAGACAAATTCCTTGTGTCCAATCACACTTAGCCAATAAAGAATTCTATTCTATTCTGTTCCATCCATTCCATTCCATTCCATTCATCATGCATTTATTAGGATAATTGCAGTCTCCCACGGTCCCATGATCACCTTTTGCAACCTTCTGACAAGCAAAATCAGAAAGGAGGTCAGATTCTCTTCACGACAGGTTACTAACTTTAGCAACAGCAGTGATTTACTTAACAACTATGGCCAGAAAGGTCATAAAATGGGGCACATCTCACTTAACAACCGTGTCGCTTAGCTACAGAAATCTGGGGCTCAGCTGTCACAAATTGAGGACTACCGGCATTCCTATTTCCTTCTTTCCAGGTGATCATTTGGAGAAATGTTACAAATTTGGTGACATAAAGACACGTGGGACTTCAATTCCCAGATTTCCCCAGCCAGCAATTGAAGTCCATGGGTCTTCATGTTACCAAGTTTGAGAAACACTGATTTAGCTTCCTGGATTGTGGGCTCTGGATTGGTCTCCAGAGGCCAAATGTACCTGCGCCACCAGCTGCTGCCAGTTCCTTCCAATTTGTGGGAAGATTCCCTAAACCTACCCCCAGAATCAGCCAAGGGTTTCTTGTGAGTGACTATACATGACGATGCTGCTCATAGATGCTATAGAGCCGGTGACTGTTTTCTCACTCTTTTCCTTTCCATTTTAGGTAAGCATGCTAGCATTCATGAGCCTGGATCTACAATATTGTGAAACCTGCAGAGAAGTAAAACAACGTGTGAACCCATTCATAAAGCGCATTCTCCAAGAAGTGAAACTCCCTGATGAAGAGTAAGGCAACATAATAAAACTAAGCCAATAACTCATTAAATATTCTGGGCATACGAAATGTTTTTGAAAACTATGATTTTTGCAGCAGGAAAATCTGGATTCTGCAAGCTTCAGGACACATATAAAGTACAGGTAGTACTTGCTTAATGACTGGGTGCTTGGCAACTATTTAGAAGGACTACCCCACCCCCCAAGGTACTTATGACCCGGTTCCAAGAGTGACACTCACTACAGTCACATGACTGCATTTCGGACATTTGCCTTTACAACTGGCTGCAGTGTTTCACAGTCACCTGATGTAATTTATGCTATTTGTTTTTTAAAAAATCTCCCTAAGAATGCATTGACTTGCTTAACAACCATCACATTCACGTAATGAAGGCTGCATTTGCTTTACGATTGCCACAATTTTTTAAAAAAACCCGAGTCAATCACATGGGTGCCTCGACTTATGAACGTCATGACTTAGAACCATAACTTTGGTTCAATTATGGTTATAAACTGAGAGTGTCTATAGAGATTCTCAGTCATGGTTGTCCCAAAGGTGCTTTTTCAAGAGGCAACTGGACTTTCTGGTTTTTCTTGGAAGACGTTTTGCATCTCATCCAAGAAGTTTCTTCAGCTCTGAAGAAACTTCTTGGATGAGCTGAAGAAGCTTCTTGGATGAAGAAGCGAAACGTCTTGCAAGAAAAACCAGAAAGTCCAATTGCCTCTTGAAAAAAAAATCTTTGTAGTTGAGAAATACTCATATGCAAATGTGTCTCTATGTATTCATATAATGCAATGAGGTAGAACAGAGGAAGGTTAAGACACTTTACCCTCCAGTTCCCAACGGAGATTTCTCAGATTTTCACAAGTCCTACTGGTGAGATTTTTGAGATCTTTACTAGACGTTGCTCCCAGAATTCATTTCATAAGAGTCATAAGAAAATTGTGAGATTCTGGAAATTGAAGCAGACATGTAGGATTATTTGTCCAATAACAGAATGCTGTAGTAGTTCAATGCAGAATTGTCTGTATGCTTTCAAAGCATGGAGTTGGCTTGGAGTTATAGCGTTGGGCCTTTGAGGCTGTATGCATTGCTCAACTGAAGAGCACATTCTTTGTATGAAAAAAGGACCAGAGGCAGCTTAGATTTGAAACCTCTAAGGCCCAGCTGGGGATAATGCTGAACAGAGACAAAACAAAGGGATTTTCCTGCAGAGAATAATACCTGGTTCAATTTCTGCTCTTGTTAAGGATGGGTGAGACAGGGAATCTGCGTAAAGCCCAAACTGCATCTTGCCAAATGACTGATAATCCTGGGCTAGATGAACTGATCCTGTGACTCAATAGATAAGACAGCTTTTCTGCCTTCTAGCCAAAGAAATGAAATTACTAGGCATGAAATCCTGGGAAAAGCTCCCTATATGGTAAATAGAATCTATTGCATTGCTGATATTAAGAAGTAGGAGTGTTGCATCATGATATCATTTACTTTGGAGCAAAAAGAATGAGACTTATGGGTTTTAAAAATCCATCTGCATATGCCTGGATCCATTTCAGACTGTGAATAACTTTTTCCTCTCCAATGAAAGAGAAAGAGGACTCTCTGCAAATCCATGAATAACGTTTAAACCTCCCTTTTAATTGGAGTGAAATAAAATGGAAGAGCGGCAACAAAAAGAGCTTCTGTTTATGTTGTCCACAGGTTGGCCCAAAGGATAACTGTGAAAATAGCTGGGAATAACCGCTTGGTACCTGTGCAGAGAGTGACCGATTCTGATTTTCAAATCCTTGCATCTGTCTTTATGAACAATGTGTTTCTTACAGGTATGTTTCCTTATTTTAGCCTCTGAAACACAAAATCTAATGCGTTAAAGGGGCTCCTCTAGAATCAGATGGTATAGTTGAAGGAAGACTTGAAGTTTAGATTTTTCCCGTTTATCCCGAAGGTGCTTTTATTTTAAAGGTAACTGGACGTTCTGCTTTTGCTTTGAGGCATTTCACAGAACCGGAAAATATTCTTGGATGAGAAGTGAAATGTCTTAAAAGAAAAATCAGAACGTCCAGTTGCCTTTCAAGTAAAAGCACCTTTGCGACAACCCTGACCTGGATAAATGAGAACCTCCCTAGAGATTTCTCCGTTATGTCACAAAAGCGCAATCAGAGAGTGAAACCGTAGTTAAATCCCACTTTCCACCCAGTGTAATATTCAGATTAGGCCTTGGAATAAAGCAAGATTAAGCTTCATGAATGAATTTTGCAATTAGAGAAAGCCAATGGGATAGAATAGAATAGCAGGGATGGAAAGGACCTTGAAGGTTTTCTAGTCCAAGCCCCTTGTTAGGGAGGAAACCCCCTATACCAGGGATCACCAAACTTTCAGACCTCAGGGACCACTAACTCCTAATTTTAAATCCCGCGAACCACTAATATGATTTTTTAAAACAATAAATAGTATTTAGTGCAATATAAAAAATGCAAAAATAAAAATAAAAATCTGCGGACCACCAGTGGTCCGTGGGCCACCAGTTGGTGACCGTTGTCCTAAACCATTACAGATAAATGGTTGTCCAATCTCTTTTTAAAAACTCTCTATGTTAGAGAATTCACAACTTCTGGAGGGAATTTGTTCCACTGATTAATTGTTTTACAAAGCTAATTTATCCTGAGTTCTAGGTTGGATCTCTCCTTGATTAGTTTCCACCCATTGCTTCTTGTCCTGCCTTCAGGTGCTTTGGAGAATAGCTTGGCTTCCTCTTCTTTGTGGCAACCCCTGAGATATTGGAACATTGCTATCATGTCTCCCCATGTCCTTCTTTTCATTATACCAGACATACCCAATTCCAGCAACCATCCTTTATATGTTTTAGCCTCCAGTCCCCTAATCATCTTGGTTGCTCTTCTCTGCACTCTTTCTAGTCTCAACATCTTTTTTTATACCATGGCAACCCAAATTGGATGCAGTTTTGGTTTAGAGAATGTGATGGGAAGTGTTAAGGTATTCTTACAAAAGTGATTACAACTACGGTCTGTTCATGTTTGCATCCTTTGTTTTTTTTTCCAGGGCTGGACCTGAGATACAATCTTTTAACTGATGCTGGCGCAGCCCACATTGCTGCTTTCATTCAGGTATCTATCAAGCAAACTAGAAATCCCTGTTCCTTGAAATTCTTGGGATGGAATTGCGTTTGCTCCCCATGTCTCTTGCAATTAAAACTCTTAGTCTTTTCTTGCAGGGTAGAAATTCTAAAATTCATAAACCCAGCCTAGTTCAGGTTGTCCTCAATTTATGACCACAATTAGGATTAGAATTTCTGTTGCTAAGCAATATACTTGCTAACTGAGTCACACCCAATTTTGCCATCTTCTTTTGCCACGGTTGTTAAGCAAGTCACTGCAATTGTTAAGGGAATCATGCAGTTCTGAAGTGAATCAGGCTTCCCAGGACTCACGGGCAATCTGACTTCCTTGTTGGAAGTCAGCTGGGAACACGGCAAAGGGTGATCACATGATCCCGGGCTCTTTCAATTATCATAAGTACATGCTGCCAACTGCCTGAATTTTGATCACATGATGGTTGGGAATACGAGGAACTGATTGTAGGTCACTTTAAGTAAGTCAAATGCTGTTGAAAAGTCGAATGGCGGCTAAATATAATGCCTTTATAATGCCTAATTTATAATGCCTTGGTAAGGCCACACTTGGAATCCTGCATTCAGTTCTGGTCGCCACGATGTAAAAAAGATGTGGAGACTCTAGAAAGAGTGCAGAGAAGAGCAACAAAGATGATTAGGGGACTGGAGACTAAAACATATGAAGAACGGTTGCAGGAACTGGGTATGTTTAGCTTAAGAGAAAGAAGGACTAGGGGAGACATGATAGCATTGTTCCAATATCTCAGGGGTTGCCACAAAGAAGAGGGAGTCAAACTATTCTCCAAGGCACCTGAGGGTAGAACAAGAAGCAATGGGTGGAAACTAATCAAGGAGAGAAGCAACTTAGAACTGAGGATAAATTTCCTGACAGTTGGAACAATTAATCAGTGGAAGAGCTTGCCTCCAGAAGTTGTGAATGCCCCAACACTGGAAGTCTTTAAGAAAATGTTGGATAGCCATTTGTCTGAAATCGTATAGGGTTTCCTGCCTAGGCAGGGGGTTGGACTAGAAGACCTCCAAGGTCCCTTCCAACTCTACTATTGTATTGTATAAATGATAGTTGTAAGTCAAGGACCACTCGCAATATTACTTTTGGGTTGAAGGACAATTCCAGGAAATGGCCTGCAGACAGAGGTGGTATTCAGCCGGTTCGGCCCGGATCAGCCGAACTGATAATGGCAACCTGTGGGTGGAGCTTGATTTAAATGGAGCAATCAGAAGAGTAGCCTACAAAGAGCTCTTTGCCATGTACTTGCATCCCACCACTTAACATTGCACGTCATCTTCTCTGACTATCTTCTGTTTGGGAAGAGCTGTTTTTAGCACCAAACTGAGGTGAACAAATATCCCGCGGTTACAGAAATCCTCCCCAAATCTGTACCTGAGGTGGGAAATTGCATGGAGCCATGTAACTGTTGGGCCCTAACTCTCAGCCACGTGTTGCAAGCGTTGGACCAAACTGGAATGTGCATTGTGCATTCATCCTAAGGAAACCAATCTTTGGAAGGGTGTGAAAGAGACCCAGGGAGGACAACATTAACAACACACCCCCATGTTTTTGTATTGTAGGATAATCGGACCCTGCTCTACCTCAATCTGATGTTCAACGACATTGGTACCCTTGGAGCAGAATTCATAGCTAAAGCAATGCACGTAAGTGTGGCTCAGTCTGGGAGAAAGCCACAGAAAGCCACAGAAAGCCACATGAGCTTCCCATTTGGAGCAAGGCACCTTGGGGTGTAAAGCAGTGGTGGGATTCATTTTTTTTTTACTACCAGTTCTGTGGGCATAGCTTGGTGGGCATGGCAGGGGAAGGATACTGGAAAATCCCCATTCCCTCCCGATCAGCTGGGACTCGGGAGGCAGAGAATAGATGGGGGCGGGGCCAGTCAGAGGTGGTATTTACCGGTTCTCCGAACTACTCAAAATTTTTGCTACCGGTTATCCAGAACCAGTCAGAACCTGCTGAATACCACCTCTGGTGTAAAGTCTTTGACTCAATGGATTCAAACTAGGCACTTGGGGAGTGGATTCAGTTTTGTAAGAGTCTCTGTGCAGGACAAGCTCGTAGGCGAGAAGTGAGGAACGATGCCCTCTTTATGACTTGTAGACTTCAACTCCCAGAATTCCTGAATTCTTTCTTTGCTTAATTCTTCTCTAGAAGGTAAAAATCCAGCCCCGAATCCAAATGAAAAATTATCGCTAAGGACACAGGCGGGTACATTGTGAGCAAGATTCCTTTTGGTACATGATCTGCCTGGGCCTTTTTGCTTCAGAGCTTCAAAGCTGATTTGCACATGCAAACTCAGTTTATGAAGTGAATCCTTTCAAAATCTTTGCACAACCCTATTGCTTATTTTAAAGCAACACTTAATGAAATGTGCTCTTCCGTGCAAGAAGAGGAGGACAGCAGATGAATGATAAGACGTAATTGCTATGGAATTATTTTTAATAGTTAGCTTATTAAATTTATATGCCACGCATTCTGCCCTCAGGTGACTCTAGGCCACTTAAAACACTGTAAAAAACAACAACAATATAAAGCATTAACAACAATAACAGTATAACTTGAGTTGAAAGGGACATTTGAGGTCTTCTAGTCCAACCCCTTGCTCAAGCAGGAGACTCTATACCGTCTCAGACAAATAGTTGTCCAATCTCTTCATTAAAACCTCCAGTGTTGGAGTACCCACAATTTCTGGAAGCAAGTCGTTCCACTGATTAATTTTTCTCACTGCCAGGAAACTTATCCTTATTTATGTGTTGGTCCTCTCCTCCTTTAGTTTTTATCTATTGCTTCTTGTCCTGCCTTCAGGTGTTTTGGAAAATAGGTAGATCTCTCTTCTTTGTGGAAGATACTGCTATCATGTCACCCTGAGTCCTTCTTTTGATTAAACTAGACAGACCCAATTCTAGCAACCGTTCTTGATACGTTTTAGCCTCCAGTCCCCTAATCATCTTTGTTGCTCTTTTTGGCACTCTTTCTAGATTCTCAACATCTTTTTTTTTAACATCGTTAACATTATATTATTAATTTTAAATTAAAATAAAATATTAAAATGATAAATAAACTTTAAAATTAATAAAGATTGCTGAGGAAGGAAGCAGGATACAAATGGGGCAGCCGTAGAATCTTCTCCCAGTCCACCAACTACCTTCATTATGGAACGCCTCCATTGGGGTCTCAAATCAATTGGCAGAGCCAGGCTTTAAGGCTAAGAAAATGGGGGTGGATCTCACCTTGAAGGGCACAATGTTTCAGAGAGCAGGAGCCACTGGAAAAAAGGCTCTTCTGGATGCTGCCAGCCAGAGTCCTCAGCAGTGACATGCAGTGAGGTTTATGGCTGGTGAGGCACTGACCCAGTGGTGAGTTTCAAAAAATTTTTTAGACTTGTGGACTTCAACTCCCAGAATTCCACAGCCAGGCATGCTCAGTTCCGATTTAAAGCAACAGCATTTGTTTTTCTCCTTTGCGAAAGAAGATTCCTTTTTTCTTTTTCTTCTCCCTTCCCCTCCTTCCTCCCTCTCTCCCTCCCTCCCCCCTCTCTCAAACACACACACACACACACACAGAAGTTGGATTGGACTACACACACTTTCCCCCAGCCCCGGAAGGATCCAGCCCAGCTTCACTGATTACAGGTTTGAAAAGGCAATGTGGCCCTGCCTGCAATCAAACTACACTTTGAAGTTTGAAGTTTGAATTCCTACCCCTCCCCCCGACCCACACGTACTTTTTCCAGCTCTTTCGGAGAGGATTTCAACTCTGCTCTTGCATCGGGTCCTCTGAAGAAGCCCCGCCCAAACGAGCGCCCTCTACTATGAGGCAGGAGAACTGCGTGCCTCACCTACGTCAGGAATTTTTAGGCTTTTAACCCTTGCTTAACTCTGCTCGAGTGATCATAAAATGCCTAAAGTCAGACTAGATGAGGCATGCAGTTCTCCTGCCTCATAGTAGAGGGCACTTTTTTAAAGGCTTTTTTAAACAGTTAAGCAGAGTCATCCACGGTGAGGCAGCAACTAACTCAGCCTGACCTCAGCTCTCGCCTTTTTTCTTTTACATTTTTTTTCTTTTCATGATGACAGTGGTGAGGCTGTGCCTCCCCTGCCTCCCCTGACTGCACGACACTGGTCCTCAGCATACTCCAGCATACTCCCTGCCAGCATGGGTCAATCCCATTGGAGTGAGTCCATTCCTCAGGTAACCTGGACCTATAATTCCACTTGCAGCAAGCTTTCCCCCCCTCTTAATGGCAATTAGACGATTTTAGAAAAAAGCCTAATTTTCCAAATATATAGAACAATGGTTCTCAGCCTTGACAACTTTAAGCTGTGTGGACTTCAACTCCCAGAATGCATCTCGGTCGAGGAATTCTGGAAGTTGAAGTCCTCCACACATCTTAAAGTTGTCAAGATTGAAAAACACCCTGATATAAAATGTCGGAGATAACACCAGTCTCTCCTCAGCCTGACATCATCGGGGGGGGAGGGGGGGACGTATTTTAAATTCCCTGTAGAAATTGTGAACATTAATGTTGTAGCATTGGCAGAGGATTGGGAAAGTGCCATGATGGCTAGGGATTTTGGAAGGTGTCCGAGGGGGACCAATTTAAACTGTTGCAAAGAAATGATTGAAGTTTTCCTTCTAGAGGAATGAAACGCTGTGTTACTTAAGAATGACGGGCAACAAGATTGAGAATAAAGGAGGAATGTATTTTGCAGCTATGATGCAGGTGAACAGCACAATAGAGAAGTTAGATTTTGGAGACTGTGACCTGGTAAGTAAGGTAAAACAAAATTATTTGAGACACTCGTCAAAAAGAAAAACATAATTCAACCATGTTTATAGTACACAGCCAAGAAAGATTTACCATTATGGTTTTGAACAGAATATACAACTTTTTAAGTGTTAGCTTAAATTGTTAAAAGTTTAACTGTGGAGCCGAGTTGTCATTTTCTGAATTTGTTATTTTTTTATTCTCAGGGTACGCAGAGCATGATAGCTTTGGCAACTGTTTTGCATCACAATGAGTCAATTAAAGCTATAAATCTCAACAGGCCAATTCTGTACAGTGAAGAAGTGAGTATGCTGGGCAGTTTTAGTAGCAATGACACATGGCTGTGAAAACACCCTTAAATTTAAGTTGATTTCCCTCCCTCCGGAGAAGAATAGATGATAATTATAAATATGGACAAGAGACTTAGGCAATGTCAAATTTCCTCGTCCTTTGACTCTACACTAGCCAAACCCAGATGAAACCTAACATATCTCCCTTCCTCACACTTTGAAAACACCAGGTTGGGGAAGGCTGTGGTTAGGAGCCATGGTGGCGAAATGGTTAGAATGCAGTATTACAGGCTAATTCAGTTCACTGCCAGGAGTTTGATCCTCACCAGCTCAAGGTTGACTCAGCCTTCCATCCTTCCGAGGTTGGTAAAATGAGGACCTAGATTGTTGGGGACAATAGGATAACTTTGTAAACTGCTTAGAGAGGACGGTAAAGCACTATGGGGCGGTATATAAGTCTGCTACCTGGAATAGGTTCAAAATGTAATTTAATAATATGGAACTCCAGGAAGAAACCACCATCCACATAGCTTCCATGCTGAATGTCAACTGCACCTTGGTGGAATTGCATTTATGTAAACATGGAATGAAGAATTTTGGGATGGAACGTCTGTGCGATGCCTTGTACAACAATTGCACCCTCCGATATCTTGATGTCAGCTGGTAAGAGAAACTTAAACGATACAGATTGCTTTGTTAGAATAGGGCTTCTTTTGTTAACAGTGGGCTTCTTTTTTTAACATTGGTAATCCTGAAAACTTCTGCTGTCTAGTTGTTCCTCCTCCTCCCTCCCAAGCCTGCTGCTATTCCCCTTTTATATGGAGGTAGACATAAACAATTGCACTTCTCTTGCATCAATCCAGGCTTCCCTAACAATTCTCGCTGCTGTCAAAACATGCAATATTAAATATACATTCCCTTTATCATATTTTTCTAGTAGTATACCTAACAGAAATATTTCTGGCTTTAAATCTATATTTTGCTTTAACATTTTCTCTTAATCGTGTACATATTTTTGTCCAAAGTTATTTTGCCTTTGGGCATGTCTACCACATTATGATGATAATTACCAGGTATCTGGTTGCATTTCCAACATTTAGCAGAACTTTTTTAAACATCCTTGCTAGCTGTGCAGGTGGCAAATGCCACCTATGAGGAGCCTTTAATCCCTGAAGTTTCATTGTTGAGTATCTCTGACCATTGAAGAGATTCTTCCTAATATCCGACAGAGCTCTACTTTTTTGTGTAATTTTAAACTTATTCTTTCTTATCGTGGCTTGTGAAACAAAGGTGGGCAATTCTGCTTCATTTTCATAACAGTCCATCAGATACTTTAAAAGAGTCATTGTGTCTTCTTATAATTTTCCATTTTCCAAGCCATACCCATAATCACTTCTCATAAGGTTCTCCTAACATCTTGGTTGTTTTCGAGACGCATTCCAGAATCTCATTGTTATTCCTAAAAGATGTTGCCCAGAATTGGCACAATATTTGAGGTGCAGTCCCACCTTACTAGAGAAGAGTCAAAGAAATCAATGGAACCTAAATCATATAATTCAAGCTTGTTCATAAATAAATACACGTAGACTTGACAGCTTTCCTAGCCTTTCTGAACAATGTACAGGAAGGAAGGGCAATTGTATAATACAACATGGCAGTAGAATATTAGGTGCCAATATGTGTTATTTAAGTAGTGACAGATTTTATTTTCCTGGATTCCAAGATGACCACAGATGGGGACTGCAGCCAAGAAATTAAAGACGCTTGCTCCTGGGAAGGAAAACTATGGCAAATCTAGACAACATACTAAAAAGCAGAGGCATCACTCTGCCAACAAAAGTGTGTATAGTCAAGGCTATGGTTTTCCCAGTTGCAATGTACGGCTGTGAAAGTTGGACCATAAGAAAGGCTGAGCACCAAAGAACTGAGGCCTTTGTACTATGGTTCTGGAGAAGACTCCTGTGAGTCCCTTGGCCTGCAAGGTGATCAAACCTGTCAGTCCTAGAGGAGATCAAACCTGACTGCTCTTTAGAAGGCCAGATCCTTTGGCCACCTAATGAGAAGGAAGGACTCACTGGAGAAGAGCCCAATGCTGGGAAAGATTGAGGGCAAAAGAAGAAGGAGACAACAGAGAATGAGGTGGCTGGATGGAGTCACCGAAACAGTTGGTGTGAGCTTAAATGGACTGCAGAGGATAGTAGAGTACAGGAAGGCCTGGAGGAACATTGTCCATGGGATCAGGGTCAGACACGACTTCGCAACTAACAACAACAATTATTTAGGAAACAACCATGCATATTTTTTCCTGTAATGCCTTCTCACTACAGACTGCGCAAGAGTACATTATAGTATTAACTAATCTTTGTGAACTGCAATACAGTTCCTCATCTGGAACACAATATGTTCTTTTAAAAATGAATATTTATGCTTATCTCTTTTCAGTAACAAAATTAGCCAAGATGGCATGAAGTTTCTAGGGCAGCTATTAAAACAAAACACTACGCTCGAGATTGTGGATCTTAATTTTAACAGGATAGAAAATGATGGTGCTTTCTACCTAAGTGACGCCCTTGCTACACATAATCGGACCCTCCAAGCGTTAGTATACAAAAATTTTATTCCTAGACCTAAGAATGTGATAACGCAAGAGTATTGAAAACTGCAGCAGTGGTGGGATTCACATTTTTTTGCTACCAGAGTTCTGTGGGCGTGGCTTAGTGGGCGTGGCTTGGTGGGCATGGCAGGGGAAGGATACTGAAAAATCCCCATTCCCTCCCAATCAGCTGGGACTCAGGAGGCAGAGAATAGATGGGGGCAGGGGCAGTCAGGGGCGGTATTTACCGGTTCTCTGAACTACTCAAAATCAGCATATTTCATTATTGCTTTCATTATTTGCTATGGATTTTTTTTAAGGTCCTAAAATCATGCCCCTAACCATTTTTATGAAGATTGAGTTTAGGTAAGTAGTTTGCATGACATAGTATCTATCTGCCTACTTTTGTGATCCTAGGACAGTGATGGCTAACCTTTTTGGTGCCGAGTGCCCAAAGCGCATGCATGCATGCAAATGCATGTGCACGAAACCCCAAAATGTAATGCGAGCACCTCACACATGTGCTCCGTACATGCGTGTGTGCCCCATGCATGTTGGCACACCCCTGTGCATGCATCGTCCCCCACCACACCCATTTTTGGCTTCCAGGTTGTTGCAGGACATCTTCCAGGCCCAAAATGGGGCGCGGGGGAGGCGCGCACATGCGCTGTGGAGCTGGGTTGGGGCGATGCCTGGCGTTCCCACAGAGAGGGCCCTGTGTGCCACCTGTGGCATGCGTGCCATAGGCTTGCCATCATGGTCCTAGGATTAAGTAGGCTGTTTCAAGTTTGTTCAAACAAAATTGAACAAAATTAAACTTCAAACCGGAACCCATCTGAATCTGTACGACCACTGCTGGTGGAACAGCTTAAGCACATGTCTCCTGATGCCAAAATCTTCCTGATCTTATTTCGTTTGCCTGTAATCACTCTTCAGTGTGCTGATACCTGGGTCTGTGATGTAGGCTTTTCACATGTCTATTTAGGCCACGGTTTGCTTAGCTACTGTTTGCTGAAAGCCATAGTCATCATCCACAACACTTAAATTATCAGAGCATAGTTAAGAAGCCCTAAGGACAATGGAAAGTGGCAGGTAGTTCCTAATCATCAAAAATGGAGAAATTAACACCAGGGGATGGGCCAGAGATATAAATACTGTCATGTGTAAAAGAGATAGAAAGCAAGATAGACTTTGTGTTTGGATAATGATAGCAGATGTGGTTATGGATGGAGAACAGAATATAGAGTTGCCTCTAGACCAGGGGTCTCCAACCTTGGCAACTTTAAGACTTGTGGACTTCAACTCCCAGAGTTCTTCAGCCAGCTGGATCTAGTATACAGATATTTTATCATGCAGTTTGAAAAAGGCTAAGGTTGGTCAATTTTGCTCCAAAACTTTGTTTTCTGCTTTATATCCTTTTCTTAGGCTAGCAGTGACGTATAACAACATTTCTGGGCCAGGATTGGTGGCACTTTCAGATGCCATGAAAATAAACCCTGTCCTTTCATACATCTACATCTGGGGAAACAAATTTGATGAAGCTACTTGTGTGGTAGGTCCTTCTTCTCAGAGATTTCTTCAGATATGGTGGACTAGTTGTCTTCCTGATAGTCCTCATCATCACTTGTAAAGCAATTCCATCTGCCAGCCCCTTGCAGAGAAAGGATGGCGTTGTCCCGTTACCATTCACAAACATCTCGTCCTCCTTTCTGGCGGCAATTGGCATTTGGGCAATAGATTGTGCGGGTTCACACATTGCATAAACCCAGGTTGTGCTTTTTTAACTAAAGGAACTGTCTGAAGCCAGCCATTGAGGCTTTCTCAATATGCACTTCCGTTCCCAGCATGGGAAGAGTGTCAAGGATCCAAATAGCATCCAAAAGTAAATCAGAGTCCAAGGCAAAGTATTGCTCAATGTTCCAATTTATTGAGAGAGCCATGCTGGCACATCTGGGAAAACCCGAATTTGAAAGCTTCCCAGTTTTCCCCACCCAGTTGAAAGTTCAAGATCTTGCTTTCACACCCACAGGTCCATCACATGGTTCAATCTCCCACTGCCATGTTGGCAGTTCCACCCATCCAATTCCGGTCATGTGAAGCGGTGAAGAGACAAAGGATGACCTTGGCTTTCTAGAAAGAATTTTGTTATGGCTACATAGTATGCAACTCCTTACAATCCCCCCTCCCATTTTCTCACAACAGAAAATAATGCATAGCAGAATAATAGAAAGTGTGGCAGGACAAAGATCCAAAAGAAAAGATGGCTGCAGGCCTGACAAAGAGTTGTTTACAGCTTTTATGTTCTGACCTGGCTCCCAAACATGACAAACCATCTATAGTTACCTAATTGTTCCCTTTATTAGGAGCACCAGCAGCCCTGGCAAAAAGTCTCTCTCTCTCTCTCTCTCTCATCACAGGCTAACAAGTCTGTCAGGGAGATGAATATTGTCTGCCACACCTATTCATTTCCACCCCTGCTTTTTTATCCCCAGAGCTAGGGTGGGGTTTCATTAGCAGCAGTGGCTCTTCCATCCCAAGGATCAGCCCATACATTTCCACTCCTCTCCTCTCCTCTGCCTTCTGTGCAACTGGACCCAGCTGTTCCTCCTCTTCCTCATCAGCCGCTCTCCATCTGAGGGCTGATGGATGGTCCAGGCTCCGTCTCTATCTTTATCTCTCACAGCTCCATTCTCTCCTCCCCCCGGAACTCTCAGGTTGCCTTGATGCTGGCCGACTCCCATGCCGCCTAATCTGATTTGACTGTTGGAGGGGCCGGTGGCTGACAGACCACAACATTTTAATTGACATTTGCTCGCTTCAGTGTTTCCCATTTTTTATATTATAAAAGAAACTCATTTGTCAGTTTATTTAACCATATGAAAAATGGGAAATCAAACAACTAAGCTGGCAATTGTCATTTAAATAATTGAGTGATGAAACATAGATTAGTTCTCTTAGTTTGTATATATAGTGGGCCTCTTTTCTTTTTTTCCCTTGTTGCATATAATGCAGACAAATATTTTTAAATAAGAGAGTTATAATAAATTATTGCTTAATGGGTATGTCCCACAATTCTAATTCTGTTCTTATAATCATTCCCAGGGGAAGAAGTTTCTCTCACCTGGTATGAAAGCTATTTAAAAAAAATATTGAACTCTTGTGCTGAAATGTAGCCCAGCATATGAAAATTAGACATATTTTCTCTGTTAACAACAACAACAACAACAACAACAACAACAATTTATTAGACTTCTAGACCGCCCCCTCTCCCCGAAGGGACTCGGGGCGGTGAACCATCTTCCTTTCATACCTGTCTTCTCCTTTCTCCCCCTCCTTTATCTCTAGTCTGTCAAAGTATGGATGGCATAATGCCCACAGCAGGGATTATCTTCCTCTACATTTTGTTCTATTATTCCATTTACGTCCAACCTGTGACATTATTGTCAATCAATTAACAAGATATCTATTCCTTTTTTTAAGGAAAGTGCAGCAAGGATTGCTAGTGAGATTAGTGTAGATCTGGCTTCAGTGTAGTAGAGAAAACAGCACAATATCATCACTTGTTCTTTCTACAATGTTGATTTGTCCCGAGGTAGCAAAGCATCTAGGATAAGGTGGTGGGCTTGATTTGAGATGACAAGGCAGACATGGTGTGGAAGAATGGTTCCGTTCCTCCCCATTAGTAGTAGTACTACTCTTCAGAGCAGGAAATCAAAGTCATGCAAGCCAAAACTACTTTTAAGTTTACTTATAACAACATTTTTCAAGTCTGAAAGCACTTCTTCCCTCTCTGATCTTTGTGACAATTAGGAGGGTCAGCCTGACGTTTTCTTAGGTTACAGTTCTGCCCTGGAATCAAGTTACTTGATCACCATAATACAAAAAAGATGTTGAGACTCTAGAAAGAATGTAGAGAACAAACTTTAGCGGGTGGAGGCTAAGCAGTAAGACGAGTGGTTGAGAGAACTGGGTATGTCTGGTCTAAGAGGATTAGAGGTGCCATGATCACTGTCTTTCAATACTTGAGGGGCTGTCACAGAGATGAAGGGGTTGAACGATTCTTCAAAGAGGTTGGACAAGAAGTAATGAGTGTAATATCATTGAAGAGAGATCCAACCTAAAACTAAAGAGAAATAAATCAGCGTAAAGGCTTACCTCCAGAAATTGTGGGTGCTCCATGAGTGGAGGTTTTCCAAAGACTGGACAGTCATTTGTCCAAAATCGTATGTGCCATGGCGAACCTGTGGCTTTGCATGGGTGGCATGCAGTGCCCTCTCTGCAGGCATGCAAACTGTCGCCCCAGATCAGCTCCACTGCACACGCACATGTGCCTCCCGCCAGCCAACTGGTTTTAGGTCTCTCCTGCCCATGCGGGGGCTTGCATACGCACGTGTAGGGGATTGTATGCACATGCGTGGGGGGCAGGGGACAGTTGCATGCACATGCACAGGGGGAAAGGGGGAGCACAGGGGGTCACACACACACACATGGGAGAGTGAGGCGCATAGGGGGGTGCATGCGTATATTACATTATGGGTGCGCACGTGCTCTCTTGGCGCACATCAATAAAAAGGTTAGCCATAATTGGTGTAGAGTCTCCTGCTTCAGCAGGTGATTGGACTAGAAGACCTCTAACTCTATTATTTTATGTTCTACAATATGTTTCATTGCTTTGATTGGACTGTTATCTTCATGGCAGCTTCTGTCTGTCCCTCAAGGTCTGTTTTTCTACCCACTTGTATTGTGGCCATCTGCTGTCTGTGGCATTCTTCAATTTTATGTTCTTACTGAAGGTATTCCTGGGCCACTGCTTATTGCAAAAAGGGTCAACTTTGTATCTTGTGGTTTTTCAGGCATTTGCAGAATTGCTTCAGAGTGGCCGTTTGAAGCCCACTGGAACAGACGTTGAGCCGTATGAAGTGGATGGACGTATATATCTTGCTGAACTCTCCCATGGCCTTAAGCGCCATTACTACTGGACGCCGAGTTATGGAGAACCAGATAACGAAGTTGAAAATGCATCCTTAGCAATAAATCCTGTTACAGAACATATATGAATATAATTCTCCCCCTCCCCCACTTTCAGGAGTGTTTTCATGTGTGTGCCTTGCATTTAACACACGTGAGCACTTTATAAGGTGTTTGTATCATAATCACGACAACAATCAATGCTGGGAATCTGGTTTATTCCAACAGTGGGGTCTCAATGCAGCAATAGCTAATCGGATTGAAAGCATTTATTCTGTAGCTTTTGTGTTTGTGAGTGTGTATGTTGTAATGATCATAAATATGCCTTTTATATGATTTGTACTCTCAAGCGGATTTCAGACCACTCAGTTATCCTAAAATCCTTGGATGGTTTGTTTCATGTTTAGGTCATTGGTCGTTCTGGAATGAAGCCTTTTCAAATCTCTGTGTCCCTTTGTATCCCAAGCAACAATAGAAGGGCAGAGGACAGAAGTGTTACAAAACCAGTTTATTCAAATCTAACATTAAAATATTGCAACCTATGCACGGGTACCCTCAGAGGGATGTACAAAAACCTGGAAGTCAGCTACACACACATTTACCCAGGAAGAAAAAAAAAGATTTGCAAATACATGAGAAAAAATATTTCAGAAATAATTTAAACTGGGGGGGGGGGGGGAGTCACAAAACTCATCAGAATGCCCACAATCGTGCAACTCTCATGTGGCAAAAATAATAACATTCTCACCAAGAGCTCAATATACAGGTGAAGGACATCCCCTTTCTTCATGAAGGCAGCGTTCCACATCAGCATTTAAAACCTCTGTTTAATGGCTGGTGAATCACAGCAAATAGCTGGTCATCAACCAGAAAGTTAATTTAAGTCCAAAATGCAGTTGGCTCTTCCTTCCATCTCCCCCCCCCCCCCGCCCCTCAAGCTAGAGAGGAAAGCTTTATACACAAAATGTAGCACACCGCTCTTTGTGACACAATCCCTACAGTTCCCAGTAAATTCTCGCACCTAGTATTTTAATACCAGCAGAAACCATGGTTTGTGAAAAAGGTACATTATCGCTCAACAGCCCAAGTTTTCCAAGTATCACAGTGGACTCTTCAGACTTGGGAGGGAAAAAAGGTTGTATATTCAGTTATTGCTCCAATCATTTTCAGCTCTTCCAGAGCCTAAAGTAGTGTGTAAGATAAAAATGGCCTTTTAAAAAAATTGCTTCGTGTACAAACTACAAACCATAGAAAGGGGGAAAAAAATTATAAATATTAAATAGTCCTATAAAAAACTCCAGGGACAAGATTTTTGGAAATTCTGAAACAGTATTCAAGAGTCACCTAAATCATCTTCATCTGAAATACCTATATTAAACTGTTTTCTCCAGAAGGTAGTTTATAATGATATTATAAAGAAATCTATCCAAAACCTTCCTTCTTACACGTTTTTGATTTTTTTTTTTGTGCTAACAGAAGCTTAGTATCACCAGCACTAAGCAAGATTATACCAAAAAGTCTGATTTGAATGTATCAGGAAAATATCTATCAGAAACAACCAGATCCTCTCCATCTTCACAAAAGTAAAAAGTGGTTGGCAAGCTTCACAGAGCTAACCCTCCTTTCCCTCTTCCCTAAACTATGACTCCTAAATGTAGGCTAACAGCGCTAATTATATGTCCTTCAGTAGCGGGGGAAGGAAATAGGTGCCAATGCCACTTGGTTTGGGGCTGAAGTTTGTTAGGGTAGCAATTTGGCTGCTGTTAGTAAGGGCAAAATCCTTCTCTTTTTAGTTTTTGACAATTCAGAAACAGATTATTATTCAGGCTAGATTTACCAAGCAACACATCAAGCTAGGAACATAGTTCCTAAAAATCAGAATTACTGAGTCTCTAGGTCTCCTGGTGCTAAAAAAATGTATGGAGAGTCCTTTTAAACTCTGCTCTTCTTCTTGGTCCTACTCAGGCCAAAATGTCTGCACAATGACATCCAATGGCAATGTTCGTCCTTCACATACAGTTCTACAAACTCCCAGATTCAATAATTGGGACACAGCTCTGTTACCACACAGCACCCCTTGTAAAGATCTCTTGCCCTCAGGAACTGGAGGGCAAAACACACAATACATTGGTTCCTTTTACATTATGCAATGTAAGGAATACAGTTTATTCTGTCTGGATATGGTTTCCTAGTTACTGGATTATATTTAGTTTTGCAGATAAATACCATGCACCTGTGTAAGCCTATCTGAGTGGGTACTACAAATCTTACCTGAATCAGAATTTGAATTTGGTATAGTTGTTAGGGAGAGGGTACAGGTTGCATTAGTGCTAAAACTGCTGTACATTTAATAATTGTATTTTTTCTTATGACACAAAGAATTTGCTTTTTTTGCATTGGATAAATTTGTAAAAGAATGGAATCCTACTCAAACATTTCTCCATCTCTTTCAATATTCTTGGCTTGTATTTCTCAAGGTCTACAAAGAATAAGAAAAGGGAGTGAAATAGTACAGCTAGTTTTTTTCCTTTTTGTTTCTTAGGAGTTTGAATACAACTTCACATATGTTTAAGTTCACATGCTGTTTAATGTCAACTTAACAGCGCTTTTTAAAAACATGTCCTTATCAGCAATTCCTTAAGGACGCCTCCTAGTCAAAACATGAAGACAGAATTCTAGATAAACTGAATCTTTGGCTGAAACTAGCAGGTTAATTCCTTTACAATGCAGAGCTCCTTAAAGCATATATACTGTATTTTTGGCAAGAAGTGATTGAAAAAAATAGCAAGCCACTTGGCACCTCCTCACAGAAACACCTGGTATTACTTAAATGGAAAACATAACTGCTACGAGGACATCAAGAGCTAAAAAAAAATGTCATTTTTTGTACTCTTCTGTGGAAATAGGAAGGAACCACTGCTAGAGCTTGCCTCGAATTTTTGCTAAAAAATTTCAACTGGAAGGGAATTGTTTTTCAAGGGAAAAAAAAAGAACCCTACATGCCTTTAGCAGCGTAGAAATGGTTGGCGTGGATATTGTATAGGTTTTGGGCTGGCTTCTATTGCCCAAAGATTTTACAATCCATCAGAAAGGACAGATCAGAAGTCAGCTATGTATTCAGAAACTGATTTGGTATACATGAACCATTCAGAATTTTAAGCTAGGTAAGTACAGAAGTGATCAGATAGTTTGCCAGAGAAAAGATGGAATATTACTATTTCTTCTTCAGCCCCTTCATTTTTCTGATAGCTGTGGAGGAAATAAAATTCTTTTTCTACAACTAACATGACAAATCAAACTAACAACCTTCTCAGAAAACTACTAACTTTTGTGAGATTACTGATAAACCGGAAGAGCTTTTCTTAAATCTGTAACCAAGCCATTCCATTTCAAGCCAGGGATATCTGAAACTGGAAACAAAAGTCCTGGGACCAACTACTTGGACTAGCCAAATCTGTACAGAATCGGTAGCAAGTCAGGAAAAAAAATACTTCAAGTGATTCAAGCTTTGAATTTTATCCCCAAGACCTGAATATCATAATTATATTATTTATTAGCAATGGAGCCAACATATAGCACAATCATTGATAATAACTTATCAGGCTCTTTCGCTAATATAGGCAATGTTGCAAATTTCTCTTTAGACAAGAAATTCATCCTGTGGCCTGCCTAGCAAATATCATCGCAGCTTTCTATATCCAATGACTTAATCTCTCGTTCAGATTTATCTCTGCTTCTGAACACATGGCATCTTCTTCAGATAGCCTCCTCTGCCCCAAGATCCTAATTTCCCATGACAAAAATGGCACAACTCCCCCCCCCCATCTTTTGTACAATGACATCCAGGTGTATTTGTAACACTTGGTGGAACATACTGGGCAGCTGCTGAATCTATATTGGCTGTTTTCAAAGTTGCTTTCAATTATTGTTGGATTTGTTTATTTCAAAATTTATATCATCAATGATTTGGATGAGGGGATAGATGGGGAACTCATCAAATTTGCAGATGACACCAAACTGGCAGGAACAGCCAACATTCCAGAAGACAGGCTTAAGATACAGAAGGATCTTGACAGACTTGAACATTGGGCACTATCTAACAAAATGAAATTCAGTGGTGAAAAGAGTAAGGTTCTACATTTAGGCAAGAAAAACAAAATGTACAGGTACAGTATAAGTGGTACCTTGCTCAATAGTAGTAACTGTGAGATCCCTCTCACAGTCTTGGAATCCTAGTGGACAACCATTTAAATATGAGCCAGCAGTGTGCAGCAGCTGCCAAAAAAGCCAACACAGTTCTAGGCTGCATCAACAGAGGGATAGAATCAAGATCACGTGAAGTGATAATAACCACTTTATAATGCCTTGGTAAGGCCACACTTGGAATAATGCATTCAGTTTTGGTCGCCACAATGTAAAAAAGATGTGGAGACTCTAGAAAGAGTGCAGAGAAGAGCAAGCAAGATGATTAGGGGACTGGAGGCTAAAACATATAAAGAATGGTTGCAGGAACTGTGTATGTTTAGTTTAATAGAAAGAAAGACTAGGGGAGATATGATAGCAGTGTTCCAATATCTCAAGGGTTGCCACAAAGAAGAGGGAGTCAAACTATTCTCCAAAACACCTGAAGGTAGAACAAGAAGCAATGGGTGGAAACTAATCAAGGAGAGAAGCAACTTAGAACTGAGAAGAAATTTCCTGACAGTTAGAACAATTCATCCGGGGAACAGCTTGCCTCCAGAAGTCGTGAATGTTCCAACACTGGAAGTTTTTAAGAAGAGACTGGATAACCATTTGTCTGAAGTAGTGTAGGTTTCCTGCCTAAGCAGGGGGTTGGACTAGAAGACCTCCAAGGTCCCTTCCAACTCTGCTATTGTATTGTATTTTAAAAGCTAAGTCATTTACAGTTTAAAAAAGACTCTAATTTCAGTTCAATGTTTTTAGGTTGAATACCTTGACTTAGTTTCTGCACGAGCACTAAAGGATGTTCTCCGTGTTAAATGGTTTAGGATTCTTAAGGCAGATGTTGAAGAAAAACAAAAGATTTTTTTTTTATCTCCTAGAAAAGGCAATCTTTCAGGTGAAAATACATAACCTTGTTCGAGAGTAACAAAATATTCAAGGAACACTGAATTCAAAGCAAAGAAGCATCACCCAAAAGTCCATAGTGGAAACTGAGATGAAATCTAGCTCACCCACAGCTCCTTTTGATCAGAGATGTTTGGATTTCTAGAGTTTTCATCACTCAACAGTTGTCAGTACAATTGTTGGAGGAAAATAAACTGAGGTTCTGAATATCCTGTGATGGAAGATCTCAGAAGTGTGTCGGATGGGGAAGACTGACCATCCGTGACAGGCAGCAATACCTGATGGTCCTCTGTTCCAATTGGCAGAGGCAATATGTCTGAAGGCTTCACGTCAGCAGATTCCAGCAAAAGACTTTTCTCACTGGGAATTGAATCTTGCTCGCTGAAGGAAGAAGGGTCAAGTGCGATGGAATCCAATGGGTTCTCGGAATCTGAAAAGTCAAACAATACTGAAGAATTACTCTTGAAAAGAAAGACCTATTTAATAATATATCATGTAACATGGGCCCGAGGAACATTCTATTTTATTTATTTTATATTTCCATTTATTTTATATTTACACAAACACTCACACACAAACACACACGCTGTCCCATCTCCCTCACAGAGCAGATCTGGCCAGTGTACAATGTAATCCGTACCATAAAATATTTCAGCCAAATAATTTAAGGTTAAAAATGTAAACATGTAAAACAGCGCTATAAAAATGGAAGAGTTGAAGAGATGGAGGATGGGGAGACTGAAGAGCTGTTAATACAGGGGAGGGGGAAGGGCTCTCATGGCAAGGCTACACAGCTAGGTTTTGACCCTTCTGCAGAAAGCCAAGAGATTGGGGGCTTTCCTTATCTCTGCAGGCAAGATGTTCCACAAAGCAGGGGCATCGGCAGAAAAGACCCTCTTCCTTGACCCTACCAGTTGGAATTCTCTGACTGATGGGAGACGTAGCATGTTTTCCCTGCCTGAACGAGCAGGATGGGCTGATGTGATATATATGAGAATAGAATAGAATAGAATTCTTTATTGGCCAAGTGTGATTGGACACACAAGGAATTTGTCTTTGGTGCAGATGCTCTCAGTGTACATAAAGAAAAATAAAAAAGAATGCATTCATCACAAATCATAAGATACAACACTTAGTGATAGTCATAGGTTACTAATAAGCAATCAAATCATGCCGTGTTTCCCCTAAAATAAGACAGGGTCTTATTTTATTTTGACCCTCAAAATATGGCCTTGGTCTTATTATCGGGGGGGGGGGTGTTTTATTATTTTGGGGATGCAGGAGGCGGCAAGCATGGGACTGCATGTCCTGTCACCCCCATCACCTCCCCTCTCTATTCTTTGCACCGGCCGAGCGGCTGGCCAGCACTGCTCTGACGTGTCCTGTCACCGCCCTGCGTCCGGTTGGGCTTTCTTTGCGAGGGGGACAATCTGGGGAGTGAGAGATTTAGGAAGCCTGGGCTGGCATGGGGCAGTTTCTCCAGTGAAGCGTCTGATTCATCCCCAGGGGTGAGCGTTTTGCCTCCTCTCTGCCCCGACTTGGAAGCTGCAGAGAAGCCTGCCATACCCGGCGAGGGGGGGGGAGAAGAGACGGCAAGAGAAGCCATGTCTCGCTCTATGCCTCTCACTTCTCCCCCACCCCACCTGCCACCCGTCTTGCTAAAGAGACGGTGGGGAAGGAAAGCAGCCTGAATTCTGTTAGCATTGGGGCGGGGTGGGAGGAGTTGGGGTGCGAGACACGCGTCCTACCCAAGACTTGCAGCTCCGTCGTGTTTCTCGCTGTTTTGTCCAGGGAAGCACCCTGTAAAAACAAATCTCGCGAGTTCAACTTCCCTGGACAAAACACCCTTATTTTGTCCCGATCCACGTGGCTCACTGGGCCACGTGGGTCAGGACAAAATAATGATAAAAAATTGTGGGTAACTGCTGCTACAGTACCCTTTGGAAGGCCGATGCAAGGCCTGTGGGGTACATCACTTGGCCTCCTGCTGCTTTTGTGGCCGTAATCGATGGCAAAAGCAGCCACTTTGGAGGCCACGGCCTGAGCAGCACCGGCAAATCAGCTGTTTTTTGAATGGCAGCCAGATCGGCTCAACTGATCCGATTAAGGAGCCAAGAAGCGCTAAGGTGACCGGGGAAGGGAAGGGCTTCCTCCTATACTTGCCACGGCACCCTTTCACTAGGGCTTATTTTTGGGGGAGGGCGTATATTTACACCCACCTCAAAAACCAGGCCTGGGTTTATTAGCAGGACATGTCGTATTTTCAGGGAAACAAGGTACTAGGAAACAAATAAAACAATATAAATGGTAAAAATAAAAGCACCATGGTTATAGTCACAAGTGGGAAGAGATAGGTACTAGGAAGGATGAAAAGAATAACAGTAATACGGTCTTATCGGTAATGACCAACATCTAGCAATGCCTAACATAGCAATTAGCTTTTAGATTTATAAGGATATTTTTAAAAAGTTGTTTCCCTTTCTTTCCCAATCAACCCCACATAATACTTAGCTAGAATAGCTGCTGGCACTAACGAGAATTAGACTGCAGTGTATTATTTATTTTGTAGTGTTATATTTTATCCATTCAGGAGATCAAAACAGCACACTATAGTGCTCCTTCTTCTGTTTTTCCCCACAGCCACTAGGGAGAGATTGAGTTGAGAGAGCATCTGGTCTCAAATCACCCAGTCAGGTTTTGTGGCTTAGGACTGATTAGAACCAGGAGTCTCGGGTGCCAGTCTAAAACTTTAACCACTGAGGCACACTGCCTCTTTTTAAAAAAGTGTTACTGAGGAAAGGCTCTTCTGGACCTTCATCAGAAAAGCCAATCTGTTATAGTAGTATAATTTTCCCTTACAAACAAATTAATACTTTCCACCTCATAGGATTTTATCCATTTAGGACAGCGATCCCCAATCTTTCAGGCTTTGTGGACCAACAGGGGGAAGGGGGAAGGGAATGGTTCACAGGTGGGTTTCAGCCAGTTCTGACCGGTACGCCCATACTGGTTGAAAGAATTTGGCGTGCCTTCCTGTACCGGGGCTTCCGGGGGCCCGGAACTAGAATGGTCCCTCCCCTGGCCTGCCCCTCCCCCCTCGTCCACCAGCAATGCCTTCCAGGAGGTTTCGGCTGGTGGCGCACAGAGGGAGGGCAGGGAATCCATGCCGAGGTAGGAAATCGCATGGATTCCCCACCCCCTTCATTGGAAATGAGGTGGCTGTCAGAGGTGAGAGCAGCGCGCACCCGTTGGCTTGTCCAACGAATCCTCCCCTCCTATTAATTCTTCTGTTTGAACAAGCCACGTGGGGCACGCTCCCTTGCTTTGACAGCTGCCTCGTTTTTAATTGGGGGGAAAAAGAAATCCATCTTTTCTGTCCCTCTCCATGGATCCCCCCCCAATTGGAAATGATGCGGCTGTCAAAGCAAGGGAGTGCGCCCTGCATGGCTGTTCAAGCAGCAAAAGAAGGAACAGGAGAGGAGTTTCACGCGGGGCTTTTTAAACAGCCAAACGCTCCTCCTGTTCCTCAGGCGGGCCGGATCGTGAGTGCACACCAGGCTGTTGCTCCACCTGCCATTGCTGCTGTCGGCGCGACTCTCGTGAGGGAAAGAGAAAAAAATAATAAAAGGCTCCCGCCATGGAGCAACCCACTCCGCTACCCCGCCCAGCAGAGCTTTTTTTCCCCCTCTCAGCTCGGCTCTTCTTTGCCCACCAAAGCGCTGCCCCCACTTGGCTGCCCTCGCTGTCGCCATGCACACCCCTCTGCGTGCCCGGCCAAAGGCCTGAGGGGGAGCGAGTGATGGCAGCATGGGGTAGCGGCTACTGCTCCTGGGCTCGCTGTGGGTAGCGGGCAGCACCCCGACTCCCCCAACACCGCCGCGCCGCCCACAGAACCAAGGCAGGGAAGAAGATTGAAAGACGTGGAGCCACAGACTCCCCCCTTTCCCCCGCCCCACAGCTCGCCTCCTTGGGTGGGACCAGGGTGCACGCAGGGTGAGTGGAGTTTGCGACCAACTTTAAAGTGAATGGGGCTGTTTGTGACTAAATGGGAAAGAGAACATAGAGGAATGCAAGGGAACATGGAAGTAATCTAGTCCAACCCCTTCCCAAGGCAGGAGTCTTTCCTTCTCTTTGAGAGCTGTCAGTGGCACACATGAGGGAAATGGTATGTGTGTGTGTGAATGAGAGAGAGAGGGAGAAAGAAAGAATGAGAAAGAGAAAGGAAGTTAGAGAGAAGGATGGATGGATGGAAGGGAGGGAGGGAGGGAAAGAAAGAAAATAAATGGGGGAGAGAGACACAAGAAGGAAAGGAGAGAGGGAGAGAGGGAGAGGGAGGGAGGGAGGGAGGGAGGGAGGGAGGGAGGGAGGGAGGGAGGGAGAGAGAGAGAGAGAGAGAGAGAGAGAGAGAGAGAGAGAACTTATGATCACAATTGAGCCCAAGATTTTGGCTGCTAAGCAAGAGCGTTGAGTCTCACCACATTTTCCAACTTGGCCACGCCCACCCAGTCCAATGACCTCCAAGCCACTCCCACAAAACAGGCCATACCTATAGAATAGGTTATAAAAAATTTTTGAAACCCACCACTGGAATGGTTACACATGAGCAGCTGGCGAGGGCGTGTGCCGCCCTATTTGCACAAAGAGTGGACACACGCACCTGTCACCCAAATAGAGTCGGGCGCGCTCACCCACTGCTTCCACGGTCCAGTTCCAAATGAGCCAAGGCCCGGTAATGGGCTACAGCCTAAGGGCCGGGGACCCGATTTAGGGCGACGCACTCTTAATTTCCAATAAAACTCGTTTGAAGTTCACATTTTATTTTTAAGGATCTCAGCAACATCATAGGTCTCTCCATTGATGACTGAGATCCTCAGTTTCAAGAAAATAATTGCAAAGAAGTGGCAGGAAGACGAAGAATGCTAAAGCAGTATACCTGAAAAGTAATCACGTCTTTGCAGATATATTAAGTGTCAGGGTAATGATGATTTAATAATTGAGGGCGTATCTCTCTCTCCTCGTTTATCTATCTCCATTGTATTGTCCGGGTAGAATTGAAGATTGATTGATTGCCTGGTATTTGCCTGATACGTGTATGCATGTATATGAGTCCAATATATAAACCACTGTTTGAAAGGTAAAACCTTTGTGCACTGTATTTTGCTCCTGGATTGAAAATAGTAGTCGGGTTGTGCATACTCTGACAATAAGCCTTCAAATGCCTGTACCTAAAAACTACATAATCGTATTGTCTTCTGCACCCATCACAACACCCAGAAATATACCCAAGCACCCATAGTGTGAGGGGCAGGGGTGGGTTCCTGCCAGTTCTAACCTCTTCTATAGAAGAGGTTCCACAAATCTACAGTGCCGTTTAGAACCAGTTCCAGCTCCCTCCCCCCGCCCGTCCGCACATCATCAAGATGAAGAGCGAGAGGAGGAATTCTGGGAGTTGAAGTCCACAAGTCTTAAAGCTGTCAAGTTTGAACACCCCTGGGTTTTTTTTTTCTAAAGGGTTAGGGGTGCAAGGGTCTTGTAACTTGACAGCTTTTAAGACTTGCGTGCTTCAAATGACAGAGTTTCTGAGCCAACGTTTTGGTTGCTAAGCAAGAGCGTTGTTAAGTGAGTTTCACCACATATTACATGTTGGCCACGCCCACCCAGTCACATGGCTGGCAAGCAACTCTCACCCGGTCACATGGCTGGCAAGCCAGTCCCACCCAGTCACATGGCCGGCAAGCCACTCCCACAAAGCAGGCCACACCTACAGAAGAGGTTCTAAAAAAATTTGAAATCCACCACTGGTGAGAGGTGAATAAGAGGGGTGAGGGGTGAGTAGGAGGAACATGTCTGACACAGATCTCACCATAAATCTTCCAAGTATTTGATTGTAATACTAAAGCTGGCACTGGAATAATGGATTTTTTAAAGAACAATAAAGAAATTTCATGTTTACAAGTTACATGATATTCAGCCATGCATTAAAAAAAAAGCTAATGATTAACCTATATAAACGAACAGTACAGAGGGATAGGGAATCATTTCAACTAAAGCTAAAGCAGTACTGAAAACATGATGCAACACTCCAATATTTTCCTGCCCATTTATCCTTTCCTGGTTCGTTTGTTCTCTTAGTTTCTTTCAATATTTTATGCAGGGATAGATTAGCAATACAGAATGTCAGGACCTCACTATAAAAAATCCAGCATTTAACTTTGTTAGCTTGGAAGACTGAGGCACAGATTTCTCTGCTTTGAACAGAGACTAAATAAATGCCTTTGATCTAGGCCAAGGAGGTCAAACTCGCGGCATCATGGCAGCGTCACATGATGTATCGGGACTCTTTTCTCCTCCGCTAAACCGGGCGGGGGCAGAGCCAGCAGGCGAGTTTGACACCCCTGATCTAGGCTGTGTGAGCATTAGGTATTAAAGTCAGCACTTACCCGAATGAACTTTCAATTTGTGTTTCTTTAGGTTCTTGATATCTGTATAGCAGTTTCCACACAGCTCACAGATAAAGGGTCTTTCACCTTAAAGCAAAATTTCTAGTCAGACTCACCAAATTCCAATATAAGTATTTCAACAGGAAGGGGGTGGGTGGGTGAAATCACCCTTCAATTAGCAAATAAGCGGTAATGTAGGATTAAGCAACATTTCACGTGTAAGTAGTGGATTTGCTTCAGATTTTACCTGTATGAGACCGGAAGTGTTTGTTAAGTTCTCCTGAAGAAATGAAGCTTTTGCCACAAATGCCACATATATAAGGTTTCTCTCCTGCAGATAAAATAAGGGGTAAGTTATCAGAAAATGGTGTCCTTCACCATTAGTTTAGTTTACTTTATTGTCATCGCACCTCGTACAACGAAATTAAATGCCATCTTCGGTGTACATTATAAAAATAAAAACACAAACACACATCCTTCACGTGCTATATAATTGAAATTGAAAACCTGATTTTGCATCATACCATAGAATTCAATATGGTTACTGCCGTGAGATAGAAGCTGTTTTTCAGCCTATTTGTCCTTGTTTTTATTATCCTGTACCGTCTGCCAGATGGTAACAGTTCAAAAAAAGAAGGGGTGCCCAGGATAAGATGGATCTTTAAGAATGTTTTGAACTTTCTTAAAAGCAGCGGGAGCTATAAAACTCTTCCAAAGAGGGGAGAGGGCAACCAATGATCCTCCAGGCAATGACATTAACCCTCTGGAGTGCCGTTCTGTCTGCCACTGTGCAATTGGCAAACCATACACAGGTGAGGTGCAGTAAGTTAAAATACTCTCTATGGTGCAGCAGTAGAAGGTCACCAGCAGTTTTCCATTCAGTTGTTGTTTCATGAGAATTCTCCGGTAGTATAATCTCTGCTGGGCCCTTTTGACCAGTGCTGCAATGTGAGTACCCCAGGTCCTCTTTTACGCTAACACCCAGAAACTTAAAACTGGCCACTTACTCCACTTGGTCTCCATTGATAAGCAAGGGCTGTCTGTCTGATCTATTCCTTCTATAGTCCACCAAGGACCAAGTTATTGTCTCCACACCATGAAAGCAACCGGTCTACCTTAATGATACATTGAATGGTCTCAATCAGATACCTGGTCTCCAAACTTTTTAGTCTGTTATACTTTCCTACTGAGGGCAAAAGACACATGCCTTTCAAAATCATGCCTTCAACTTCCCTTTTTATAGCTACACCAGCCCAGCAAGGCCTCCCTAATTTTATTTCAGGATTACCTGTATGCTTTCTTGAGTGAGTGATGAGTGAACTTGAAACGGCAAAGGTTTTCCCACAGGTGTCACAGACATAAGGCTTTTCTCCCGTGTGTCGTCGCACATGGTAAGTCAACGTGCTTGCTTGTGCAAATCGCTGCCCACATCGATCACAGACATATGGCTTCTCTCCACTGTGTTTCCTAAGGTAAAAAAAGCAACGCCTACTATCAGTGTCCCGGTGGCTTGTAAGCAAACAACATCATCTTTAGACAAATTTCGGGTGATGCTCATTCACTCACCTGGCGTGAATTTTTAGATTACTCGAAGTTGCAAATTGCAGATTGCAGGCGTCACACTTGTATGGTTTCTCTTCTCCGTGATGCATTCGGCTATGGAAAACAAGCTGGCATTTCTGAACAAAACCTTTGTCACAGAGATCACATTTGTATGGCTTTTCACCTGCAAAGGGAATTAAGATGTTACTCTAGCCATGCCTTCTAAAGGATCCCCTCCCCTCCCATTCTGAACAAAAAGGAATTGTGGACAGAGGCAGGGAGATATGTCTGAATTTCATTCAGACCCTAGGAGAGGTCATCTTTTTGGCTGATGAAGCTCTTTATTCCAGCTTAACAGCAGTTTGATCTATTGCCAATAATAGATGGAATGGAGATATTTTCCCCCCCAATTATCCAAAATAATCTGTAACTGCTCATATAATGCTGGAAAACTTTTTGCCACAAATCAACCCCTTAGCAAATGTTCAGGAGTTCTAGGTATTGTCTTTCTGCTTAATTAAGGCTTGAAAATTTTGAGACACTGTTTACTCCACTGAGTTTTGGTATGATTACACATTTAATAGGAACGAAGAGGTAGATAGCGGTTCGCGCGTTTTCCTTTCATGATTTCACCAATTGTTTATCAAGTCAAATTTGACCTTCTGAGTTTAATTATGTATTCATTACATTTACATGCCATCCATCTCACTATCAAGCAACTCTGTGTGGACCCTCAGTGTCATAAATAACAGTATAAAACAATTAGAACGTTAAAAACATTGGTCACTAAAAGTTAAAATATAAAGTTGCACTGTGTATACTGCAAAGACAATTTAGACCCACACAGTTGTTAGTTCTAGAAGATTGCATGGCAAAAAATACTGTGTAGAAAGATATGGCTTACCTGTCACATAATCCTCACCAAAATAATAACGAATGGAACTGTGACAATCTCACACTGTTACTTATTAAGATTTTAATTACTGTGTATAGGAGCCACACACTACAACTTCCATAGCAAACATTTTTTAAAGACTGCCATAAAAGGGGGGGACGGGACATCTGTTGTGGGTTTTCTTTTAAAGTGATCAGTCTGAAGGATTACAACAAGATTCCTTTTTCTGGTGAAGTAGAAGCTTACTGGTTTACAGCCAATATGATACCAAAAAAAAAAAAAGTCTTTTCTCACCTCTCCTTCCTCCTAGCTGTCTTCAGCTTTCAGTTTTAGATTCTGGGCATCCATCCAGTTAGCACCTGGAATGTCTCTCCAGCCAAGCAACGTGACCTTGGCCGTCTTCCCAAAACAGTGACTGTGAAAAATGAGCCCTTCTTTGCCACCTTTTCAGTTCACAAAGAACCAAGAAGGACATTACTGTATTCCTTTTCGGTCTTTTTGTTTCTCTCCTATGTTTCCTGGCCTAGGGATTCCCTGCCTTAGCACTTAGTCTCCCCCTTCCCTTGTCCAGCCCTTGCCAGTTATCACCACCACCAGGAGTCAACTGCTTGGAAGCGAGTTTGGCAGGACCAATATAAGAGCTCTCTCTCTCTCTTTCTCTGTTTCCTATTTTAGCACTCTCTTTTACGGCTAGCTGCTCTGACTTTGGCTGATTTGATGCCTGACCTGGTTTTGTGGCTGCTGCTTGGACCAGATCATGAGTTGGAATTTAGTCACTGCTCTTCCCACTGGACAGGTCTTCTTAGCTGCTAGAACCAAGCAGAACAGGAAGCTCTCTCCTTGATTTACCAGACAGGTCACTCACTCACACTAGTCAATGTCCTTGGAAGTCTGACCATTCCATTACTGGACTCCAACTTTCTGGTATCACTGCAATCCCTATAAACCTCAGCTGCTACTTTCAAGCTGAGCTGCCAGGCCACTCTCTGAAGCCTCTGTCTGTTTCCTTCTTATCGAACCCCACAACATAAAATGTATGTGCTCATCTGTATGCACTTCATCTGAGTCTTTGGTTTTCTTCCCAAGCCTCTTCCTCAAGTGTTCTTCAGACTTCTACAACTAGCTCTCCACCACACCAAATCTTCAGCTACTACTACGTCGTGTTATGGCAGCCAACACACCATCACCCAAGTTGCCACCCCAACTTCTCTGGAATTAGCAATAGCAAAAGCACTTATACCGCTTTACAGTGCTTTACAGCCCTCTCTAAGCGGTTTGCAGAATCAGCATATTGCCCCCCAAAATCTGGGTCCTCATTTTACCCACCTTGGGAGGATGGAAGGCTGAGTCAACCTTGAGCCTGTTGGATATGAACTGCCAAATTACAGTCAGCCGGCAGTCAGCAGAAGTAGCCTGCAGTATTGGACTCTAACTACTGTGCCACCGAGGCTCTAGCCTTTTTAAATAGCCAATTAGCCTTTTAAAAGCCTTTTTGCCTCACACGTGCCCTGCCCAGGTAAATGCTTATGTGCAAGACAAGTCAGGGCTGACACTGCAGGGCGAGCCACTGCTTTCACTCAACTGTCTCGTCATATAAACCATAAGATTCTCTTAACATTTTTACAATTACTGCAAAAATAAACATACTGCTTACATCAAAGTAGGTAACTGGTAACCTGTGCACCAGAAACCATTTCATTTAATAAGATTTTGTAGGTTTAACTATGTTTTTGTAATGCAACGTAGACATTATTATTATTATTTTGCTTTACTTTTCCCTTTCTTTCCTTGGAATAATTTTTATAATATCCCTACCTGAATAGTTCTGGAAAGAAACAAGGGCTACACATATTACACAAAGGGTAAAATAAGGCTCACAAATCAGTAGACCAGTGTATCTGGACAAAATAACACATCTACTCTGAAAATGCCCAGGACTGAGCTTTCTACTCACACACTATATTTGGTAAAATGTTCTCTCTCTCTCTCTCCTTGCAGTTTATAGAAGCAAGAAATACTGATATATCTAATTTCATTTGATAGGGTATACCTGCTTCCTTGAAAAAAATAACAATCTATAGATGAAGAATGTTCCTGAATCCTACTTATTTTATTATAACTGACCACAAGTTGGCAAAAGGGAATTTATTTGAAAGATGGGTGACCTTTCCTGCTCATTGTGACAGGATGTAATCCCCAAACCCAAACAGACAGCCTACCTGTGTGAGTTCTTACATGCGTTTTCAGCTGGTTGCACTGGGTAAACGCCTTGCCGCAGAGCTGGCACACGTACGGTTTGACTCCCTTGTGAATCCGCATGTGCCGCCTCAGGCTACTAGATTCCGAAAATACCTTCCCACATGTATTACACACTGGCTTGGCCTTGGGGTATTTCTGATCCAGGTCTTCTCCCGAGCTCTCCAACTGATAGGAGTTCTTGTCACTGGTAATGTTAGATAAGCAGTGCTCTTTCAAAGCACAATTTTGATGTGGTTTGCCTTGTTTTGGCTTCACGGCCATAGTCTGCACAAGGATTTCTTGAGCAGCAAAAGTTTCACTCTCCACCACAGGGGTAAGTTGCAGTTCAGAATTATCGCCACCTTGGGCAGCTTGTTCTGTTATCTCGGTGGCCAATTTATTTGCATCTAAAAACATCTCCATGGCAGAGTTTTCTGCAACATCACCTGTATATTGTATTGGCTTGCTCGGTGGGTGTTTGGGGGAACTGAAGGCCTTTTTTCGTTTTTTGGGTTGGACAGATTTTTTTTCCAAGGCTGCCGTTAAGACTGGGGATGGAGCTATATCCACTGAAGGAGCATCTGATTTCTCCTGGTTATTGTAGTCACGAAGTGTTAGCAGGCAAGTCTGTTGGTTCAATGCAATATTCCCAGTGATACTAGAAGTTTCTGTAGAAGAAGGATTAGCAATAAAAGCAAAATCTTCCATTTTAATTTTACATTTAGTGACTACTTCCTCCACTTTAAGATAGTCGGCAGCCTGGTGAATTTCTTTAACATTCCAACTGCAAGAAAAATATACATGAAGAAAACTGATGGTCTTAAAAACGCATGAATGTTAAATTGAGAAAACAGATACAACTTTTAAGCAAGATTTTTAAAAAATCTAGATCAGAATAAGACTTATAACATGCTCCCTTTCCCTTTTTTTGAAATGGCCATTAAATCACAAAAATAAGCCTCAGCCATAAAAGTTTTGTCACTGCTATATAATCCCATTTTACCAATCAATTCACCTGAACTATGTAGTCTAACACACTTATTCAGACTGACCAAATCTGATTCTGGACTTTAGCTGACACAGAGTATTGCCACATAAAAATATGGTAAATATTAAGAGATGAGATCCAATGCTTAGATGGACCACTGGGCAAATTCTAAGAAAATGTTGAAGTCAGTTTAGCCTACAAAAATGCTGAATAGAAAATAATCACAATCAATGTTTATATATCACCAAGTGATACTAACTGAATTATTCCTTCAGTCACCTCTGTGAGAGGCAGAGTGATGCAATGGTTCAAGTATTCGGACTAGAAGTGGGTAGATTCAAGTTCTCTCTACCCTTAGTCATGGAAGATGAGGTGACTTCAGACATCCTCACATGGTTGTCCTCATGGGGACAAGTAGGAGGAGCAAGTACTATTGTTAGCTTCTTGAATTCCTGTACAAAGGCAGGCTATAAATCTAATATCTCAATACATACCAAGCGGTATCAGTTCTAATTCCTTGTAACAAGCTGTTGTCATACAATCTTGTTAAGCTGTGGCTTGCTTTGAACTTCAATCAAAAGACTTTCCTTGCTTAATAGTGATTTTTTTAAAGTATGCCACTCATATAACAGAGGATTTTGTACCATCAAATGAGGAGCTTGCAAATTGGATTAAACCAATCGTCATGTAACATTGCACATCATCACCTTGCATATATTAGTTTTCTCTTCTATTCCTGCCTGCTTTATTTCTGTGACATCTTAACTTACATTGTAAGCGAGAGCATTCTGCTTAGTTCTCTGTCTAGTATTTCCTTTAAGCACTAAATAAATATCCAGCCATACCTATCAAGGTTTAAATCTCCTGTGTATATGAATTCCAAAAGTTTCTGAAATCCATCAGCCTTCACTTGATTCTGATCCAGAAATATATTACTCTCTGAAGTATCCCTGTAAATAGCCCAAAAGTACTCGCTAAAAGATGCAAGAACATTTCGATGAGCTTTGAACTGGAATTCACCAATAATGATGGTGCAGTCACAAAGGAACCCCACTTCACGCTGTCTGTTCAGACTTTCCAGGAGATGCTTACAGTGATGGGAACACTGCATTTTGCGTAATGATGCACAGTTTCTTCCCTTTGGCCTGAGAAGAAAAACAAATATATAAGCATCAGGGTTCCTACGGTAGTTTCAGCGGAATAAAAGCAGTAACACAAACCCATTCAAAGATTTGTCTCTGTCTCCTATTTTTGCATTATTTATACAACAGAATCTAATTATTATGAAGCAAAGCAACATACTGAGACAAAACGAAAACTATTTCATTCAGCAAATACAAGATCCCCACGGGTGCTATAGCTCACAAAAACTTTTGCTGGGAAAAGATGTTCTGCAAAGGATGAGCATTCCTTTCCAAAACAAGCACATTTAAATCAGATCAAAAAGGAAGCAGGTTAAACACTATTTTAGAATGTAAGGAGATATTTTGAAAACGGGACTCTCCTTCAGTTTGTCAACCAGAGGCTGAATCAGATGGGTAGCCTATCAAATTTCCTGTGTCATCTGAGCAGGTTTTGCCCACAACCCCATGCATGTAGATTTGGCAGAATAAATTCAAGAAGCCA
This sequence comes from Natrix helvetica, assembly GCF_964273705.1. Taxonomy (NCBI): domain Eukaryota; kingdom Metazoa; phylum Chordata; class Lepidosauria; order Squamata; family Natricidae; genus Natrix; species Natrix helvetica. The sequence goes on from NC_138551.1 coordinate 19,774,041, forward strand.
AACGTAAAGGTCTATCTCAGTTGCAGAGCTCAACTGAGACTCTTCCCATTTTATGCAAAGGGTATTATATCTTACTGTTCAATGCCTTTATGTAGGGATCCAGATATATAAAGGGCAGAATATGATTTGGAGTGGCAGTAGGCACAAGGACCATCTGCAATCCCCCAAAGACATCTTTAGTTTCCGGTGTTCTTAACAGGGATGCATAGAGGTAGCCTCTTCATTTATTACATTTACAGTAATAAATAAAGAGCCTATCTTACAATATTAAAAAAGATAAAACTACACAAATAAAATACTACAAAAAAATGTGATACCCAACCCTCGCTGACAGATGGGGAGGGAGCAGGATGAGCAAGGGGGAAAGGTGGGATGTGTTATTCATCCAATCCATCTACACCAGTGGTTCCCAATCTTTTTTTTGGCCATGCCCCACCTAAGCATCTCTAAAGTCCTGGTGCCCCTCCCCACTTTGTGACATAGAATTCTTACTTTACTCAAAAAGTCAACTCTACTCACACGGAGGAAGCCTAAAAGGCTACTAATTTGGTTTAAACAAGGTTCAAATTGTCCCCATTAAAAATCAAATTGCCCTCCTGTGGGTCATGGGCCCCACATTGGAAACCACTGATCTACACAGAGTGGAAAGTTGGACCAGGACTGGAGAGACCCAGATTCAAAGGACCCCCAATTTCCATTAGAGAAACTCACTGGGTGATTTGGGCTTAGTCACCCTTCCTCACCCACACAAGGCTGTTAAGGGGTTCCTCCCTGTGCAAGATGCATGGAGCCCCTAAAAACAAATATATTGGGGTGTGGGGAGTTTTGGGGCAATACTGCAGAGGGGCATCTCCTGTAGGAGCAGAACACAAACTGGCACTAGCATCTTTTTCAGCTTTCCCTTTTGCCTGAGGGGTGGGAGGGGGAAGAGCCCCCTGTGGTTCCAAATCTGACCTCCCCCAATGCCGGCTCCCTCCTGTCACACACGCCCGCCAGCTGGGCTGCCTCCCATCCACTTCTCCTCGCTCCTTCGGATTTCTCTCCAGCAAAGCCCGGGTATCCCTTCTCCTTCCTCTCCCTCCCTCCCCCCGCCACCCATCCCAAATGGTTCCGCCCTAACCCCCGCTTCCTTTTCTCTCCCTCCCTCCCTATAGAATTACTGGGCGAACACACCTGGCAGGGGTGGCAACTCGAGAGCGGAAGCCTCTTCCGCTCAGGGCGCCATTTTGTGATGACGCGGGTGGAGTCCGCCTCCTCGGTTGGTGGCGGTTCCAGGCTCACTTCCGTTCGCCGGACAATTCCAGCCAGGAAAGAGTGGCGGTTGGAATCGGGGCGGGGCTTCGTGACGTAGCTGTGGGAAAATGGGCGTTTCTCCAGCATAAACTACATTTCCCATGATGTCTAGCGCGCTAAACTATTAATTTTGAGGGCGGCTGCGAATGACTTTGTAGAGACGGATGGCGTGAGATGTATTTGTCATCTGGTCAAGTGGAAATTAAGAATATTAGGATTCACTGGAATGTCTATAGTACATCTAGACCGAGGTCTCCAACCTTGGCAACTTGAAGACTTGTGGACTTCAACTCCCAGAGTTCCTCAGCCAGCTAAGTTGGCTGAGGAACTCTGGGAGTTGAAGTCCCCAAGTCTTAAAATCCCTGGTCTAAACAGAGGAAAGCGCAATTGGCATAGCTGCATAATAAAACCATTACTCTTACTTTTACGCAGCCAAGTCGGAAACAAAAGTAATAAACAGTTATTTCAAAGCCGCACGGTAGCAATATTAAAACATAGAGGTGCACGTTTTTTTTAAGTTATCCTTTTCTTCCTAGGAGCATGCGTAAAAATGTATTAAAAACAAATTTATTGCAACAAATTATTTGAGTCCATTTTTAAGCACTTTCTATCCATTACAAATAAAGTACATTTTAAAAAACTTTGAATAAGTAACTTAATGTCTAAATAAAAAGTCGTTTTGGAGATTTAAAATATGTTTCCGCCCGGTTTCGAACCGGGGACCTTTCGCGTGTTAGGCGAACGTAATAACCACTACACTACGGAAACTGCCATGCCCAACGCCTTGAAATTATCTTCCTTATGCCTTTACTTTTACTATGCTAATTCATCCTCAAGCAGAATTCGAATACGGCATCATTCGAAAGTGAGATCAAATATTTATTCACAAAAATTCCAACCAATATATAGATACTGCAGCCCCAAATGAAGACTTCCTTTATCGAGTCTTGCTGCTACGCATTTATAGGATAATGAGATCTAATCGGGTAATGAAATGTCTGCAAGACAGAAACCCAGCTCAAAAAGCAGCAAAGAGATCACAATTCTACCCCGAGCTATATAGATTCGCAACTATAATTAGCATTTATAGTTACAAAAAATAATTATTAGATTATCCTCATCTTCTTTTCTTAAAAACCCAATTACTTATGAGTTGATAAAAAGAAGGGATTAGCTGTTATTTTGTCACTCCTTGAGGCAACTGTTGAGAATTAAAACAGTATAAAATAAACTAAAATTGATAAGAGTTGTTATATTCTATAAAACCCTATATAATTAATTTTAGAAAAGGACGTTGTAAGCACACCTAGGTGGACATAACTGCCAAATTGAACACAGCGGGATTTCAGGGGTGAGCAAGAAACAAACATTGGAATGATGGATAATTAAATGTAGATTCGTTTTCCATACTCTCCTTTCTTTCAAGGAAGGTATATAATTACCATCTCATCCTTATTTCCCCTCAATACCAGGTGAGATGATCATTGAATGTTAAAACAATATATTCACAATATAAGGTGCCCAGATTTTTCTTTCTTCTTTCTGTGGTGAAGTTAGTTGAATTTCTTGTTTCCTAATAAATAGAGCACTTTCGTTATCTGCAACTATCACAAAGTACCTGTTCCATCAAAGTAAATAACACCATTACACAAGCACAACAGATGTTGTGGCAAGTGTTCCTCTCCCTCTTCAAACTTGTGGGAGTGGAAACCTCATGCCACATTTGGCAGAAAGCATAGCCTCAGTTTCCATTTTTTCCTGCAATAATGTTAGGAAGAAGAAGAAACAATGTTGTAACCAACATGAAAGATGTTGCAATTCCCCAGGACTGAACTGAGACTTAAAAGATAACACATGATATTCATTAGGATGATTCATGTGACATGCTTATTTGTTATCAAATTATTTTGTTGTGCAAGTAATTCAGTTTTCTTGGGGCATGTGGCATAGTGAACTAAAAACTCACTACAAAGAACCAAACTCCCCAGAACACTCTGGGCTAAAAGATGGTTTGATGCTACTCACATGGGAATAAATCCCATTGGCTTCAGTGGGGTTTGCTTCTAATTAAATTTGGGATGGAGAGCTGATGCGTTCCAGATTTCCCTTACAATTGTCTATGTTGGCTGAGAAAGACAGAGCTATAATTCCAAAAATTTGGAAAGCAATAGCTTTCCCCTTCCTGGTGTAATATAAAGAATTCCAATGAATGCCATTCAGTCATTGCAAAGTGATTGATGGGTCCCAAGTAGAGAAAAAAAGGATTTTTACATACCTATTATCCCACTTTTAAGTACTAAAATGTTTTAGGCATGTTAGTGCTTGCTTACCATTCTTTGCCTTTCAAATGGAAAAATCTTTATATTTCTTTGTCTTTCAAACTGGAAGAAGATTGTTTGAGTCAAGATACTTTTATAATCTTTTTATGTGGGGCTATATAGACTAAATATAGAATGAAGAATTTGCTGTATTAACATACTGCTGCCCTAAGCCTGGAGGAGGAATAGCCCATCAAAGTACTTTTTTCAGGAAGAGAAGATAGTTTTGCCCACTTCCCCAATCCCTGCTCAGACTCTATGCTTCTTAAACATTCCCTATGTTATTCTCTTGCCATTGTCTTTCTCCAAAAGCCAAATAAAAACCCACTGGAATTCATTTGTGGGTATGTTACATCACCAAACCAGGGGTGGGTTCCTGTCAGTTCTAACTTCTATAGAAGAGGTTCCATAAATCTACAGTGCCGTTTAGAACCGGTTCCAGCTCCTTCCCTCCGCCCTTCCACACAAGATGAAGAGCGAGAGGAGCAATTCTGGGAGTTGAAGTCCACAAGTCTTTTTTTTTTTTTTTTTTTTTTTTTTTTTTTTTTATAATAAAATTTTATTGGTTTTTCAAGATTTATAGGGAAAAGGGTAAATGGACAGGTATACAAATTTTGGCAGTTGCAAAGTGTGTGAGGCCCCCCTCCCTCCATACCCATAGTATACATTTAATATAATGCATTAGTATATAATTGATTACAGTCAGCATATTAGTTCTATTATTAAATTCAATCAAATTAAACATTACAGTATAAAATCCAAATATAATTCCATTTTCACTTTCGGTCAGTTTATAATAATATGATTTTCTTGTTTATTTTTGTGATCTGAGTCTTCTTGCTATTGCCCCATCTCCCTCCACTGGCAGAGCTCTGGCCCCTCCCGTGTCCTGCGTGTCCGTTGTGGTATCTGGTGGTTTCTCTAGGAATGTTTTATTTTTTTCCATAAAGGCCTGCGCCTCTATGGGTGAATTAATTCTGATTCTTGTCTCCTCCCAGAATATCAGCATACCTTCAGGCATCAACCATCTAAACCACACCCCTTTCTGGTATAATTTATTCGCTAATTGCGAATAATTTTTTCTTTTTTCTCTAATCTTCTTAGGGATCTGCTTCAGAATGGTTATCTCCATATCATGATATATCAATGCTTGCCCCCTTTGTACACCCAGAATTTCATCTCTTGTGCTTTTTCTAAGAAATTTAATATGAACCTCCCTGGGTACATTGTGTGTTCTAGCGTAAGCTGAATTCACTCTATAAACCAGATCTATATCCCACCCCATCTGTTGTTTTTCTTTGTGTGTGTAGTCAACCAAAATGTTTGTCATGATGTCCCTTATATTTTCCCCATCTTCTTCTATAACATTTTGAAATCTAAGATAATAGGACATTCTCTCAAATTCTAATTTCATCTGTTGGATGTCAAGATCTTTGTTCCCTTTCTGCACAGCTTCCACCCCCCCCCTCACCTCCTCCACCCCCCCTTCCACAAGATCCAGTCTCTGTGAGTTCTTATAAATTTGGGCTTGATTTTCTTTAATTTCATCTTTCATTTCCCTTAGCTGTTTCTTGATTTCCTCCTGGCCCTGTAAAATTTGTTGAAGCATTTGTTGAAAGTCCATCTCTATAGTCTTAGGTTGCATCAGTTCTGTTATCTTGGACTGTGTGGCTGGACTGGATGTTACAGATGTTGGAGCAGATGTGGCAAAGCCAGATTTCCCAGGAGGTGGTCTTTTGGATGCCATCCTTTATAACATTAGAAGTTCAGTCCATATATAAGATAAACAGTTAGAAAAGAAGGGTAGCCAGGTGAGGTCCGGGAGCAGAAGAACCAGGCAGAAGAGAATCTCTCTAATAAGTCTGGCAATAGATGAAAGGTTTCCCCTAGAAAGTTCAAAAAGACCAATCCACAAGAGATTCCTCTGGGAGACACGGAGACAAAGACCGGAAGCCTGAATTTTAAAGGTGGAGTCAGGTTTCACAGTTCATAAAGACAACGGAAGTGTGCCATCTTGCCCTGCCAGTTTTGGGCACAGAGGCATATCAAAGTTTTAAAAAGTTCCAAAGGTCCTCAAATCTCAGTAAATAGTGAAATTAAATTGCAAAGAAAATCATCCAACCTGGGTGAGGCTTCATTCGTTGGCTCTCCCCCCTCCTCCTTCCCCGGGGGCTGAGAGCAAGATTATTCCTCGCCGCTTATCCAAGGGGGGGGGGAAACCCCCCTCCCTCCAGCCGCGCCTCCAGAATACTCCGAAAGTTATTTAAAGAAAGCTAACTAGTTCTTTGTGCAAAATAGGGCATGAAGAGAGAAGCAGCCTCACCGCACCGCAGCTGCTTCCTTCACTTGCTTCATTCTCCCGACGGCTTTAGCGAGGCGCGAAGCGCAGAAACGCGAGGCGCCCTCCGATCTAGCTCCCCGGTGCCTTGGGCGCGCGAGAGACCTCCCGCCGGCCGCCGCCGATGCAGGAGCTCCCCGCGATGCCGCCCCTCCGGCAGGACCCCTCTGAGGGGTGTCCTGTGCCCCCCAAGGAGTGGGGAAGCCCACCGGAGAGCCGGAGCGGGCAAAGAGCTGCCCGTCGCCGCTGCCGCCGGAACCGGAACTCCAAGTCCACAAGTCTTAAAGCTGTCAAGTTTTAACACCCCTGGGGGTTTTTTTCTAAAGGATTAGGGGTGCAAGAGTCTTGTAACTTGACAGCTTTAAGACCTGCGTGCTTCAAATGCCAGAGTTTCTGAGCCAACATTTTGGTTGCTAAGCAAGAACGTTGTTAAGTGAGTTTCACTACATTTTACAAGTTGGCCATGCCCACCCAGTCACATGGCCGGCAAGCCACTCCCACAAAGCAGGCCACACTTACAGAAGAGGTTCTAAATTTTTTTGAAACTGCACCAAACCTATTTGCCCAATTGACCTTCAATCAAAATAGACCATTCCCTTTTTCTCAGATCTTAAGAGGTCTTTGTTTCAAGGCACAAAAATCTTTGAATCAAGACTGTAGATCAAGAAAGCTGTGCTTTGAAGTCTTTTTCAGCAAATCTTGGAACCCATAACAATTGGCTGTCATGCGAGTTGGGAACTGTAACCAATGCCAAACTGAAGGACCCCTTCAGGCTAGGAGAAGCAGATTTATTTCTTTCCCTCCCCCAACTTATTGGGGAGATGATTATTGGGATAACGAAAAGAATCTGTGTCCCAGAAAACTAAAGTGCTTCCAAAGAAGGTGCCACAGATTTAGCAACCTGGTTGTCAACCCAGTATTTTATTAAATACAGAGTCCCCGTCCAATGAGAAGTAAGTGATGGGTGAGATCCAAGTTCAAATTATTATTGTTATCCTAAGCAATGCTGGGGCTGCAATTCCTGAAAGCAGCAATTCTGTGAGGGCAGCTTCCCAACTAGGCTTAGGATCCGAGTTCTCTGCCGGAAGCCTGAGAGAATTGGAAGAGGAAGGCCAGATATCATGTCCCAAAAAGTCAAGATGGTGGCTGTGACCATATGATTAAGGCTAAATCTGTTTTTTTAATGCAATAAATTTTAAAGGCATAGAGAATTTCCATAGCACCATTGCAACTGTTTTAGCTCTTTTGACTATAGCCTGCTGACGCTCCCAATGAAGGCAGCAGTACTCGTGCATTTTATCTCTTTTTAGTGCAGGTTGGCGCATTTAAATATTTTTTTTTCCTTTTTCTGTTCCATTATCTTTGTGGATTGATCTGTTTACGGATATTGGCTAATTTCTAGACATAAACTTTCTAGATTCATCCCTCCCCAAGTACTTATCTCGTTTCAATTATTAAAATAAAAACCGTTCTTATCCAAAATTAGGCTTACATCAGCCCTGCACCCTCCACAATATCTTGTGCTCAATATCCAAAACTCCTGGGGAAGAGAACTATCCTGTTCTGCCTCAACCATCTTTTGGGTAAAAGAAGCATCTCCCCATTAAAAAATTATCTGCCGTAGTGCTTCATGCTTAAGTCACCCTAGTGAGAAATTGGAATGAGAAGTGCCAGCTTGTGTTATGTGTCTGTGCCTTTGGTCAAATTTAAACAGCTTCCCATTTAAATTACACGTCCCCCGAAGAGAAAAGACTAACCACAACTGGACAGTTCTTGAATCATGAAACAGACTTCACTGAGGAATGCAGAGAAAACAGAGCCACTGTATTCATCCTATCTTATCCAACCATCTATTCAAGGCCTTACAAAGCCTTGCTCAGAAGGTATCATAGCAACATGGAGGTCACAATAGCCTGAGCAACACCTGTCTGGAGAGATTGTTAGCCCTTAATCTTTCCCCAATATAAGACAAGCCCACTGGGGGTCACATGCTCTGTGCAGGAACGGGAAACATCAACCAGGGATGGGTGAGCTACCACCAGCTATAGTTTTAGACAATGGCTCAGGCCTGCTCAAGGCTGGTGTGGCTGGAGATAAGGAACCACGCGTCATCTTCACCAACTTGATAGGCCGTGCCAAGGCCAAGTCTGTAATGCTCGGTGCTGGCCAGAAGGATTTCTACATTGGAGATGAAGCACAAGCCAAAAGAGGGATCCTCTCCCTCAGGTGCTTTAGCAAACACTGGGGAATGTATAGGGGATAAGTAAGAGTTAGCTGGTCTGAGAATCATGTTGAAACTGTTTGCTTAGGGGAGGGAGTGACTGCAGAAAAAGGAATCCTAGAGGGATTAAAGGTTGAAATGATGATGTAAGAGAAGATGAAAGTACATGAACATAATTTTAGGCCAAGTCAATGACATCTATAGTGCCACAATGGAAAAGGGCTATTCTGTACAATAGAATGTCAATTTGATAGACTAATGCATTCTGTGATGATTGACAGCGAGTTCTGGCTTTGATCCATGTAATTGGATATTAACTCCATAACTGGCAGTAATTCGCAGTCTTTCAGATTGATCATGCTGGTTGGACCTACTACTGTTTGGAATTCAATATCTGGAAAGATATATGTTGTCCAATCAGGTGATATTAAAAGAAAATAGAAGTACCTTTGCTGGTTTTTGGAGGGCAATGAAAGCTATCGGAGATTCTTCTCTACCCACAAGAATAAAACCCTGATTTTCTACTATACTACATGAAAGGGTCACAACTACTCAATCTGTGGGTGGGAAATCATCAGGAAATTCCAGAATTAATATCAGAACCAGAACAGGTTAGAGGAAAACATCTTGGAAGAAGACAATGGCAAGCCATTTCTTTATTGGTGTTTCCTCTTGAGAGTACTAAATGAAGGAGACATAAAAAAATGTTTGTACACAGAAGATGACTTTCCTCAGATTGTAATCATTTCTCAAAATGGGAGGAGGGATTTATTTACTTGGTGTATGTCATATTGAATGTAATTTGTCAAATGAAAGATTGCTTCCTTTTCTATATCTTTGCTATTATTCTCTAGACTTATCCAAAGTATTATGGCTATTTTTTCCTTTTTTAATTTAACAACTGTCATGCTTCTTTTCCACAATTTTGCATTAACATACCAAATGTTAACAATCAGCTTGGGGTATGCTGTTAAAATCTGCCTGCTTATACAAAACGTTGAGGCTCAGTTAGAACATTGCATACTGTTTAATTAAGCATAACCATGGTTTAACTCTGCTAATTAGGAACTATAATCAAAATATGTGGTAGGCATAATTACCAAGTCAATTCATTTCTTTAAATTGCCTAGTTTGCAAAAGATTAAGAGCTGAAGCCAAAATGTCTATAGTCAAAGAGGTGTGTTTGTGTAAGATTTTCTCTGCCAAATTAGGTGCAATTGATTCTGGAAATTTTATTACACACACACACACACACACACACACACACTGCAGAAAGAGAGATTGTAGCAGCTAGAGGACCAAAGGAAGAGTTAAAAACCTTTTCATAATAGGTTAATCATGATCCTCTAGGAACAGATAACAAATAGTCTCCAAATATCACTGAGCTGAATGAGTTTCTATCTTTCTTTATCATTAACCATGCTGGGTATCAAACTCAATAATATTTCGATATGCACATGTTGCCCATTTCTGATCTACAGCAATTTATTTCACGAAGAATTTTCTACCCCTGTTGTAATGCATAAAAGAAAATCAATTGAAAATATAGTGATTTGTTTTCAGTTTCTATATGTAAAATGTTGGTGCAGGGCCTTTTTCTACTAGGAGCAACTTCACCCTACAAGGCTTATTAACATTTCATGAATATGCATTCCATAAAGATTTAAAGATGTTGCTCAACCTTTAGTCTGCTACAACTTGCAAAACCTTAGTAATTAGAACGCTGATAAATGACAAAGAGCCCCAGCTTCAGCAGTGAAATCCTCTGAAGTCTGCTACCGGTTTGGTGAGTCTGCTACCGAGCGCGTGCTTTGCACACATGCGCACCTGAGGCATGCCTGTGCAGCACTAAAAAAGCAACATTTTGAAGCCTTCCAAGTCTGCAGAGGTAAGTAGAACAGCGAGGGGTTGGGAAATATACTGTGCAACCCATTTAGATTAGCTAGAAAGGAGGAAATCCGACGATTCTAGCTAATATAAATTGCACGTCACAGCTGATCATCGCCCAGCTGCTTGTTGAAAATACTGGTTTGCCCAAACCGGTAGCACTTTTTACTACTGGTTCAAGCAAACCGGTCCGAACCGGTAGCATTTAACCCCTGGCCAGCTTCCATTCTAGTTAATCAAGGAAGCACCTTGGATGACTCTGACCAGTCATTACTTCTCAGCCCATCTGACAAAGTTATGAGAATTCAGAAGGGGAAAAAAAACGACTATACACACATCATCCCACATGTCTATAGAAGGAAATGAGGAATAAGCATCTAACTAACAAAAAGATAAAACAGAGGGCAACAGGTTAAACAACTACAGTATCAAGTCTTTCACAGAAGAAGCATTCTAAGATTATAAACTGGGATCCATGAAATCAAGATATTTGGAACTGAGATTTGACAGGGAAACACATCCTTTGTGAAATTTTAGAATTTTGTCTGCCCCTGTTCAAGTTGTTTTTAGATATGTGCATGCTTGTATGTCGATAGCACAAGCTGTACTGACATTAATTAAGCCATCTAGTATGTTCCCTAGATACGTTTACATATGACAATGTTGTAAGTTGGCGTCTAATTCATGTTTATATCCAACAGATATCCAGTAGAGCATGGCATTGTCACTTCCTGGCCAGACATGGAGAAAATCTGGAAGCATACTTATGAGAATGAACTGAGATTAAACTCCTGCACAAGGCCCGCACTGATCACCGAGGCACCACTTAACCCATTATCCAATCGCGAACAAATGACGAGGTTGCTCTTTGAAAAATTTGAAGTTCCAGCCCTCTACGTGGCCATTCAGGCTGTGTTGGCCCTCTACGCTGCGGGTCTCACGACAGGCTGCGTGATGGACTCTGGGGATGGGGTCACACATACTGTCCCGATCTTTGAAGGCTACTGCTTGCCTCATGCTGTTCTACGACTTGACCTGGCAGGCCGGGACCTTACAGATTATTTAATGAGAATCCTAAGAGAAAGTGGCATTGCCTTAGTGAGCACAGCGGAAAGGGAAATTGTGAGAATCATCAAGGAGGCCTTGTGTTATGTGTGCTTAAACCCTGAAGAAGAAATGTCTAAACAACCGACTGCAATAGAGAAAACATGGAAATTGCCTGATGGTCAGATTATTAAAATCCACAATCAGTTGTTTCGCTGCCCAGAGACCCTCTTTCGCCCATCTAACATTGGCATGGAAGCGCCAGGAATCGATAAGCTCTTATTCAATACCATCATGAAATGTGACATTGACTTAAGGACCACTCTGTACGCCAACATCCTTCTTTCTGGTGGCTCTAGTCTCTTTCCTGGGATTTCAGATCGATTGACTAAGGAGCTGATTCGCATGGCTCCCAAAGACACCGAAGTCCTGGTCCAAGCCCCCCCTGACAGGAAGATCTCTGTCTGGATGGGAGGATCCATTCTTGCTTCCCTCTCAGCCTTTCAGGAGATGTGGATTTCCAAGGAAGAATACGCTGAAGTTGGGCCTAACATAGTACACAGGAAGTGCTTCTAGATTCCTGTTGCATGGAAACATTTTTTATTTAAAATGCTGTGGGAAGAACGTCATGGAACACTTGGTGAGATTTATTGCCTCACCTTTTTGAAAGACAAATAAAGGTAACAATTCCACATCTGCTTCCCTAGGTTATATTTCTGTAAATATCCTACAATACAGTGATTCACTTAACAACTGTGGCGAGAAAGAAAGATGGTAAAATGGGGCAAAACTCACTCAAATGTCTTGCTTAGCAACATAAACTTAGGCTCAGTCGTGGTTGAAGATTACCTGTAATAATTCATAGAGAGCAATACTCTAAAGTGCTATGACACTATTGCCCTTGCTGGTTTAGATTAAGGCTGAAATGATATAACAGAAATAATGTAAAAAGTGTAGAAACGGAGGAACCAATCCTGTTTCCACTGCTTTCCACACAGAGATACAGAGGAATGCGGAAGTTAGCATTTGTGGTCTACATTTAAAAAAGGGAAAGGAAAACAAACCTTGTTTATGACAGAGCGTTCTCATGTTTCAACCTATTTTGTTTTAGCTTTATTCCAATTATTCACAACATCTTGGAGTGTTGATAAGGGGGCACAAGAAGGAATTTAGAGATTCTGTTCTGTTAGAAAAAATGTCCATCTGGGTAAGCCATCTAGGAGCATCTACTGGCTGAGATTTCTTTGTTAGCCAAAAAATCCGGAGCAAGTGTTTGAAAAGCACTTAAGCAGGAATAGGCAACCTTTGACTAAGGGCCTGGCCAAATTTTGTGTTTGTGGGTGTTTGTGGGGGGTGTTAGGATTGAAGATTGCAAGATGGGGAAAGAGACACATCATGTATGTTAGCATTGGGCTTGCTGGGAAGTTCTGGGCTGCATTTGCTTTTAAACTGTGATGTTGATTTTAGGTCTTAAAGTTTAATCCCAAAGTAACAATTTAACACGTTCAGTTTTCCTTCCATCAGAACAGTGTTGGAACTAATGTCCATCTGGATTCAGTTCCAAGTGGGAAAAAGACACTGTAAATATGGAGGCTATTTGGAAAGATGGTTCAATTGTGGACAGGATCAGAAACCTTGGAGCTTCTGGGTGAAAAGGGAAGAGATGCTGAGAGTCCCTGGGTTTTATACCCTTTCTGGGCTTTGAACTTCCTGGGGCACAGGAAGAGTATCCTGGTCACAGGTCATAGCTAGCTTTGTAGGTTGTCTGTGTGCTATGTTTGGTTGAAACATGGTGGGTGGTGCAATGAAGGGTAATGAAATGGCTCTGCCTGAAGGGGGTAGATCTTTGTTATGTAGAATAGACTGACACAGGCCTTAATGGCCCATTGACGAAGGGGGGGAGCTGAGTTTCTACATCTCTTTTTAGGGGAAATATTCTGCCTTTTTAATATTTCCTAAAATATTTCATTTTCTAGGAGTGGGATGGGTTTTAACTTCCTACAACAGGCTTGGGAGGACCATAATGGGTGGCTTAAAAAGCAGGTATAGCCACAGGCAGCCCACCCTTACAGGATTGCAAAAGGAGAGATGAGATTGTAAAGCCCTTATCAGATCATGCTTGTGCCTAAAATTGTGGAATGGTTGCAGGAGATCAGGAACTTTTCATCCTGTCTTCCCAAACTTGGGTAGCCTTTGTTCCTGCTGTTGCTATATGTTTCACAACAGAAATATGGCAACTCCATACTACCAGTCTTTCCCAACCTTGGCAAATTTGTGGTGCGTGGCTTTTAGTATCCAGAATCCCTCAGCCAGCACAGCAATTGCTGAGAATTTGGGAAAGTTGACATGGTGGAGAAACACTGACACTTTCTGAAGTTATACCCTTCACTGGGCCAGTTTGGTGCTGCCTCCTGCTTTTTAAAGAAATTGCTCATTTTAACATCTGCCTTTTTCAATAGCTGACCTAACTGATATCAGCTTTTCCCAGGCCTGATATTGTAATCCATCTCTTCTATAGAAGTCTGGATTATTGCATTTGCCATAGATCAGCCTTCCCTAATTTAGCACTGTAGAAGTGTAGGAAGTTAGCACCCACCTCTCTCTAGAGAAATGGAATATTTTAAAAAATATTAAAAGGACAGAATATTTCCTCTAAATGAGAGACAGAAACTCAGCTCCCCTCCACCTTTGTCAATGAGCCATTAAGTCCTGAGCCAGTCTATTTTACATAACAAAGATCTACCCCTTCAGCTCCAGGATGATGGGATTAAGGCAGTGATGGCGAACCTATGGCACGGGTGCCACTGGTGGCACGCGGAGCCATTTGTCAGGGCACGCGAGGGGCTGCCCTGTCAGCTGGCCAGCATGCATGTGCGTGCTGGCCAGCTGAGTTCATCCTTTTTTAAAGCCATTTTTCACCCTCCCCAGGCTCCAGAGGCTTTATAGGAGCCTGGGGAGGGCGAAAACAGCCTCCCCCCCCCCCAGAAGCCCTCCGGAGGCTTCAAGGAAGCCTCCTGACGGTCCCTGAAGCCTTCGGAGCGCGGAGGTTCATTTTGAGAGCTCCAAAGGCTTCAGGGACTGTCCGGAGGCTTCCCTGACGCCTCCAGAGGGCATCCAGGGAGGCAGGGGAGGCTGTTTTCGCCCTCCCCAGGCTCCTATAAAGCCTCTGGAGCCTGGGAAGGACGAAAAAAGCATGTAAAAATGGGAGGGAGAGCACCTGTAGTGTGCGCATGCACACTGGGGGCTGCACATTGCATTATGGGTGCGGCACGCCCGCACACAACCCCCCTGTGCTCCCCCCACTTATGGCACGCGAGCCAAAAAAAGTTCGCCACCGCTGGATTAAGGTATGATAGTATGAGCCCTTTACCCACCTCACCACAGGGCACCTGGGAAGATTTCCGTTCCTGAACTTCCGGTTTGCCCGTAGGGCTGGTTTTTTGCTCTCCGGAGGCTTCAGGGAAGCTCATGAAGCCTCCGGAGGGGCGGGGGAGGCTCTTTTCGCCCTCCCCAGGTTCCTATAAAGCCTCTGGAGCCTGGGGAGGGCGAAAAACGGCTTTAAAAAAGGGTGAACTCAGCTGGACAGGGCAGCGCCTCGCGTGCCCTGACAAATGGCTCCGCGTGCCACCTGTGGCACGTGTGCCATAGGTTCACCATCACTGACCTAGCAAATCAAGTAAGCCTGGGAGACAGCCTACAGATTTGCCCTGCATGGCCCCATGGGAGTCTGACAACCAATCAGAATACAAGCTCAAGTTCAAAGCCCAGAGAGGGCATAAAACCAGGGTCTTTCAACATTTCTGCCCTTTTTCTTCTTCACCCAATATCCTGGAGCATGTGATCACCTTTTCCCCCAGGACCTCAAACCATGTGGTCCTGTCCACCATTAAACCATCTTTCCAAGCAGCCTCCATGTTTCCAGTGTCTTTTTCCCCACTTGGAACTGAACCCAGAAGGACATTTCTTCCAACAGACGTTTGCTGGATTGCCAACTTCCAGAATTTCCAACCAGAGAGGAAGAAAAATCAGGCATTTATACTTCCTTTACGCCCATAGACACCAAGGCGAAGCCAAGCCAACTCTTCCCTCCTTCATCAAAACAGGAATCTAGTAGCACTTTTTCCAGCTAACGCATTTTATGAAAACTCATAAACTTTCCTGACCTGCAGCGCTTCACGAGATACTACATCACAATATTTATTTTTGTATTTAACAAACATGCACAGCTGCCCATCTACCAGGAGGAACGAGGAGCAGGTTTTTTTAAAGCATAGCAGTGCATTGCATAGCAATACATGGTGGAACATTGCATAGAAGTGCAGAGCATAGCAATGCATAGCATAGTAGTGCATTGCATACCACTGCAGAACATAGTGTAGAGCATAGCAGTGCATTGCATAGCAGTGCAGTGCATGGCGGTGCATTGCATTACAGAGGTACAGAGCATACTAGTGCATTGCATAGAAGTGCAGAGCATAGCAGAACATAGCATAGCAATGCATTGCATTGCATTAGATTGCGTTGTGCTCCATTGCATTGCATTGCATTGCACTGTGCTACATTGCATTGCCTAGTACAGCAATTCAAAAAAGCCACTTGAAGCACGGAAGCTTATGCTTTTTTTTTTAAACCGTGTTAGTGGGGGAAAAGGCGGTTCGTGTCCGCCGCATACCCCTCCCGCGATTTAAAGCACGAGGTTGCAAAAGAATCTTGGCAATTTTAAGATGTGCAAAGCCAACCCCGGGATTTTCCAAACCACGTGCCCTGCAGGAAAAAAAGACAAGCCCGGGCAGGTTCCGTTATAAAAAAAAAACACGCCAGAGAGAGAGAAAAAAAAAACACCCCGATGTCGTCACCCGCCTCGCGCCAATGAGAAACAAGGACTCCTCGCTCACTGCCCAATGGGACGCCGCGGAGAGAAAGTATTTAAGCTCCGGAGGCGGGAGGAGCCGCGCAGCGGTTTGGAGGTTCTCTCTACCATTCTAACCCTAACTCGCTGTCGGCTTCGACGGCGCTTGGCCTCGTTCGCTGTTTTACTCGCTGGCTTTCAGCGAACCGATGCTCCGAAAAAAACGCCAGCGATTCGGGGGGAACCTCCTCCTCCGCTAGCAGGCCACGCGTTTCCCCCCTTTCTCCGCCTTGGGCGTGCTGGCCGTTCTGAGCCGGCACCGTCGCCCCCGCTCGAGGCCGCGGTCAGCCTGGCCCGGGCCGCTGCTGCCGCGAAGGGTTCGGCCCTGCCTGCCTCGGGGACGGCGAGTCTCACCGAAGGGCGGAGGACCTGGGGGGAAAAGGGCTCGCAAGGGCCCGAGCGCGAAGAGCAAAAACGGGCGGCGTCTCCCGCCGCTCACCTTTGAGTAGTGGGGTGAGCGGTTGGCGTCGTCCGGACACTCCACGTTGAGACTCCCGGAGAGAACGGGAAGGGCTGCGGGTCGCCCAAGCGAGCGCTATGGCGAAGGCCTGCCCCTCTCCGGCTGTGCAGTGCTGCTTCCCCGGCATGGCGACGACGGTTTAACCCACCTCCACTATGGATTGGCCCCAAAACCGGCAGTTCCTTCTGCATCTCCCGGCCTTCGCCTGCATTGATTAGGTGGCGAATGGGGGGGGGCCTCAAAAGAGCAACGCGGGCCTCATCCCGAGGACATGCTTAGTCCTGCGTGCGAGTCCCAAAAGAACAGTTTTTAGGGGCTGTCAGACTCCTGAATGGGAAATAACTACGTAGTAGGATGGATTTGCACAACGTAACATACACTGGTGCAATGGGACTGGGAGTTTGTTAATATGATTTATTGGGTTAGGGATATTTTTTTTGTGTCTTCGTTGTGTTGGGGTTGCACTGAGGGAGCTCAACCATTCTCATTGTACATATGTTGTGCACTGACAAAGAATTGCTATTAAAAGTTTCTTTTTCAAAATGGCAACCGGGCTTTGTCTCCCCCCCCTTGACGTTTTGCATCTCGTGCAAGAAGCTTCCTAAGCTCACTGGAGAGATGAAGGTTCTTGGATGCCCTTTATTCAAGGGGGGGAAAGCAGTCCAGTTGCTTTTTTGAAAAAGCACTTTTGGAACAAACGACCTGGATGATTGAGAAACCTACACAGACATCCTGAGTGGTGAGGTTGGTTGGTTTATTAGTTTCTTAGACAACCGTCAGGCCTGGAGAAGCATTGGCAAATCCTTCATCTTTTTATGTTTTACACTCTTAATGAGAGCCCTCCAAATTGTAGCTTGCAAAAAAGTTTAGTAAATTTTTATGAATATGTTCTTGGGTGCTTGTGGATTATCCCCCCCCCCCTTTCTAGGTGAGTAGATGACTTGCATAGTTAAAACACAAGGATTATGTTGGATTTCCCCCCCCCCCGGTATTTTCAGGATATTTCTAGATGTGCAGAAGTACATTAGTAACATTCTGCAAGGCAGACCAGTTTAAAACAAAGGGGTTGGCTTCTGTTCTGGCACCAGTATAGAAAATTATGGTTCCATGATAGTTGGGGAAAACGAAGAGGGGCATGAAAGCTGGCCTATATTCTTTTGACCCTGATTCTCATCCCCCCCCCACTCGTTAATAATGGGATAAATGATTTAGTGCCCCAATGTTTTTAAAGGCGCTCTTACCAAAGTTTTAAGGAATCTTAACTGAAGTATGGTGTCTTAATTTCTAATGCTGTACATGCCCGTTTAGATCAGATGATAACGCTGGAGATGTTTTTGAATGGTGTAATTGTAAATATTGCAAGAATAGCTTCAGGTAAAATAGATGGTTACTTGCACTGGCTTTGATTAATGCAAGTCCATAAAAAGGCTGTGCAGTGATCTGGATTCAAAGGGTAAGGGTGATTTGGAGTGCACATATTTCACCTGTCAGCATTTCCTTAAATCAAATACGTCTTTAAGGAGTTGCTGACAGGTGGTGTGTGAGTGCCCTACATGCTCTGAATCACTTCCCCCTTCATATCCAGAGTACTGCAGAGCCCTAAGTCATAAACTCAATAAATATATGCTCTGAGCCATTTAGCCTAGGTTTTTTCCCCTTAAGAATGGAGGGATACTAAACAAAAATGATTACCTAAAACTTGTTTTGTATCATCTTACATTTGTTTTTGGTTTTCTTCTGCAAACCTGGAACACTAAAACATCAACGTCTAAATGTGTTCTACATTTGTTAGGTCCATACAATAAACTCATATGTTAGGTCCATACAATAAACTATGTCATATGTTAGGTCCATACAATAAAGTATTGACTTGTGGCTGAATATGTTTTGGGAGATATATTAGTATTGTCTTTAGAGAGTTCTAGGAGGAACCTGTCTTAGTTTAATTTACTCTCTTGGATTCTTTTATCCATATTGAAAAACCTTTCCAATGACTAAATAAAGGTAATGATGTTGCAGAGTCTGGGATTTAAAAAGAGCACCAAATAATTGGACGGCAATCATTTATCCAAAAAAATAATTACAAGTGGAGAAGATTTCAAACAACTGCCAATTTGGTTAGCCTGTCCCAGCAAGTTCAGCCAAAGAGCAGAATGTTTGATGCTTAAAGAAGTATCAAAGATCCCCAGAATTCTATCACATGATCTACAAGTAGATCTTGTCATTGAAGTCAAAGTTATGAGTCTACTATTGGAACCTGCACAAATGAGATCTTCATGGAGGTGCACCAAAAAGAAACAGCTGTCTAGAAAGAACAGGGTAACATGTTTGCTCATTCTAGATCCAGATCAGGTCTTCTGGAACAACATGTTTTGGACAGGAAAGAAAATATATTTAGGCATAGTACTAGAAGACATTTTGTGAACACCAAAGATAGTAATTGCACTAGAGGAACCTGGTGCTAATTAAAGTGTGGGTGGAAATGTTATGATTTGGAGCTGCTTTACGGCCTTGGCCTGGCAGTGCAGCATAGAATTTCTATTTTAGTAGAGACTCCTTGAAAATGTGAAACGTTTAGAAGATAGAAGTTCAGCCAGAAGTGGATCTTGGTCCAAGACTACCCTAATTAGTATACCCTTCAAGGGATGGATGGGTGGAAAGGAGGATTCTGGGATGGATAAGTCAAAGCTGAATCTAAATCCCATCAAAACCCTGTGAGATGATTTGAAATGGGTGGACTCTGCATGGGGGGGGGACACCTGAAGACATTGCACATCTGAAATCTGCATGGTGAATTAGGAAAAGGGCAAAGCAAATGGGTATACTACTTCCACAGAAGGAAATTGCATATACCGTATATACTTGAGTATAAGCTGAATTTTTCAGCCCACTTTTTGGGCTGAAAAATCAACTTCGGCTTATACTCCAGTGAACAAAAAAAAAAAAAAACTTACTTGCGTGCGGCCGAGGCTTCGGTGCTTCCGGGATCGCCATTCACAGAAGATGCAGCTCCCAGCGTGACACGTCATCCGGATGGGCTGCGAATGAAGAAAGTCCTACCGCGCAGGCGCAGTACAACTTAAACGCGATAGAGGTAAGGAGCCTGCGCATGCTCTGTTTCATAGCATGAAAGACTAGCATGAACCCCGGATGCAAACGAGCAATATATATATTGCTCGTTTGCGTCCGGGGTTCATGCTAGTCTTTCAGGAGGAGCCAGGTTAATCTCCAAAACAGAACACCTCCACAAGAGAATAATCATGGAAGCCATCGAAATAGAGAAACATCCCCACAGCATGAACAAACGTGATGATACCTCCCGCCTACCAAACATCTGGAAACCAGCCCTAGCCAACACCACCCACCACCCAAGCCGTTAAAATACAAAACAACAATGCACACACAGCCTGCACCAATCAGCACCAATCTACCAATCATGATACAACCACACAACCAATCATTCCACTTACTGAAACAAAGCCAGCACCCCATCCCCTCCCACCAAGACTTACAGAAAGACGGCAGCTCCGATCACATTTTAAGCCCACAGCTTGAAGATGGCAGGTGAGATCCGGCGGAAACGTTGCAAAGACAATCTCAACCTTACACGGGAAAAGACCCGAATACAACAAAACCAGCATATATATATATGCTGGTTTTGTTGTATATATATTTATATATATATTACCGTGAGCTGCTGCATTTCCCAGCCTCGGCTTATACTTGAGTCAATAACTTTTTCCAGTTTTTTGGGGTAAAATTAGGGGTCTCGGCTTATACTCGAGTTGGCTTATACTCAAGTATATACGGTAGTTTTTTTTTCTGAATAATTGCAAAGTCAATTTTCATAGGTTTTTGTTCAATTCATCTTGTACTATTTGAAGATAAAGTACTGATGTGTTCACATACATTAAATGAAAAATGTCAGATGGAATGTACTTCACTTCTTCACCGGAGTGAAAATGCCTTATGACAAAATACAAGGGTTTCTGTTGGTTTAATCGTGTAATTTGCAAATTTAGAATGCAGTAATAGACTATTGGTCACCCCACAATAATTACATACTTTAAAATTGAGATTAAGCCCCTTATCTTTGTGAAAGTGCATAAAGTTGCATTTTCATGTAATTTTTGTCACTTGTTTTATACATTGTCATAATTCTTTATAAAGATGCAATGTTTTTAAAATATAAATATCCGTTACCGTGTGCAGATGCAATTTCTGGTAAAACGTGGACTTCAGTTTGATCAACTATTGCCATCTAGTGGTAACTTTGACTTTCAAAGTTGAGAAATCCAGCAAACTGATGTTTTCTAACTGTTAGCAAGCATTCCCTACTATTAGCCACCACTTCTATTTCATTATTTAAATCTGGGTGTAAAGGAACATAAATGGGAAGTTCTTTCCATTATCTTAATATTCCTTAAGATGTCTAAAGTTGACTTCTCTTTAAAATAGCACAATTTCCAAAATAGTTTTTTCTATTTTTTACAAAGCATGGATTAGATTTGAATATATACATACAACTGAATAAGATCAATCAACAAATAATAGAAATGGAAGCTATCTTGTCAAAATTGCAGTGTGAAGAAGCAGTAAGTGCTATTGACAATGCTTTTTTCACTTAATTAAAACAAATTTAAATTACATTTTGTACTTTACATTTTACATGTTAACTAAAATAAAATTAATTTGATAATAGAACTGTATATGATAAGAAAACCTTACAGTCAAAGCTATGTTGATCGCATGATTGGCAGGGTGATTTTTCTTTCAAACTCATTGATAACCAGCTAGCCATGGTATTTCATACTGGGGACCAGAACTAAGCTTAGGGGAAGGTAAAGACAATAGTTGCAGGGAGTTTTTATATGTGGTAATGCTCTGGCGATAGTTACACCATGCATATTAGTCCAGAAAAGTTAGCCCCTGATAAGTAGCATTGTTACACTATTGTGGTTTAAACAATTACTCAGCTGTCTTAAGAATCTACCTTGTCTAGTCCACCATAATGGATATGATACACTTGCAGAACCCATGTTTGTGTTGCTGTTAGTTCAGTGTTACCATGTCCCAGTTTTTCTCTTCAAAATCCTGGGCAAAGGACTTTCCGACCCGGTCAGTTGCTGGCAAACCTTTATCTAGAACAGTGGTTCTCAACCTGTGGGTTGGGACCCCTTTGGGGGTTGAATGACCCTTTCACAGGGGTCGCTAAGACCATTGGAAAACACATTTTTGATGATCTTTGGAACCGAGACCCCAATTTTATGGTTGGGGGTCACCACAACATCAGGAACTGTATTAAAGGATCGCGGCATTAGGAAGGTTGAAAACCACTGATCTAGAACGTCTTATTGAATTTTTGCTGGACATCTGGCAAATGTCTTAGTTTTAGATAAGTAAAGTGATGCAATTGATGCTCCATTGTGGCAAAGTTCTGAATTAATAGAGAAAATAATTTCAAGTATGTTATTATCTTTTGAGTTTTTCAGTAAACACCAAGCAGGTAAGTTTAGGTTTGTTCACATTTTTAAAAAAAACTATGGTTATTTGCAACAACATTTTCAGATCGAGCAGAAGGAAGGAAATCCCTGCCAGATGGATATGTTCACTCTATTTTGATGTTATGGTTTTAAGTCCAGAATCAAAGCTGTGCCAAAGCTATCCACAAATCATGATATCCAGGGCTGAGAAACCCCAAGCCTGCATGGAACCAATTCTATTTTTGTGATCTGAACAACCCGAGATCGTTATAGAGAATGCCAAACAACAGATTTTTTTTTCTGTAGAATAATTGAAATTATTCATAAATGAAATTATTGTTGGATCACTTCAGAACCGAGTGAAGAATGCAAAGTTGGATGGACTTTATCCAGCATAGAGTACCATCATAGGATAATGTGAAATCTGAACGTGCAAATTTGAAACTCCATTTTAAGCGGGTAAAAAAGTGACAATGAAAATAGCAGTTTTCTAACAGTAAATGGCAATATGTATTCATTATCAGCAAAAAAATAACATCATAATTTGTAAGATTGAAAATATAAATATAGGGCTGAAATGGATTTAATTCTTAAACCCAAATTTGTAATTGATATTTAATCCTTTATAACTATAACCCATGGAGAGTTCCAATTTTTTTTTCCAGTATCAAAGTTACGGTATGTATTTTTAAAGATGTGTGAGTATCAGTTACACCAGGGGTCTGCAACCTTAAAGCCATTTGGAACTGTTTCCCACAGAAAAAAAAACACCAAGAGCCATAAAACCTGGGTGGGCATGGACAACTTGGTCACTCACTCCCACCCAGTCACATGACCCACCTAGCCACGCCTATCCAGCCACAAAACCATTCTGCCTCCCTTCTGTATCTCTGCCCCTCCCCCTCTCTGTCTCTCTCAGTATCTCTGTATCTCTCTTCCCCCTCTCTGTATGTCTCCCTCTCCCCTTCTCTCTCCCTCTCTCCCTATCTTCCCTCTCCCCCTCTATCTCTCTCCCCCCTCCCGCTCTGTGTGTGTGTCTCTCCCTCTGTATCTCTCTCCCTATCTTCCCCTCTCTCTGTATTCCTCTGTATGTCTCTCTCTATGTCTCTCTCTCACGCACCCCCACCCCCTGTTTCTGTCGCTCTCTGAAAGCCGCTGCTGGGCCCAGCCAGCCAGCTCTCCTTGGGGCTCTTTGCTACTCCTTTTATTCCTTTTTGGAAATCTGGGTTGGCTGAGGAATGATTGCTAGTCATGGTGGAGGCTTCCTTTCGGGTGACCGTCCTCCTCACCCCTCCTCCTCCTCTCGGGACCCCCTGGCGGACTGTGGCAGGGCCAGGAGGGTGCGCACGTGTGGGGAAACTCCTCAAGCGAGTGCCAAAGCACAGCAGTTTTACTTGCTTTGCATAGCTGCCTATCTCAAGTACACGGCTGAGTGATTCAGTGTCTTCAAAGGCAGCCCCATGTAGAATGTGTTGCAATACTCCAGCTAGCAAGTCACCCTAGAAAAAAACCCTCTTGCCCCAGGTAGAGTCGCAATTGGCATATCAGCCAAAATTGGGGAAAGGCAAAGGGATTATTAGATTTCCATGTTAATGCTTTGTCCAATTTCAGAATGATTTAGGATGCAAAACCAAAATTCTGGTGACACATAACACACAGAAAAGTATCAGGATAGCCTCACCATAAGTATGTGAATGATTGCTATATTTGCAGAAGCAAGCATTATTTCAATTGCTTCATACATGGAGGGTAGTTTGTAATATATTACACACTTAGGTTACAAGACAGTGTTTCATGATTTATATCAGAAATGCGAATTCCTGCTTGTTGGCCTCAAAAACCCCTTCTATAAGCCATCCATCCAGTCATGCTGGTTTCTTGAGTAAGGGTTGTGTTAGAACCCCTAACAATCTTGACACGTCATTTATGATTCTACTGTTCTGCGGATGTGATTATGTGGCATTCAGTAGCTAGTCTTTTGCAATTAGTGAACAATGCAAGGAATGAAGGGTACAAGAACAATGAAGGAGAGGACTATTAACCCTATGATTTGCAGCGGTATTGTTGCAAATGTATTGTCCCTATTACTGCTTTCCAATATAGGTGCCTTTCTGTTGCATAGACCAACACCTAGGATTCCTCATCTAGCATGACCATTGCTGGGAATTTCTGAAAATTAGTGAAATACTCAGCAACAAGAATAGCTGAGTTTCAATTTTATGGACGCATCAAACTCCCCCTCATTACAACATGAGGATATTGCATTTATGTATCTTAAATACACAAGGTATAGAACATTTACAGTTCAGTTGTTCCTCTACTTCTAACAAAATAGCAGCTATTGCTTTTTAATAGAAGTGCGCCTCGGGAGGCCTCAAAATTGCATCTACCCTCCAAAGCCATGGATTGCTGCCCTCAGAGATTTATTCCAATTTTTCAAGGTGACAAATGAGGAAAATTATGAAATGATAGAAAATTCATATTAACTACATTTAGTTTTTAATTAAATTTAAATGGGAATTATTTTTTAATTTATAAAGCAATTTGTTGTGGAGCTGAAGTGCTTTAATTGGCAGGGTCAGAGTACAGTAGTAATTTAGCTATTATGTTAATAACATTTTTTTCATGAATGGTAGATATTAGCTATTCAGTGATGCTGGATAGTTCAGTGGTCGGCATTTTTACAGATCAAATTAGAAAATAGAGTGAGTATAATTTGTTCACACAAACCTAGGCCTTGATTTTCCTCAGTTGTTCCCTCAGGAATAAGGGAATACACATAATGTTGGGATATGAACAATATGAATCACGGCCTGGGGATTCAGGACCCTTAGGCTAAAAGGCCCTACCAACTCCTCAAGTAAAAAAAGAGCTAATTGGTCTACTGCAGTGGTGGCTTGCGGGCCGGATGCGTCACATGTAGGCCACGCCCATCCCAGCGCCGCAAATGGGAAAAATGTCATGAAACATCATGTGACGGCAATGTAACGTGGCGAGTTTGACCTCCGTGGTCTAGTGGTGAAGGCACTAGGCTTCAAAGCAGATGGCCCTGAGTTCAAGTCCCATCTTAGCCATGAAAGCCAGTTGGGTGACCTTGGGCCAGTCACACTCTTTCTCAGCCCAACTCAACACAATGGATTGTTGCTGCGGGGAAAACAGGAGGAAGAAGGTATGTTGGATCTGTTGAGTTACTAATAAATGCATACATGCATACATATATACCATATAGATACAATTGATGTCACTGATTATTTTGAAAATATCTCTCATCCCAGGGCATACGCAAGCTAGGACATCTAATACTAAGTTTCCTGCTTGGGTTTGGACCTTTGTTTTGTTGCATCTACTTTATGTTGTGGTCATAAGGCTTGAACGTACGTAGGCTTGATTCCTGGTACTTGTACCTTTAGATTTTTTTAAAAAAACTTGACAAGAAATGATACCATTCAGGGCTTCTCAGATACCATCAATGTTTAAAGTTATGTCTTGCAGGAGAGAGACTTATGATAATGGTCTGTGGCTAGAAATAGGGTGATTCATGAAGAGTCCGAAGTGAAATGTTGGTGATTTCCTACGCATCAAGTGATTACATTTGTTAAACATTTAAATAGTTAACTTGATTAACTTTTAAAATAAGAATGGGTGGGGGTGGGGTGGTGTTTGTCAATTATTAACCTGTGTCAGAGTTCTTACCAAGGTACTTACGGTCACCCAAAGACAAAGGGAGGTCAGTTTTGTGGTTACAAGCTGCACATTTTTTTAAAAATTGCCTTCAAGGGCAGCAAAATATAGCAATTAAAGTAGGGGTTAAGAGACAAAAGAGGTAGGTTAAAAAAAAAACGACTATACCTATTTTGTATCTGAAAATAGGGTAAAGCGTACAAGCAAATGTTGACCTTATGCCAGGGGTGAAATCAACTTACCTTTGTTACCGGTTCGGTAGCAATGTGAGCGTGCACGCATGTGCCACCTCCGTGCATGCGCAGGATCTTCCATGCATGTGCAGAGTGTCAAAAACAGACGTGATGATGACGTCCAGGCGGGTGGGTGGAGCCTGCTACCGAGCGTGCCTGCAAAGGTAAGCGAACAGCGAGGGGAGGAATCCGCTGTGCCACGCGATTTAGATTAGCTAGAAAGCAGGAAATCCTGCTTTATAGCTAATATAAATCGCTGATAGTTGGAAATACCGATTCGCCCAAACGGTAGTATTATTACTATCAAACAGGTAGTATTATTGCTATCAGTTCACCCCTGCCTTATGCTCCAGGCATATTTCAGGGGCTGCAAAACCATGAATCGTCTTTCACATCTCTATGCCATTGTTTAACCATGATTTGTTAAGAGACATTCATGCAGATGAGCAAAAGCAATTGTGATTTGTGTTTGGTCAATTCCTTGCATTCCCCTCCTTTTTTAATTTACTTTCGCCTTCTGTCACTGTAGGGAGTTAGCTCTACTATGCCCAGGAGGGTGCATTCTAAGTAGTAACCATGCCTTTTAGCTTCTGAGCATAAGCAAGGTCAATTAGGTGTTACCACCTGCTGTTAATTAAAGATTTGTCTTGGACGTATTCCACCATCGTTATCAAGGTATAGCTCTGAAACTGTTTACAGGTTTCTAATGAATGATAGGAAAGGATTGATGGTGCGCCTTAAGGCACGTCTCAAGGGCAAACTTTCGTAGGACTTTCATATCAACATAAGGATGTTCTTATATACAAACTGTTACTTCATGCAGCTTCCCAGTGATTCATAAGACATCAACCAAGTCTGAAATTACTGGAGTAAAAGTTATATTTATTCAGTATTAAAATAGATCTTTATGGACAGAATCTAATACAGCTGAATTTGAGGCAGAAATCAGGGGAAAATATTTAGAAACAACACATCAGCATAATACCTTATGACTAAAAGCAAAATGTCTCTGCTTTTAGCTGTTTCCAACTCTTCTGGATTATAGAAGTGTTCCATAAATAATTTTGATTGTAAAGCTGTTGAAGAAGGCAGCTCGAATAGGAAGTGAATTTAGACTTATTTTGTCAGTTGCTCACAAATAGATATTATTTAGCTGATTAACTGATTCTTTTTTTAGGTCCATATTAGACTTGTCTGAAATTCCAGACATTCTTTCCAGCTGGATTCATGTATCCTTCTAAATCATGGTTTCCTTAATCTAGGGTTATTGGAGTTCTGAAACATTCCATGTTCACTAGATGGCAGAAAAGAACTAGATTTTTCTCTTCACTTAGCTGCCATCTATCAACCATCTAGCTTCATTACAGCCCAGAGCTGATTGTTTTTTAAACCAGGATTTATAGCATAAACTATGGCTAGTTATACGTGCCAGCCTTACTGTTAGATATTAGCATAAACCGCTGTAAGTCTCCACTCAGGTCCGCCACTAGGGCGGGAACTAGGGGTTGTTCTGATTGGACGGGAGGTGTACCCGATCCCTATAAAAGGGGAGCTTCTAGACCCCCAGTCAAGCTGGATCACTACTATTACTAAATAAAGAGCTGTTGTCACAATAGTCCGGAGTCTGTTCTCTCGTTGCCCGAATCTAACATTGGCGACGAAGGTGGGATCGAGAGACAGATAGGACGAAGAAGCTACCTCCAGAATCCAAGGATTCAATCCAGCCCCGGAATTCGGCGGAAGTTCCGGCAGCCATCTCAGCGCGGCAAATTCGAACGCAGACAAGATGGCGATGCAGGCCCCTCCAGCTCCATACGACCCAATCGCCGAGCATTGGGAATCCTACATGCTGAGGTTCGAGTGTTTTCTCGAGGCAAACGATTACACAGGAGTACCGGACTCTCGGAAAAAGAATATGTTCCTGAGCTACTGTGGTCGAGAGACTTTCGAAACGGCCAGAGATCTTTCCGAGCCAACCCCCATACAAGCGGTATCATGGACGGGGCTACAACAGACATTGCAAACACATTACGCGCCAAAACCTTCCCGCCACGTTCGCCGCCAGGAATTCAACACGAGGAACCAGAAGGCGGGAGAATCAATCAACCAATATGTTGCAGCACTTCGGAAAGCAGCAACGCATTGCGAGTTCAGGGATCTGGACAAGCAAATCCTGGCGCGCCTCATATGCGGGTTAAGAGACATTTCCTTGCAGAAACGATTGTTGGCCAAACCCAACCTAAGCCTGCAAATCGCGCTCGATGAGGCGAGAGCTTCTGAATCAGCGGACAGATCTTCCGAGACAATACAACGCGGATACAGTGCGATCCAGACCGGAGCCAGACAAGCCAGAGTACATTATGAGGCTGCCGATCAAGAGGTCGAGGACAGCGAGTTCGAAGACAGCCATCGAATGCGGAGCAGTCACGCAAGACCGGTGGGAAAAACCGAATTCCGATTGCCACCATGTGCAAGTTGCGGAGGGAACCACCCCCTGTCTACCTGTCGTTTCAGAAATGTTGTTTGCTCGCATTGCGACAAACGTGGGCACATCGCACGAGTGTGCCGGAGCGAAGTCCCTGCCTCACAATGGCAGCCTCCGATGTACCGCCGACAGAAGCCCAACCCAGGGGCTTGGTGGAAAAACAAAGGGCGCCCAGAGAGAGAACCGAGGGAGTTAGCCGAGAGAGAATACACACAAAGAGCTGAAAGGGCGTATTACCAGAGAGCCGAGAGACAGTATCCCCAGGATACCGATGCCGAGAGAGAGTTGACCCAGAGAGAACCAATGCGAACCTATCTCACAACGATAGGTCAGGTCCGCACCAAGCGGCCTAAAAAGCTGAAAATCACTGTCCTCCTGGAGGACTCCCCTTGTGAGCTTGAAGTCGACACGGGATCGTCCCTGACGATCATTTCATGGTCCGCCATGAAAAAGGCAATTCCTAGCCTTAAGAAGCGCCAACTGCGAACACCAGACATCCTGCTACGAGACTACCAGGGGAACAGGGTCCCCATCGTGGGTCAAGGCACGTTTCGGGTGCAGTTCAAGGACATCATAGCCCAGCTGCCCGTGACCGTCGCCAGCGCGCCATTACAGAGCCTCCTGGGACTGGATTGGTTCGAAGCCCTGGGGTTAGAAGTCACCGGAATCAACGCCGTTGAGAACAACAGCGCTGAACAGATTTTTAAGGAGTTCGAGGAGGTGTTCAGCCCTGGTCTTGGTAAGTATGTGGGTAAACCAATATCATTCAATCTAGACCCAAACGTGGCGCCAATCCGACTCAAACCTAGAAGAGTGCCTTTTGCGCTCTGTCCCAAGATTGATAAAGAGATTGATAAGCTCGTAAAACAAGGGATCCTTGAACCGGTGGATCACGCGCGCTGGGAAACCCCCATAGTGACCCCAGTTAAACCAGATGGGTCAGTCCGCATCTGCGCGGACTATAAATGCACAATTAATGTCGCCCTACAACAGAGCGCGTACCCTGTGCCCGTAGTCCAACACCTATTGCACTCGTTGGGGCCAGGAAAAATATTCGCAAAATTAGACATGGCACAAGCGTATCAGCAGTTGCCTGTGGATAGCGTCACGGCAGAGGCCCAAACTATAGTGATGCACAGGGGTGCTTTCAAATGCAACCAGTTACAATTCGGCGTAAGCATCGCTCCAGGTCTGTTCCAAAGTGTCATGGAACGGCTTTTGCAGGGAATTCCAGGAGTCGTCCCCTATTTCGACGACATCTTGGTGTTGGCTGCAAACGAGGAGCAACTATTAAAATGTGTTAGAACTGTTTTGGCCAGAATCAGAGAAAAGGGCCTCCGCCTAAAAAAGGAAAAATGCCAAATTAACGTGCCTAGCGTAGAATTCCTGGGATATAGAATCGATGGACTGGGTATACACCCAACATCGAAGAAAATTAAGGCGATCCAGGACGCCCCCACACCACGAAATCAGACCGAGTTGCAGGCATTCCTCGGACTTCTTAACTTCTACAGCGTTTTTCTAAGACAGAAAGCTACCGTCGCTGAGCCGCTACATCGACTCCTCGCCAAGAACGCGAAATGGACATGGGGACGCCCCGAAGCAGCAGCTTTCGCCGCAGTCAAGCGCCTGCTCACGACCGACTCGTTACTCATCCAATACAGCCAAACTCTACCACTGATTTTAACCTGCGATGCATCACCTTTCGGCGTCGGCGCAGTCCTCAGCCACAGAATGCCAAACGGAAACAAAGCACCCATCGCATTCTACTCAAGGACCTTATCATCGGCTGAAAGAAACTACAGCCAGATGGACAGGGAAGCGTTAGCTGCTGTGGCTGGAGTCAAACGTTTCCACGAGTATCTCTATGGCCGCGATTTCGAACTTATCACAGACCACAAACCATTGCTGGGTCTTTTGGCGGGAAACCGCCCCACACCAGTTTCACTCTCCCCGCGCATGACCAGGTGGACTGTTTTCCTGGCTGCGTATTCCTACAAGTTAATACATCGACCGGGTTCCACACTAGGGCACGCAGATGCACTCAGCCATTGCCCACTACCAGAATTGTTAACAGACCCCACTCCCGAAATACCGGTCCTCTTGATTGACTGTTTGGACTCAGGACCAGTTTCTTCTGTGGACGTTGCTAGGTTTGCTGCTAAGGACAATGTAATCAGACAAGTACAAACTTGGGTATGGAGGGGGTGGCCCAAAGGGAATGTGGGACCTGAATTCAAACTGTTTTGGTCTAAGCGCGACGAACTATCGGTTTTACAGGGTTGTTTGTTGTGGGGGGATCGAGTTGTTGTACCATACGCACTACAGAGAAATGTATTGGAGGCTTTACATGTTGGGCATCCAGGGATTGTAAGGATGAAAGCGTTAGCTAGGAGTTACGTTTGGTGGCCTAACATGGACAAAGAGATAGAGGAATGGGTAGCCACTTGTGATCCGTGCCAAGAGTCCAGATCAGCCCCCCCTGAAGCGCCCGCCACAGAATGGGACAAACCAAAAGCACCCTGGTCGCGAATACACATTGATTTCGCGGGGCCAGTCCAAGGGCAAACGTTTCTAATACTTGTGGATGCATACTCCAAATGGTTGGAAGTAGTCCTAATGACTTCAATCACGGCAGAGGCAGTCATTAAGGTACTTCGGTGACTTTTCGCCACTCACGGCCTGCCCGACCTCCTGGTCTCCGACCACGGGCCCCAATTCACGGCCATGCAATTCGAATCATACTTAGCGAGTCAGGGAATTCGGCATGCCCTCGTCGCGCCATTCCATCCGGCATCGAACGGACAGGCGGAGAGAATGGTGCGATCTGCAAAAGAGGCCCTCGTTAGGATGGGCCCAGGTGATTGGCAAACACGAATTGACCATTACTTACTAATCCAACACATTACCCCTAGTGCCACGACCGGAAGGAGCCCCGCTGAACTCCTCATGGGTCACCGATTACGGTCTCACCTGGACCGGCTTCACCCAAACTACTCTGCCACATCGCCCCCAGACTCCACAAGCAAAATTCGGAACTTTAGCATAGGGGATTCAGTATACGCCCACAACTATGCAGGGGGGACGCTGTGGATTCCGGCAAGGGTAATTGGTATCACGGGTCCTTGCTCATACTTGTTGGAACTAGAGGACGGGAGGAACTGGAAGAGGCACATAGACCAACTCCGAGGTCGCCTAACGCACTCCAACCTACGATCAGCAAACAAAGACTTCATTCCGTCGGAAAATCCGCCAGTGCATCAACCCGAATATCCGAGCACAGAGGATTTCAGCACTACGGAGCCTGGGGTGGACACTGAGATCAACAATAGAGTGGAGCAGCCTTCGAGCGAGGAGAACCGACCATCCCCGGCCAGCGAAGCAGAACAGGAGGAACACACCGATCTCACCCCCACTCCAACTCAACCTGAGATCCGTCGGTCCACCCGAGTAAGGCAGAAACCGGCATACCTACAGGACTTCGTCACGAACCGAAACAATCCTTCTAAGAGGGGAGGGGTGTTAGATATTAGCATAAACCGCTGTAAGTCTCCACTCAGGTCCGCCACTAGGGCGGGAACTAGGGGTTGTTCTGATTGGACGGGAGGTGTACCCGATCCCTATAAAAGGGGAACTTCTAGACCCCCAGTCAAGCTGGATCACTACTATTACTAAATAAAGAGCTGTTGTCACAATAGTCCGGAGTCTGTTCTCTCGTTGCCCGAATCTAACACTTACAAGGTACACTGGATTATGAAACCAACTCTACAGGATATTAGAACTCTACTTTATTGAGATCGGCCACAGCAGTGTTTCTTAACCTTAGCAACTGTAAGATATATGGACTTCAATTCCCAGAATTCCTCAGGCAGATATGCTGGGAGTTGAAGTCCATGTATCTTAAAGTGGCTAAGTTTGAGAAACACTGGGCTTTAGGAGAATGAAAAAAAATCTTAAGGGAGGCAGAAACCAGCACCAGTCTCCCTGTCCCCAAGCAGAAACCAAGGAGGCCAGCTTTTAGAAATGCAGATTTGGTAACCCATTCGGAAAGACTGGGTCAAGACAGAAACTCAGAGAATCAACAGAGAAAAGGTTGACAAAATTAGCTCAGACAAACACCTAGGATTTGCATTTCCACTTTTGCCTATAAAGCCAGCCATGATCCTACATGACCCCCATAGGAATCCAGAAGGTATAAAAACCCACCCACTCTACACTCCTTTTTTTTTTCATTTTCGTCAAGCATGAATTAGATAACAGATCAGTGGTGGGTTGCAGGCGGTATGCCCCGGTTCAGGCATACCGGAGCCTGCCCGGAGCACTGGATACCATTCCGGTACGGTGCTCCGGGGGGCCCACCCACCCGCCTGAGCTCCTTACCGGTCTTTTAAGTCTTTGGCACTTCTGTGCATACACATGGTGCGTACAGCACCTGCGCAATGCTCCGCTGAGCAGCTGGCGCGTTGCAGAGGCTGGCGGAGGCGCTAAGATGCATGCACACGGAACCCACCACTGTAACAGATATATGTATAAACATGATTATGAATACATGAAATGGATACAAATACAAGGGAATATTAAGACAGGGATGGTAGCCACTCTGGTGCGCTTATGCACGCCCCTTAAAGACCACTTAGGAATGGGGTGATGTCGACAGTAGACAGTTTAAGGTTTTCAGCTGACCGAGAACTGCACACTGTCTTTGTGGTTCTGTTCAATGAACTTTCTGTCCAATCAGCTTCTATGTTGTTTCCAGCGTCTTTATCCCAGCTTGGAATTGAATGAGATGGATTTTCCTTCCAATAGTTCTCTGCAGTTTGAAGTCCTATGCTGTAATTTACAAAATTCTTGCAATATTCTAAGCCCAATCAAATTTCGTTATGTCATGTTACATAAATTCTGGTCAACTTTACTTAAATGTTAACTTTACTAAGCCCTATTAAAAGAGCAATGTTGAAATTGTTTTAACCGTAATCCCAAGTGTGGACATTATCCAGGTGATCCCTGTGTGGGATTCCAATCCCAGTGAGATGAGACAGTCCCTCAAGTAGCCTGGACCCATGCCATGAAGGATTTAAAAGATAATGACCAACATTTTGAATTGCATCTGGAAACAGGCCAGCAGCTAATGCAGTTTGTGGAGCAGTGGTGCTTTATCAAGTATTGGAATAGCCTACCAACTAATTAAAGCACTCAAAAGCAAAGGAAGGGAACAGCTATTTGCTTAGGAACCTGCTTTACACTTTAATACAATACAATAGCAGAGTTGGAAGGGACCCTGGAGGTCTTCTAGTCCAATCCCCTGGAAACCCTATACTCTTTCAGACAAATGGCTATCCAACATTTTCTTAAAGACTTCCAGTGTTGGGGCATTCACAACTTCTGGAGGCAAGCTGTTCCACTGATTAATTGTTCTAACTGTCAGGAAATTTCTCCTCAGTTCTAAGTTTCTTCTCTCGTTGATTAGTTTCCACCCATTGTTTCTTGTTCTGCCCTCAGGTGCCTTGGAGAATAGTTTGACTCCCTCTTCTTTGTGGCAACCCCTGAGATATTGGAACACTGCTATCATGTCTCCCCTAGTCCTTCTTTCTCTTAAGCTAGACATACCCAGTTCCTGCAACCGTTCTTCATATGTTTTAGTCTCCAGTCCCCTAATCATCTTTGTTGCTCTTCTCTGCACTCTTTCTAGAGTCTCCACATCTTTTTTACATCGTGGCGACCAGAACTGAATGCAGTATTCCAAGTGTGGCCTTACCAAGACATTATAAAGTGGTTTTAACACTTCACGTGATCTTGATTCTATCCCTCTGTTGATGCAGCCTAGGACTGTGTTGGCTTTTTTGGCAGCTGCTGCACACTAGCTCATATTTAAATGGTTATCCATTAGAACTCCAAGATCCCTCTCACAGTTACTACTGTTGAGCAAGGTACCACCTATACTGTACCTGTGCATTTCGTTTTTCTTGCCTAAATGTAGAAAACCTTACTCTTTTCACCATTGATTTTCATTTTATTAGATAGTGCCCAAAGTTCAAGTTTGTCAAGATCCTTTTACTTGCTAAATAAGGCTGTGTTTGTTGTTCATTTGTTGCATTTCTCCAGCAGCTTCTATCTCGGGGCAATATTATTCCATCTTTGGTGTAGATGATAAGATATACTAAGGGAAGTTGACAATCCTATGGTTTAGTGGTGGGATTCAAAATTTTTACTACCGGTTCTGTGAGCATGGCTTGGTGGGCTGGCTTGGTGGGCAGGGTAGGGGAAGGATACTGTAAAATCTCCCTTCCCTTCCCACTCCAGGGGAAGGTTACTGCAAAATCCCCATTTCCTCCCGATCAGCTGGAACTCGGGAGGCAGAGAATAGATGGGGTATTCACCGGTTCTCCGAACTACCAAAAATTTCCGCTACCGGTTCTCCAGAACTGGTCAGAACCCGTTGAATGCCACCTCTGCTATGGTTGCTTACACCGTTTTGGGAGAATACATTTCACTAAATCGATAGGATCTCCTTCCACATATGATAACTGTCTTTGGGATACAAATATCAAATCCTTGCAGGCAATACTAAAGTGTGTATCCTATATAGATATAACTTTGTAGTTCATAAAACATGGCAGCATTCCCTTCCCCTTCTACATATATGCACACTTTCCAGAGTGACAGGGAAATGTATGGCTTCAAATTAGCCTCCATGGATTTAGGGGTATAAGTAACACCAAGGCACTAAAGGATATGCAATTAATTACAACTGCTTATTTCATCTGAAAAAGAGCCGCCTTGCTAAATCAGCCATGGACACGTAATTTCAAGCATACAGCAACTATTTAGTGCATGTGTGTTTTTTTCCGGTAATGAACATAAGCAAGATTGAGATGTGATCTTTGAAGCAGAAAATGAAGATGAAAAAAAAAAAAAAAGCATCCTGAGTTTACAGAAAGTGATCCCAAACAAAGCGCTATTGTTTTCAAGGTCTACAGAATAGCAGTTGGAGCAGGGATCTCAACTGAAGCAAACAACTTGTTTACTTTTAGTTTCTTCCATTTGTGGGGTGAGCTCTGGATTCATCTTGATCTTGTGCATGTATTAAGATTAACAAGATGAAACACTGTGCAGAGTTTAAGAATATATATAGCATTTGTGCTGATAAATAAATAAAGTGAGACTAGTATAGATCTATTTCAGGCTATGTAGCTCTCATCAGCTAGCCCTACCCTTACTGGGAATCGAAGCTGGGTTGTATTACATATCAGGCAGTTGTGTTAGCCACTAAGCCACAGGCTCTCCTCCTTTATCAGCTAAGCCAGGGAAATAGGTATGAAAGCCATTTTTTTAGTAGCTAACACAACTGCCTGATATGTAATACAGCCCAGGTTCGATTCCCAGTAAGGGTATGGCTAACTGATGAGAGCTAAATAGCTTGAAATAGATCTATACTATTCTCCCTTTATTTATTTATCAGCACAAATGCAACACAAATGTAACGAAGGCAACATAAAAAATGGCTTTCTGCCTGGATGGCTCCTAGAGTGAGCCGAAAAACAGAAAAAGGGAAGCAGTATGCTCCCTCCCATATTTGGGCATACCAGGGGTTGTGACACAATACCTACCTACCTACCTACCTACCTACCTACCTACCTACCTACCTACCTACATACATACTGCTGATAAATAAAGGGAGACTAATATAAATCTATTTCAAGCTGTTTAGCTCTCATCAGCTAGCCATACCCTTACTGGAATTCAAACCTGGCCTGTTTTTACATGTTAAGCAGTTGTATTAGCCTCTAAGCCACAAGCTCTCCTCCCTTATCAGCTGAGCCAAGCTGCTCCCTCCCATATTTGTGCATACCAGGTGCTTGACATAACACTTTACACACACATGCACACACTCACACACACATGCACAAACACTGTTTCCCCCAAAATAAAACCAAGGCTTATTTTCTTTTCAGCCCTAAAATAAGCACCAGATCTTATTTTTGGGGATGTCTTACCCGCTCACCTTAGGACCATTGCAGTCACACCTCCCATGTCCTGACATCTGTTGCGCTGTTGCCCGACTTCTGCAGCTGCTCACAGCAATGCCATGTGGCTGATTGTGCCAGTGCCACCGCTTAGACACTGTGAGGCTCATCACACAAGGGCTGCTGGTCATGGGAGGCTACGTGGCATGTTGTGTCATTGTGCATGTGAGTGGCGGCACCGGCATGATGAGCCTTGCGGCATTCTTCCATGAGCGGCGGTATTGATGCGATGCGCCACATGGCATCCAGCTACAAGCAGCTGCAGAAGTCAGGCAGCACCACGATAGCTGGGAGGCCTGGGAGGCCTGGGTACGGCGGTCCTAAGGTAAGCAGGTAGAGGGCGTGTAGGGCAGCTCGACCCGGCCATCCTGCCCTAGCTTGATTTCTACGCATGCGCCTTACTCCACCTCGTATAACCAGATGGTGGGCAGGGCACCACTAGGGCTTATTTTTTGGCGCAGGGCTTATATTAGGCAGGCATGAAAATCGGGCTAGGGTTTGTTTTTTGGGTAGGTCATATTTTCGGGGAAACATGGTATATATATATATAGGGTTGGCAACATTTTTTTTAAGATAGATGACTGAATTTGGCCTTTGAGAGATGCCTTCCAGGCCACATATCAATAGGTAGGAAATGAAGAATGAAATCAGAGCATTTTTTTTAAAAAAATGTGAATGAAAATTGAATTTCTTTTCATTTAAAGTAAATTAGTATCCATCCTCTTTAAAAAAACAAACAAACCAAATTCATCCTTGTCGTCTTCCTGATAGCTTCCGGTTGTGAAAGTGGTTTGACATTGCCGCTTTCTTATGCTTACTCTGTATATTTTGTTTAAACTTCTCAACCTAGCCAACTACTCAAACATTTGCAGTACCACATTTTGCAAAAGTGAAAATTTAGAGAAAAACAAAGGGCAGTTCAAGAACTAAATATTAAAAAAGAGACGCCCCAATCTACACTATCTGAGGTGTGTTCCTAAGTATTTCTCCTTGTTTGGGATACATTTCCAGAATGCGTTAGCATCACAAGAAATAGAGTTGACAATCTGTAATATGTTAGACTATCGCGCACTCATTTTGGTCGCAGGGGCTAATGGTGCCACCAGTGAAGACTCTTTTAATCACCGTGGTCATCCATCTCATAAAGTACATGCATTTCTATTAATTGCAAGGTTTCTCTGCACCCGATAGATGTCTTTTGGACTGTCGAAGGATCAGGAGTTCAAGCTATTTCTTGTAGCTGTTGTCATCATAGAGCGCCAAAGGTCACCCAAGGTCACATATGTGAAGTTGACCTCTCCCAAAATGGAGTCGAGTCTACTTTTGTGGGGGGGGAAAGGAAGGAAAAATAAAACAGCATGTTCCCACCACCATTCCTAGCTAAATTGCATCTTCCTGAGCTGTTAGGTGCTGACGTTTTCTTAGGAAGTGCTGAGTGATTTCAACCAAAGAATAGTGGTTGATGAAGACACTTGATTTGTTCCATGCACAGCTGGATGGTAAGAATTACCGGTAAAAAACCCAGAGAAATATACTAAAGCAGACTCATATCTGATCGTACAAATAATAACAGCAGCTAGGATTGTATTTGCACAAAATTGGAAAGCAAGACAATATCCCATCAGAAAAAGAGATAACAAAGAAGATATTAGATTGTGCAGAAATGAATGGGTTGATATTGAGAATAAAGGACAAAGAGAAATCAGTGTACTACAGGACATGGGGGCAATTTTATGATTGGCTTGAAAAAAGGTACAAATAGAAAGAGAAAGGAACAAAGCACAAAACAAATAACTTAGATGACACATTATTAAAATGATATGAATTGACAAATGTTAAATAGCAATTATAAGAATGTATATTTAAAAATGCATTTGAAAGGAAAAATGAAAAAACTTTTTTCAAAAAAAAAAGAATTACTGGTAAACTGTATATTGGTGAATGCATCTTATGAATACTGAATAGAGTAGAATAGAGTAGAATAGAATAGAATAGAATAGAATAGAATAGAATTCTTTATTGGCCAAGTGTGATTGGACACACAAGGAATTTTGTCTTTGGTGCATGTGCTCTCAGTGTACATAAGGAGAATAAAAATACATTCATCAAGAATAAAAAGATACAATACTTCGTGATAGTCAAAGTTACTAATAAGCTATCAAATTGTACTAGGAAACAATAAAAATCAATAAAAATTGAAAGATACAAGCAGCATGGTTATAGTCATAAGTGGCGAGAGATAGATAATAGGAAGGAAGAGAAGAATAATAGTAATACCATAGTGAATCACAGAGAACGATAGTACTATCAATTAGACATTGCACATTAAACCAAATAGGGGCTGACTCCAAAACCTTGGCTGTGACCTTCAAACCCCTTTCTGCAACTAAAGTCGTATCTTTTTTTTCCACATGAAAGCAGCAAGAATTGATTTAATACACGACACGTTACTGAATTAAATCACAACGCATCCCACTGACTTTTCATTAATTTCCTTTTGCTTTACTTGAATTTAAATGGAACTGGGTAATGAAGGCTAATTTTTGTCAGGGCCCTCCCTACTTTCTGCAGCTTGGTCCCATCATGTCA
Source organism: Natrix helvetica (assembly GCF_964273705.1). Taxonomy (NCBI): domain Eukaryota; kingdom Metazoa; phylum Chordata; class Lepidosauria; order Squamata; family Natricidae; genus Natrix; species Natrix helvetica. The sequence continues at coordinate 19,813,006 of NC_138551.1, forward strand.
TGGGAAAGTATAACTTTTGGCCCCCCCCAAAGATTTATGCCTCCCGATCTAGTCGTGTAGTCTATTACCAAGATGCAAATCATCCAAGATCCAGTTTGAATTATTACGAACTGAATTGATTGGATTAGAATATTTGTTTGATTTGATACCCAAACAAGAAACTCTTACTATAGAACTGGTGAGATGGCATCCTGACAGTTTGGCATGTAGTCCGTTTGGCAATTTGGTTCAAAAGGATAATTCAATTGAAATCATTGAAACCAACTCTTGGACCCAGCCATTCCCGGGCTGATCCACACTGAAATTGTGATAGAGAAATATTAAGATTGTGGGCAATTTTGGGCATGCAAGCAAGAGTGAAACTGTATTAAGCCAGAATGGTTTGTCATTGATAATGCAGTGCATCTCCACGCTGAGCAAGATAAATGATGATCCCATATACCTTGTTTTGAAGCATCCTTTGGAACTGTAATGGGAAAAGCATATAGCTTAGTAAAAGATGGCAGGCCTAAGTGAATATTTTGTAGGCCAGGCATCTATCACGTAGGAATTCTGTGGGGCAAGTTATAAGAGCAGGAATAAACGTCTCTTCTGACTTGGCAATTCTATTATCAACTCTGTAGAGCAGTGGTCCTCATTTTTCTGGCACCAGGGACTGGTTTTGGAAGAAAAATAGTCTTCCACAGACCAGGGGTGGGTGGGATGGTTTTATGTGCAGCCTAGATCCCATGTATACGCAGATGAAACTTTGCTCATTCGCCCAGCACTTGTATGGCCCAGTTCCTAACAGGCCACAGTTGGGACCCCTGCTGTAAAGCCTTCATTTTTCAGAGGCAGTATATGACTGATGTAGATGCTTGAGATATATAATAAAGATTTCTCTGAATTAAGTGTCTTTCTTCCACTTTAATAAATAAACCCCGAAGCGGAACTGCACTATACAAGGTCCCTAGAGAGTCTGAGTGGAGCCCCCAGATTCCCCAAAAGTTTTGCTAAGTGCAATTTTGCAAATGGTGGGAGCAGCAGACAGAGAAATCCTTAGCCAATGACCACTGGAGTGTAAGGCCACTGTACAGGAATGCTTTGCTGTGACAATGTTGTCAGTCCACGGAATGGGAGAATTCACCGTGGCTGTCTCACCTCTGCCAACACGCTGCAACCAACAGGCCGCAGGACAATTCAACCAATACAAAAGTTAAATTAATTTCAATGGAACCGTGGCCAATAATAATTAAATAGGGTCAATCCAGAAATACAAGAGTTGCAATAATTTTGATGAAAGCGTGGCCATGCATAATAATAGTAACTGAATGAATGTGATCCCCAGGACCAAAAGTAGAGCAACATTAAAAACGACTTGAGAAGCAATTGGAATTGTTTCTATGGATTAAAGCAGGGGTGTCAAACTTGATTTCATTGACCTCATATGTTTCACCGGGGGCTCTGGTGAAAACAGAGCCCAGAAAGCTTGCTTGTGGCCTTCCCGAACTCTGTTTTCGCTGGCAGAGGCACCGTGGGCTGGTCCTTCACTGTTTCCAGGGCAGGCCTGAGGGCCAGATCTAAACACCCTGTGGTCCAGATTTGGCTCACGGGCCTTGAGTTTGACACCCCTGTATTAAAGTGTCCCTACACCTAGTCATCCTATTAAATGAAAGGTGGATATGCATGAAATCCCATTAATCTTTGTTCTGGTTTCACCGACTACTTTTGGAAGTGTGGCTGTCAGAAGCAGCTGTTCCCCTTGCACTAAATGAAGCTGCAGGAATATAAAAGCATCCAATGATGCACTATATCTATGTAGGACCAACTGATGAATATTTAACTATTTTCTGGAGTTTGGGTTGGCTGACAGTGCACCTTAATGTAACACACTGAATTTAGAAGAACTGATTTGAGTTAAATGTTTTTTTTTTAAAAAAATCACTTTCTAACAGGAAGAATTTGATTGTGAAATAGAGGCTGGACTGCCATCTATTAAGAAGACTTAATGTGAGTTCCACACTAGAGAATTGAAGAGTGGACTTCAGTTGAAAGAGGACTGGCCCGAAGATGGCTTCTTCCCTCTAGGAGACCCTGCGTGTTTTGATGGCTCCCTCCCTCCCTCTCCTTCTGACCCATTCAGGCCCTGACCTATAAATTACATGATAGGGAAACCCGCTGGAGCAGGAGAAGGAAAGCGCCCCTTTTCAAAACTGCGCCCTCCAGAAGTGGCGCATCCCTTCGCTCCGACGTTCCCGGTTGTGGCCGCTAGGAGGCAGCGCAGGACAATCAGTTGGCATTTCTGAGCCGCGTGGGAGGCCGAGACGCTTCTGGTCGCTGCAAAAAAAGGGGAAACTCTGTATGTGAGTGATGTGTTGTGTGTGTTGTGTTTGTGTGATCCGTTGCAGATTTTCACAAAGCCGTTTCAGTCTAAGGGAGGATCTTCCCTAACTCCCTGGAAATACAAGTCCGATCACGATGAATAAAAATAGTTTGCAAACGTTTATTTTTCTGATGTCTGCTTTCGCTAAAGGCGATTGTCTCTGGTGCTGCCAAAATCCGATCGGCCATTAGATGGCGAAAGAGAGTTTTCATTGCCCGCGTTGCTCGCCAGCTTTGGACAACGCATTGCCCTACCCAACCTTGGTAGGGCATGCCCAGCGTGTTGCGAGTTTCTTCTCATCTGGGCACCAGGATCAGTTATCCCCAACACCTTTTATGCCCACGCGGTGGGCACCAGATGCAGACTGGCGTCTGGATTCCGCCAATGTCTTCTCCTCTTGTTTTGGCTCGTGCTCGCGTTGGCTTCAAGCCACGCCAAGGTTGGAGGAAGCAAATCTAAGCTTGTTCTAAAGTTTGAAAAGGACGCCTCGTTGGGCAGGAAAACCCGAAGGCTTCTATGAATGGGGGGCAGAGGCTGCAATGAGCCCCCCCCCCGCGCGCGCAATTTCTCCAGAATATTTTTTTTATTTGGGAAATCTTTTGTTTAGTGATTTACTATAAATTAAGATAAAGGGTGGGGAAAATTCCCGTGAAAGGGAATTTTCTGCAAAATAAAGCAGCATTGGGGAATCAATGCTGCTTTATTTTGCAGAAAATTCCCTTTCACGGTTAAAAATCATAATAATACACGCAACCACAGCAAAGGCGGAGGGTTTGAAGCCTTTCCACTTGCGCCTCATCCACACAGCTGCGCTATCGGCTTCGTTCTCTCCTCTCCTCTGGCTTTTTTCTGAATCTTATTGCTTCTGAGCTTGGCTTCGTTTCTTGCGCGTTATTCAGAATCTCTGAAGTAATGGGTGGTTGGCAACGGCTGTTTTCTTACCAGTGATTTACGGTAGTAGCTTCTTACAGCGCCATCCGACCATTTCTGTACCGAGGTGTCAGTCATGAAGGCGGACTTTAGATCAGGTCCCAGAAGTTGAAATCCACAAGGCTTAAAGTTGCCAAGGTTGGAGACCCCCCTGCTTCCCCTACCACCCACCCACCCATCCTCTCCCTCCCTCCCTCTCCTTCTCTCCCACCCTCTCCCTTCCAACCTCCCTCCCTCCCCTTCTCTCCCACCCTCCCTCCCTCTCCCTCTCACCCATCCTCTCCTTCTTTCCCTCCCCCCTTCCCTCCTCTTTCCCTCCCTCTCCCTCTCACCCACCCTCTTCTTCTCTCCCTCCCTACTTCCTTCTCCCTTCCTCCCAGTTGCAATAAATGTGCTACAAACATGCCCTTCTGGCATCGTTTCTCGCTGGGTCTCCCTGATACTGTTTTCATCTCATCCCATGGAGGAAGGAAAGAGGTTTCAATCCTCCCCTTTCTCTCTCTCTTTCTCCCTCCCCCCTCTCGTGTGTGTGTGTGTGTGTGTGTGTGTGTGTGTAAGTAGTATTTCACCTCTAATTCTTTTTTTTAATTAAAATTTTTATTGTTTACATATACATATATTGAATACAGTGTACTTGTCCTGGCATTTCACTTGCCATAAAACAAAGGTAATAAAACAAAATAACATATATACTATTTCAAACGGTGCCAGTGTTGTACAGTAATTTTTGACCATCATATTCTAGTGTGTCAACTTATCTATCATTCTAATACCTACATTCTAATGCATACATAGTATCTCTTTCCATGTCCACCTAACCTGATTCTTTCACATTCCAACTTCCACCTCCTGTTTCTAACCATTGATAGAACCCATGTAGCATAATATTCTGTATTCCCTTTATCTTTTATTTTTAGCATTAGTCTGTCCATTTCCACACAGATTAATATCTTCCTTATCGGCTCCTCCTCTGAAGGGGTGTTTCATCTCTTTATGACCCCATTGGAGGGCAGCCTCTGAGTGGGCCAACCCTGCTAGACTTTGCCACCCATCTCCCCCCCCACACACACAATGGCTGCCCAAGAGGATGAAGGTGTGTGTGTATTTGTGTTCAAAATTGCAAATCTTGCACCACTTTTAAGTTTTGGTGAGTTCAAGGGCTGGAGGGATGCATTAAATCAGCAGGGGGGTGGGGTGGAGGAAGCGTTGGAAATGGCTTGGGGGGCCAGAAGCACAGCTGGACAGGTGTGTGGAAAGGGATCCTCCTTGCGCCATAAGAAAGGGCACCCAGCTGGTTGCATCATCACCTTTGCTTTGATCTGATCCAGAGGCCAATTGGTCCTTACTGAGCGACCAGCGACTGGTGGAAGTTGTTAGCATTGTGGCTTCTCCTGCTCCTCCCTCCCGCTAGCATCACCTGTCAGCAGGAAAACTACCCTCTACTGTAGATGGCTTTGGGCAAAGGGAGGTTTTTTGGCATCTTTCAAGAGGGCTCACAGGCTTGGGGATGGGGCAGGGAGACAGCCATCAGTCATGTATATATGCTCAAGTATTCCCAATGCTGTAAGATAGAGGTGGGGAACTATTGCCCTTTTAGGACTTGTGGACTTCAACTCCCAGAATTCTGGCTCAGGAATTCTGGGAGCTGAAGTCCACAGGTCAAAAAAGACCATAGTTCCCCATCACTGCTTTAAGACAACAAGAGGACTGGCCAGTACTCCAGTTTTGTCTTGTGTTCAGCAGTATCCATAAGGCCACAGAGTCATCCTCCCCCACTCCCCAAATTCTACAAACCAGCCATGTTAAAGCTCTGGAAATAGAAGAAAACCTGATAATGTTTCCCAAGGTGACCGAGCCACATACCGTTGGCAGAACCAGGCTCTATTTCTGGGGTTCAAAAGTGCTAATCTCATTTGATAAACACAGGTCTAAGGCAATTTCAAAAGAGGACTAAACCTGTGTTTATATGGAGCCCCAAGAAGACAGGACCAGGGTTGTGGAAAGGCATTGTAAAGCCTTACACAAAGTTGAAGCACAGCAGATTGTATCCACAGCTCAAACTATAAAACTGAGACAGTTAAACAGCCTCAGCTGTAGGTGAGGGTGAGATGAGATGAAGACTCATGGTGTGTGTGTGTGTGAGAGAGAGAGAGAGAGAGAAGGAAGGAAGAAAGAAGAAAGAAAGAAAGAAAGAAAGAAAGAAAGAAAGAAGAAAGAAAGAATATAGTACTAGAGCAGTGGTATCAAACTTGATTTCATTGTGGGCAGCATCAGGTTGTGTTTGACTTGGGGAGGTGGTGGGCATGGCCAGCTCAACATTACTTGTGTTGGCACCTATGGTCGGCAAATGCTAAGATAAGACTTCCCCCAGACCCCCCCTTCCTCTCATTATAACTTCCTTCCTTCCTTCCTTCCTCCTTCCCTTTCTCCTTTCCTTCTTGGATGCTTCAAATGCAAAAGGAGAAACATTTCTACTTTTGTTTTCTTTTGCTATTCCAAAGATGTGGGATATTATGTCACTTCAGCAGGTGCAGGTTCGAAGATGCTAGAAATCCCTCTCCTAGAAATAGCCTTTAGAGCCAATTTGTTTAAAGCACCAAGGCAGTGTCCCCCGTCCCCCACCCCCAGCTTGGCAACTTTAAACTCTGTGGACTTCAACTCCCAGAATTCCACAGTCAGCTGACTGGGGAATTCTGGGAGTTGAAGTCCATAGGGCTTAAAGTTGCCAAGTTTGAAAAAAAAACTGCCCTAAGGATAAGCTAAGCTCAAAATATGGGATCCTGGAAAATAATTCAAGAGCAACTCGATCCCAGCCCCCACACAGAGCCCTTGGAGTCGCCTGATGGGTCCTCTGATGGGAAGCAAGCCGCATTGTGGCTGATGGGCATTGTAATCCAACTCATCAGCTGGATGCTGAAAAGAAAAAGACTCATTTCTTGTGAACGGCACGCCCTTCTTTCCTATCTGCTCTGCGAGGTTGTTGAGGGGGGGTCCTTGCCAAAGAGAGAAGGATGGAGGGGAGGGGCAATTGAAGCGCTCATTCCCCCCCCCCATGGGGTGGGGGAGCGCTGACTGATTGGTTGGAGAGTCCTTTTTTTAAAGAAGGGTGCTTTTTCCTTAATGCGGGGAGGAGGAAGACAACCGCAGGGTTTTAGCACCCGGGACCCCCGCCCCGCAATCCGTTCCTCGCGCCTCGCTCCAGCCCGCTGGGCGAGAATGAATGAAGCGGAGACTGCGGGAGCACCCAAAGGGGTGGGGAGGGAGGCGGGGGGGGGGGTGCAGCGCAATCCCGGATCGATCGATTCTTTCGGGAATAAGAGTCCCTCCCCCCTTTTCCAGCGGAGGCGCTTTCTGCGCAAGCGCACGCAGGTTCGATTTAGGGTCACCTTTCCAAGTCCTCTCGGTTTTTAAAGGTCTGAGTCTGAAAACACCCGCAGCAACCGTTTCGCGTGGCCAGTTTGGGAGCGGGAGGGAGGAAAGAGAGAGAGAGAGAGAGAGAGAGAGAGATATCTCCAAATTTATAGAAGCTGCTCCTTATAATGTAGTTCAAAAAATGCGTCTAAGGTAGACGTGATGATTCAGTGGCTAAGATGCTGAGCTTGTTGGTCAGAAAGGTCTGAGGTCCGAATCCCTAGCGCCGCGTAATGGAGTGAGCTCCGCTTACTTGTCCCAGCTTCTGCCAGCTTAGCAGTTGTAAAAATGCAAGTAGAAAAATAGGGACCACCTTTGATGGGAAGGTAACAGTGTTCTGTGCGCCTGCGGTGTTTAGTCATGCCGGCCACATGACCAGGAGACGTAATCGGACAGCGCTGGCTCTTCGGCTTTGAAGGGAGATGAGCACCGCCCCCTAGAGTCGGGAACAACTAGCACGTATGTGCGAGGGGAACCTTTTATCTTTAGACTCTTTCTAGGAAGTCGGGGCTTGGTGATTTAAGAGCGGCTGGGACTGGGAGCCAAGTCCCTTTTCACCTTGCCAACCGTCCCACCTCCCCAGACGGGTTGGACTGTAGCTCCCACGGGTGTCCAGGTGTAGCGAGTGGTAGTCCCGCCCTCCACAGAAGGGCGCCTCGTTGGGGAAGGCTACAATGGTCTAGGCTTAGTCAAACTTACGGACGCGCCTGTATCTCCTCCCCTTCCCCCCTCCTCGCTTTCTCCCGCCCCTTCCTCGTGCATTTGTAAAGTAGCCCCCATCGAGAAATGATAAATATCCCTGTTGATCACTTGATTGATTACCTCTTGGAAAGGTCACGAAAGCTCGCAGTAATTTCCTTTTGCCCGAGGCTTCCTTTCCCACTTGGACTCTGAGCGCGACAGTTCCAAGTGTACCGGCGATGGGAAGGTGGGGGGGGGGGGGGCTTCGCTTTGATTTTAACCCCTAAGTAGCCCCCTGAGGAGGAGGAGGAAGAGGAGGGGTGTCGAAGGAGAGGAAAGGTAGGGCAGGGCAGGGCTGGGTAGGGAAAAAAACATAGCGTGGGTCGAATAAATCCGAAGACACTCAAAAGTCAGTCTCAGGAGTGACAGAGACCCCGCCAAGATGAATGGAGGCGCTCCATTAGTGAATGGGGGGGGGGGTTTCCCCAACCAAGATAACCCACCGCCACCAATGGAAGCGGATCTTTACAATGTAAAGAGGAAAAAAAAGCTGGCCTCTTTGGAGAAGATAAAGGATTTTTTAAAAAGTTTGCTTTTTTAAAATATAAAATCTCACCTCCGTTCTGGGGAGAAGTATGGGGCAGGGAGATGGGGGGGGGGGGCTAAGTGTTGTCTGTCTGTCTGTCTGACTCTCTCTCCTGTGGTCTAAACATTCAACTGTAAGCAACCAGACGCGCTATTAATTTACCCAGCCCTACCCAGGGTCCTGAACCCAATTAATTTCTAATAATTATAGCCCAAGGGGACTTGGGGGAGCGTTACTTCCCGCCCCAGCTGCCTCTCCCCGCTTTGCCGAGCTGCGCCGCTTTCGCCCCCACTCCCAGGTCAACGGGTCATAATAAAAGGCTGTCTTTGGGAAACGATCTGGAGAACTCTTCCCCAAAGTGGGGGGGGGGGAGGAGAGGTTGATTTTAGACCAATTAGTCCCACCGTAAAGTTCTGAGAATTCTCCTCCTCCTCCTTATTAATACTAATAATTAATAATTTCCACTCGGATGCAACAAACCAACAAAAAAATCGTATCGGTCGGCCGGTTCAAGAGTGTTCATTTCTTGACAGCGAAACCCGACATCAAGCGCTGCCTCTTGGTAAACAATAATTGCCCGACAATGATTGAATTAATCTTCCTGCGTTGGTAGCCAAGAGAATCCATATGAGCTCCGTGGCTGACTAACATCTCAACTCGAGTTCACTGCACAAAGACAATGGCGCAACAAATGCCGCGATGGAGGAGGCGAGAGTGGGGCCAGGGGGAGGGTGTGTGTGGGGGGGGCCGAAGCGTTCCCCTCTCTGGGTTGCTTTCCAAAAGACCTGCGGCCTTGTTCAAACGCTGGACGGCGCGGAAAAGTGTGACTACGGTGGCAGAACAAACACGCGACTTTACGCGTGATCTTCTTTGCCTCTCAGTCCCCGAATGAATGGTCAAGATCCTAAGCAGCCTATGGGGTTGCAAGCCGGGGGTTGTAAGGCGCCCTTCTATTCCCCCAGGTCGTGCTTCCTAACCTCTGGGCTGCGTGGCGTTGGGAAAGCGCTCTTCGTAGTATTTATGCCGGCTTAGCGGGGAGGGTCGGCGCGAGAAGAGGTGGGAAATGGAATGCAACCAGCAGACAGGAGGCTTTAAAAAAAAACAATGTTTTTAAAGGGCCTGCAGGGGAAAGAGCCCCGCGGGTCATCTTCATCGTGGAGCAAGGGGGCTTTCTAAGGGGGAGAACGCGACTGCCTAGCCGTCTGAACGTGTAAACGGGCTTCTTGAACAGGCAGCTGGGCCGATACGTTAAAGAAGCTTGGAGAGGAAAGACGGCTTCGAGCCTTTCCCTCTCCATTCGCCCAGGATAGCAGAGCGGCCTGGCAACAGACTGAACGGCGGACGCTGGCATTGAGGAGAGGGAGGTAGGGAGAAGAGAAGGGGGAGGAGAGAAAGAGAAAAAAAAGAGAGAAAGAGAGTGAAAGAGAAAGAGAGAGAGGGAGAGAGAGAGTGAAAAGGAGAAAGAGAGAAAGAGAGTGAAAGAGAAAGAGAGAGTGAAAAGGAGAGAGAGAGAGAGAAAGAGAGTGAAAGAGAGAGAGAAAGGAGAAAGAGTGAAAGAGAAAGAGAGAAATAGGAGAGAGAGAGTGAAAAGGAGAGAGTGAAAAGGAGAGAGTGAAAGAGAAAGAGAGGGAGAGAGACGAGGCACTCCAGGTTGACAGGAGCCTCAACACCTGGCGCCCTCACCTGGAAAGCCGCTTCCTTCCTTTTCCAGGTCGCAGCCCCTGCCTCGTCTGGTGATGAAAACTGCCGCAGGCTGGCTTGTCCTTCTTGGCGTGGCAACACAGGAGGTTGGGGTTTAGGTCTCCAGCTGCAGAAATCCTTGGATGCTCTCACTGGTTTCTGGGCAGCCTTTGTTCGACCTCCAGTAAACCAGGTCTCAAGAGAAAACCCCAGCGTGCTGGAAAACTAGAAAAAAGAACCACTACAATAACTTCTTGGTGGCTAAGAAAACCATATTAACGTCTTCATCCGGAGTTGAATTTAACTGCTGGCATGTTCTATTTTCTCCATGTTCAGTTTATAAATTATTTCTACCTTCTGCAAGGCCTACCATGAACTCCCAGAATCACTGAAAGCCTCTATTATGGCACTGGGTGACTAAAAGAACTAGGCAGACTAAGCCGCTAAGTAGGTAGTTGGGTTTGGCATGTTGCATGAAAGCAGCCACGGTGGGTCTGTAAACCAAGGTCGAAGTGCAGCTAGTTTAGTTTATTCTATACTAGCAATAGCATTTAGACTTATATACCGCTTCACAGTGCTTAGTAAACTAAGCAGTTTACATAGTCAGCACATGGCCCACAACAATCTGGGTCCTCATTTTACCCACTTTGGAAGGATGGAAGGCTGAATGAACCATGCATTCCAACTGCCAAATTGCAGGCAGTCAGCAGAAGTGGCCTGAAGTACTGCATTTTAACCACTGCGCCACCATGGCTACTCTTACAGAACCCATGGCTCATTGTGTGAATACAGCCACTAGCTGTCAAGCCTCAGTTTTCCCTTCTGTAAAATGGGAAACCTCAATGACGTCAAGCAGGAGGGTTGAGAAGTTTAATGGGTGGAAAGGGTCAGAATGAAATACGCTGAGACTATCTTACCAACACATTTGGAGAAAAAGAGTGAGTGAAGAAGAGATTATGGAATTCAGTGATCCACCCGTGTGTAATCAGTGGTATATAAACAAAAAAATTAGGGATGGGTTCTGGTTTTTTTTTAAAGCCCACCCATCATATTAGCAGAGTAACTGTTGTTACTATCTGATTACCCCCTCCCCCCAAAAAAACTCCGGGATAGAAGGTGTGGAGCAATGGGTTTACACACCCGACTAACTCCCAACAAGCCTTTCTTGGTTTCCTCTTTCCCGATGAATAAACTCATCTGTGTCTTGATTAACAAACCATGGTTAAAGACCTTGACTTAGTTTTGGGTGCCTTAACTCTCTTTTCAGCGGAATCCCTTTCTGGGTAAACCTGGTGACGATCGGGCCTCTGCTCTCTTCTGCTTCAGAGTAGGGGGGGGGGCTTTCTAAGGAGAGCCGTAGAGAAGAATGCTGCATAATCATTTGAATGGAGAAACGATAAACCTGGCCAGACCTCGCCTAGGTTACAGGCAAAGGCTTAGGAAGAGCCATCGCTGGCAGCCGGTCTAGCCTGAAAGAAGAAAGGCAGGAATTGCTTAAAGTCTTATTAACCTTCTGTAGGCATTTATATGGGGACGCGGTGGCTCAGTGGCTAAGATGCTGAGCTTGTGATCAGCAATTCAGCTGTTCGAATCCCTAGCACCCGCGTAATGGAGTGAGCTCCCACTTGTCCCAGCTTCTGCCAACCTAGCAGTTCGAAAGCACCTAGAAAAATAGGGACCACCTTTGCTGTTTAGTCATGCCAGCCACATGACCAAGACGACGATTTCGGATAGCGCTGCCTCTTGGAGATTGAAGCGGAGATGAGCACCGCCCCCTAGAGTCGGGAATGACGAGTACATATGTGCGAGGGGAACCATTATCTTTATGCATTTATACAATGGGTTGGTTCGAGTCAAGCGAAGGCTAAAGGTGCAATATTAACAGAATCTTGGTAAAATAAAGCCCATTGAACGCCACGGACACGCGTTTACTCAGAGGTTATTTACTCCTACTTTCAGTCGGCCATCCTGCCTCTCGGGTCGGCCCATATTTGCAAGGCGTTGCAATTCTACAGTTTTGCTTGGGCGGAAGAAGCCTTTCCGAATTTGGCATGTCAGTTTCGGGACCCCTGTAAAAGCCTTTAGGTTGAAGCCGCTCACGGTGAGCTCGGGGAGAGAGATGGGAGAGAATGATTTACATTTATCTCCCGCTTTTCCTCCAAGCTAAAAGCAGCCGGAATGGATTTTTCTTCATTTTCCTTTCCCCCACCATGTGAGGTCGCCGCACTATATAGCGACCGGTTAGAAAATGAGATGGATGTCCCGGTTTCCATCTTGGTATCCCGGTGAGGGGCGTTGGCACAGAGCCTCAAGCTACGATTAGTGGTGTATTAACCAATAAGGAGACCAAGCACCTGCTTAGGGCACCAGACCCAAAGGGGGGCACCACAAAGTTGAGAAAGAAAGGAGAAACCCAATGAAAATCTGTGTACAGTATGTACAAAGAACAGCACCAAGATTTGTCAGTGCTTAGGGCACCAGTGAGCTTTAATCGCCACTGACTACGCTGTCTAACTATGGCTTGTTGCGTGAGACCCGGTTGGATTTACACAACAGGGCTGGTCCGTAGGTTTCAGTGTACAAACGTCAGTTTTTAGGGGTTTGCATACAAACCCAGCCAAGCAACCACTTAGCTCCCCGTGTGAACTCTCATTAGATCTCATTTAGCCCCCCCCTTCTCAGATTGGACATCGGGAGCTCCCCAGCGACCCTCCCTCGCTGGCCGGGTGATCTTGGTCGCTGCTTGTCTGCAAGGCCCAAGGATCGCCGGGAGAGAAGCCTAGGCTGGCCCACAAAGAGGGGAGGCAACAGGATGGCAGTCCGAGGCTCCTGACCAACAGCTAGAAAACGGGAGAGGCCCACAGGTGCGGCCGTAGCGCAAGAAACGAGACCGTTCGCCCTAGCGCGCTTCTTTTCTACTGTGCCTTTAAGAGTCACGCATCCCCGCCCCGCCCCACCCGAGCCTTCCTTTCATCTGAAGGGGAAGATAGAGAACCGCTCTTCACCTGTTGGATTTCTCCACCTTCCCGCGGGGGCACTAAAGGGCGCGGGAACCTGGTTGGGAGCTTATCAAAGGCGGCCTCTCCAACGGGGCTGGAGTAGACAGGCAGCAGCAGCATTTGTGCACTTGACCCTCTAGAAAGGAAGGCCGTCTCCCGTCTCCCTTCCGCCCTGGGGGTCCATGGAGCCCCATCTCGCCCCTTCCCCTTTTAAAGGGGAAGGGCCACTTCAGCTGCAATTTTTCCTTTCTTGTTAATCCCCCCCCCACCCCCGCCCAGACTTTTCTGGGCTAGATTTTATTTCTTACTTATTTCATCTCTCTCTCTCCCTCTCTCCCTCTCTCCCTCTCTCTCTATCCCTTATTTTTCTTTAATACCTGGCCTGTTTCTGAGACTCGAGACAGATAAATATCACGAGGTGAGCATTCACACATCTCATGCTCTCTCAGGATAGGCCGTTTTCGTCCTAAAATACTCAGGATTGACTTTCCCCCAGTTTCTCGCAGACCAAACTAATTCTGGGAACGAATTTCTTGAGCAAAAAAAAAAAAAAAGTGGGGGGGGGCTCTCCCCGGCTCTCCTGTCCCGATCCGTCAAGAGTGAACCCCCCCCCCCTAAGGCAAGTTCACCTTGAGAAACGCGTAAAGACGAGAACTGTTTACAGATAGACTGCTGCTGCACATGTGGGTTTCATTCAGTTCGCATACCTAAAAGCTCTCCATTGAGCGATGCCACACTAAAGTTAGCTTCAGCTAAACACTGAAAATCTTGTCTCGCCAGATTCGCCTCCCACCCCCCAGCCCCAACACATACAGGAATCGGTACATGCGTTTTCCCTCGAAAGGGGGGGGCATGTGAGAAATTATCTCTGCACCCCGCGAAGCTGGCATGAGCTTCATTTGGAGAAAGGAAGATGTTGGGTTGTGTTTATCCCTCTTCACGTGTTCACTTTTCGAGATCGGAAGCAGATTGACGCCTGTTGCATATTCAACGTCGCCTGGAAATTGAAATAGCTTCTTACCCTTTTAAAAAAACCCGTTTTCTTCTCTATCTTTTTAAAAGGGTGTTCTTACTCTTTTAAAGTGCCTTTCCCAATTCTGGTCTCTGCTGTTTTTGATGTCCGATTAGAAGCGTGTTTATTCGGAAACAAATTCCACCAATTCCCAATGGGGCCGTGTCTGGAATAGCTGCGGCTACTCTACAGCCGCAAACCGTTTGCTCCCGAGTTGTGTGAGGGGGTTGCGTTGCGATAGCAATCTCAAAATCTCCCCCAGCTATCTCAAAACGCGGTGGAGATGGCTGCGTTTTTTACGCACTCCTAAATCTGGAGCGGATTGTGATCACCGTAATTGTTTGTAGGATCGGGCGCATCCGCTTCTTTAGAATTAGGCAGCGGCCATGAAGGAGTGCTGAAAGAGAGAGGGAGGGAGGGAGAAAATGTGGAACGCCAAACCAAGCGGCTTCCTTGCACGAACCAGGATCTGAAAACCCATAATTTTATTTTATGGTATCTAGCAGAATTTTGAAACACATATTAATGGGCACATAAATAGTGTCGAAGAGGTATCGAGCAAAGCTATTTAGTACAAAGAGATTGTTCGGGAGGAAAATTAAAAATAAATAAATAAAGAAAGAAAAAAAACCCACCCATTATTGTAGCTGGAGTTGATTCATACCTCTAACCGGGGGCCCAATTTTTAAAAGCGAGATCCAGCGACGGCTCAGCTATCGACTGGATTTATTCGCGTGAATGAAACAATTCGGCTTGCTTAAGATCCTCATCAGTTCATTTACATCTGTAGGAAGAGGAGAGAAGCGAGCTGAGTCGAAGGGACCCCCCCCAAGACTTGCCCAATTCTCTCAATTCCTACACAGAATGGCTTCGAAGCAAATCCCGTTGACTTGAATAAATGGGTATTTCTTGGGAGTTGCGAATTGATTGGTTTGGCGACGTTTAGAAGTCTAGCCTTTCGCCTTTCGCTAGGAATTCAGAGTAAGTCCCGAGTAAGGGCATAGCCAACGTCAGATATACAGGCCATATACAAGCCAGATCCTAAATCTGAGCCTATGGAAATCAAGATTTACTTCTTAACCAGGCTGGAGCCTAAAGCGTTGGTCTCTATCAGTGGTTAGTTAATAGCTTCTTTCTGTGATGGGTGTCAACCTTAAATAATAAAAATCAATCAATGTTTAAATACACCAATCTACGGGGTTTTTCCTCCGAGTTGATGCTTCAAAGTAAGCTTACTCGGGAGCAAATCCCGCAGCCCTGACTTCTTGAATAGACGGGCAGAGGGGCTACGAGGAGCTGAGCAGGGCGGGGGGTGTGTGTCACCTCCTACTTCTTGGAGCAGCGGAGGCCGTTTCCCCCTTGGAACCGCAGTAGAAAGTCGCGCGGTTTACTTTCGAGTAAACGGAAGGTTAGGAAGGGGGGGGGCGCCCAGATGCTGAACCCAGAAATGCAGCGAAGGCCTTAAGAGACAGGGCAAAACACACACACACAAACACACACGGCCATCGGGACGCCAATGTGTC
Source organism: Natrix helvetica (assembly GCF_964273705.1). NCBI lineage: Eukaryota > Metazoa > Chordata > Lepidosauria > Squamata > Natricidae > Natrix > Natrix helvetica. Next base: position 19,828,190 of record NC_138551.1, read on the forward strand.
TCCTCTCGAGTAAAGGAGCGGCCGATGGATCCTAACCCCTAAAAGCGGAGTTGAAGAACTCCAGAGGTCCTGAACCGGCTCTCCTCAATTTGGGTGGGTGGGAGAGAAAACTGCCGGCTTTCCCACCCATCCCTCCCCGCCCCAGACAGTCCGGGGTTTTATTTTTCCTTTCTGTCTCCGCCGCTGCTTAAGCTAAAACGGGAGGGCCAACATCCGAAGGACGGTCAAAGCGCGTTGGGGGGGAGTCCCCGAGGGACGAGCAGGCACAAGGCATAAGATTTATTGTCCACCTCCCCGCCTTTCCCAACTGGAGGTGGAAAAGAGGGCGATTTGGCTGTCTTCAAAAGCCGAGCGCTCTCCCTCCGGGCAAGGATCCCCATATTTTCAATGCCCCGCTCCTATCTGCGGGCGGAGGGGGTGGGTGGGGTGGGGTGGTGGAAGGCATCACCGCATCAGCAGCTGCCCCTGGAGGAAACGCGGGGTACCGTCCGTGGGAAGCGCGGGGCTGCCGTCTCCCTCCTCCGTAGGTAGCTGCGGAGTTTAGCTAAAGGCGGGCAGGCGAGCGGCCGGGCAGGGAAAGCGAGAGTTGAGCGGGTCGCAGAAAGCCAGCGAGGCTTGCTTCCGAGTAAAACGTGCCAGGACAGGAGCGCAGAGGAATCCCCCCCCCCGAGTGGGAAGGGCGTGGCGTGGAATGTTTGCGGGTGGGTGGGAGAGCAGCGTCAAGCATCCTTCAATATTCAGGCGTTTTATGCGGGGGTCCCGCGGTAAATCCGCGCATCCCAGCCCCCCCCCCCTTGTTGTTTCCTCTCCCTTCTTTTGAAAAGGATCTCCTGCGCTCCACTGACCAGATTCCCCACAATCCCAAAAGTGAAAGGTCGCTCCAAACTTTTTTCTTTTCTTTTTGGCAGTGGCTACCGGGAGATGTTGAGGGGGGGGGGAGTTGAGCCAGAGAGGGAGAAGGGGGGGGGGTGAGGGAGAGAAGCCGCCCCGTGCGCATGTGCGAACTGCGAAGGTGTCCAAACTGACAATGCTGGAGAGATAGCGAGCTCTGGGTTGAGAGAAAGAGAGTCTGGGTGAGAGAGGGAGAGAGAGAGAGAGAGAAAGACAAGAGGGGGGGAGGGAAGGAAGGAAACACAAATAAAAGGAGGGAAAAGAGAGAGGACAAAAAAGCCCGTCCACTGGTTTCCCCCCTCCCAGATCTCTCTCCCCCCAACACCATCCAAGCAGCGTCCGCAGGACTTGGCACCCATGCGATCCAAAGGCAGAGCCAGAAAGCTGGCCACAAGTAGGTGTCCGCGCTCTTTCGCTTGCTGCTCCCCCCCTTTCTCTGCCACGAGGCTTTCAGGCGCCCGAAGCGTCCGGGTCTTGGGGTGGGGAGGTGGGAAAGGGGAAAAGCGCCGGGAGGGGGGCGACTCTCCCCCGCTGGGGCCGGAGGGGAACCCCCAAAAGCCCCGCGCCCGATCCTGCCCTGGCTTCCAGGCGGGTCCCTGCCGGGCTGCTGTTGCTGCCGCCGCCGTTATCCATCCACTCGCGGCCGCGCAGTCCAGAGGGCGCTTGCGGGGGGTGGGAAGAAAAAAAAAAGTCGCGGAGCAGTTCTTGGGATTTTCTTCCAGCGGCGGTTTGCAAGCGGAGGGGAAGTTCCCTGCTCGGCTCGGCTTTGCCTGCTGCGCCCGGCGCTGTTTGTTTGTTTGTCTGCCGGGGTGACGGCGGCGGCGGCGGCGAGGAGGGGGTGGGGGAAGAAGCTCGCTGGTGAACTTCAGCCGAGGCGGCCGAAAGAGTTGAGCAAAAGTTCAGTGCCGGAGAGCGCCGCTAGTTTGCTCGGGCCGGGACTCGGAGGGAGGAGGAGGAGCGGGGAGGAGAGGTTGCAGCAGCGCGGCGCGCCTGCAGTGGGCGCTGTCGGCTCTCGGAAAAAAAAAGACAACGCGCGGGCTGTGTGTGTGTAAGGAAGGCGCTGAGGTTGCCAGGGGAGAGAGAGAGTGGCGGCGGAGGCGACCCGCAAGGAGGGAGAGCGGACCCCTTGATTTGCTGGGGCAGGTTGTGCGGGGCGGGGGGGGGGAGGACGGGCCGTGCCGGCGGAGGGGAGGGGGCGCCGGAGGACCCAGAGGGAAAGGCGCTTTTTCCCCCTTTTTTTGCACGCCGCCAACCCCCGGCGGGCGGGAAATCCCATAGGAACTCAGGGCCGCCTCCGCCGCAGGTTTTTCCTCCTTCGAGCCGCTCAGTTTCAGGCCTGGCGGGGGGTGGTGGTGGTGGAAGGGGGAGAGAGACAGAGAGAGGGGAGAGAGAGAGAGAGAGAGCCAGGCTGTTTGGGGTTCTGCGCGTTTTGAGTGGCCTCCTCCTTTGTTCGAAGCGCCCCAAAGACGCCACCAACCGAATCTCCCTCCGGAGAACCTTCTAAAAAACTGGGCCCTAACCTTCTCTCTTCTCCCTTCCCACCCGACACACACGCACACTTTCCCGTGCCTTGGGCGCTTGGCCTGCCGCGGACGGCGGCGCGTGCAAAACAAGCCTGCTCGTTGACTTCCCCTCGCCGCGTTTGCAACGCTGCAATCGAGGCTCCTCTCCCCCTCCCGTCAACCCCTCTCTTAATCTGTTTTCTTGCAGGGGGAAAAAAGCTTGAAGGCCGGGTGGGGGGGGGGGGTAGGAAGGGGGGAGGACCGCAGCCGCTCCGAATAGCCTCCTCGTCTTCCTCCTTAAAACCCCAGGTTCGCCCTTATTGAACCGGGAGAGAAACTTTTGCAAGATTTTCCTTTTCTTTTTTCTTTGCTTGCTTTTTCCGTGTCTTCTCCAAGTTGGCTAGCAACGGACTTGCTCTAAGAAGTGAGCCTCGTTTTTTTTTGTTTGACGCTATTTAAAAATAAAAAAATAAAAAAAGAACCGCAAAGGCTCCCAGAAGGCCGTTTTGACCGTGGATGCTGGTCAACTTACCCATCCCGTTAACCCGAACCGGGTCTGTGAGAAAAGTCTAGGATGGGCGCCTCGAATTGGGGCGCAGCTGGGAAAAAAAGGCTGCGAAGACACCGACTCGCAAAGTCGGTCGTTGTCAGTTTTCAGGCGTTGCTTGCTGGCGGGTTCTGACCGGGAGGCCCCCCGCTAGCCAGAGTTGGCCTGTCACAGGGCTCAGATCCTACTGCGGTATGCGTGTTTGTGCGCGCGTGTGGATTTCCCAGACTTTACACCCATTCTTCGAAAGAGATTTCCTGGCCTCCCCCTGGAAACCTTTCGTGTGAAACGTGCTTTCCTGGTATTTTCCTCGGGAGCTTCAGGTCCCGCAGAATGTTGAGCGGGGTTTGACTTTCTAGCAAAGCTTACGTTTATTTCAGGTTTCTCTCTCTATTGATTCTCGGACGAATGGCTTTTTAAAAACACGGAAGGTTTAGAAAGGCCACAAAAGGGGGGAAAGGGGGGCTTTTAAATCTTTGACGAAGGGCAACTTTAAATTAGTTTGGATCTCATCAGCGATCCAGACTCCCCCCCCCCCAATTGCTGGAAATTTAAAAATAAAATACAATAAAAGGCGGGAAGGGAGGGGGCCCGCAGAGAAAATTGTAGCACAGCTTTTGCGTGACATTTTTTTAATTAAAAAAAAGCACAATTATTTACTTGTTTGGGCGAAAAAATGGGGGAGGGGTGAGGAAGGGGGGAGAGAAGGAGGAAAGCAGAAGACCTCATTGGATTACTGTCTTAATTTTCTGTGAAACAGACCACCCTCTTCCTCCTCGCCTGCCTTTGATTAGCTGTTTTCTCCCCTTCTCTTTCTTTCTTTCCTTCCTTCCTTCCCCCTAAAAGCAGATGCATCCAGTCGATACAATTTGAAAACAGGTCCGTTATTTATGAAAGAAAACGAAAGGAAAAGAAAGGGGAAAAAAAGCGAGCGGCAGATGCGTCGCTTGCGAACCTTTTCAGGTTCCTGGTGGAAAAGTCCAGAGGTGAAGTTCGGGAGCCAAACCTCTGGGCTTTTCCTTCTTGGCGCCCTCCAGCCGACTCCTGCCCGTTGCTGGGCTTGGCCGTAGATACATCTTTCACCCAGTCCTTTTGGCCCGTCTTAAAAAACGGCGCGAACAGTATAGTATAAGAGAGATGCTTTTTAGGAAGCCGCCCGATCTCTCCCGTGTGAAACTCTACGAAACCTCCGAAGGGCTCCGGTTAAACACCGCACTTATTTGCAAACGCCGTTCGCTTTCTTTCCCCACCATCGATCGCCTGGTTTTATTCGGTCCGTGACAGTTGCTAGTATTAAATCGCGGAGAGCTAAACGAGATAATAATAATAATAATAATAATAATAATGATAATGATAATAATAATAATAATAATAATAATAATAATAATAATAATAATAATAATAATAATAATAATAATAATAATTATGGAGCTTCATTCTTCAATTTTAAAATTGAGAGTGGGTGGGTGGGTGGTTTCCTTGCCCGTGCAATTTTTATAACCGGTGTGTTACTGTATCAAGTCTCGTTTGAAGTAATAAATAGGAAGGAAATTCGATTTATTTCGCCTCCAAAGGTGCCTTTTTTCTTTCGCCTCCTTTCTTCCCGCGTGAACACCGAAATTAGGTTCTGCCCCGCGGCTATTAAAAAAAGGGGGACTCCGGATGCAGCGCGGACCGGTGACTTTTTTTGGGGGGGAGGAGGGGAAAGTAGGGGGACTCCAAAGCGGAGCCGATCTGATCGCAGGAGGCACGCGCTCTGGGTCTCCCCGGTTTTGTTTGGCTTTGCTTTAAGAAACAAGTCACAATGCCGAAGAAGCAAAAGTTTTCGGGTTCGTTCAGAGGGCAACAGGCAGGCGCCCCGGGCGCGTCGTGAGAACGCAAATCCCGAAGGCCGCCTGACTCCAGTCCAAGGGTTGGCTTCTTTATAGATTTATAGCTGCTGTGGTCGCGATCCAAGAAAATACGAGCGCCTTTTAAAGGACCAGCCACCCGGGGAGAAAAAAGCTCCCCCGGGGATGGGGGCTGTTTTATACTCTCAAGCAAATAAGACTGGATTTCTGCCCGACTGCAAGGTGCATCTTCGCGCACCCTTCTTTAAAGACTACTGAAGCCCCTGCGCTGAGAGAGGCGAGGGGTCCCGGGGATTTCGACGGGGGAAGAGTCGATTAAGCGCTGCGCGAATCCCTCCCATGGAAATCCATAGAATTTGATGCGGAGTTTCGGGGCGGCTAAATTCCTCTTCGGTTGGGCCTGAGGCTTTCACCCCCACCCCCAAGGAAGGTGGCACTTCTTTGGTGTTCTGGCTAGGAGAGAGACGCTCTGGCTAGGATAGAGACAATAATTCCGGTAGCTGTTAGAAGCGTCCAAGTATAAGAGCGAGTGGAATACATATTTTTACACTTTATCAGTATATAGCATATCGTTTTACACCCCCCCCCCAAGGCTCCGAAAACTCATCAAAGACCTCTAAAAAACCCAGGAGCTTGGCCTAAGTCGCGATGGATCCGGTCTTTCCAAATATTTGACAAAGTAAACTAACACTTCCCCAAGTTTCAACAGGCTTGTCCGGCGCCTTTCATAGGTTTCTGCGGGAGGGTTTTCTCTCCCCCTCCTCTTTGGGGGGGGAGAGAAAGAGAAAGTGGGGGGGGGGAGAAAGAGAGAGGGAGAGAGAGATTTTTTTCATTGGAAATCCGAAGACAGCGGAGACGAATGAGTTTCCCCCCCACTCTTCCCCCCACCCAAGCCTAACTCTCAATCTTGTGTCGAATGGGGTCTTTTATTGGCTTGTCTGAATCTCAAGAATGAGACCAGAGGTATAAAGAAGACAAGCGGCATTTCGTTTATTGCCTTCAGTGCGCAAACCAGAATTAAGGAAAGTTTAAGGAAACAGGGTCTGGTAGGAAGACAGGCGACCTCGTGCCCCCGCCCTCTATGTTTGCTGTGTGTGTATGTGTGTGTTGCGTGGGGAGTGTGGGGTAGAGAACACGTCTCACCCAGCAAGAAAGACTTCGGGCCCCGGCTTTTGCGACGCGGAGGAAATGCTTTCTCGTTAGCTCGCCTACTAAGGAGCGATTTCCGGACTTGACACTCAAGTTGAAACTGCTGGGAAATCCAGATTGGTAAAGGCAGCAGAAGGGCTACTTACTACGAGTCCGTTGCCTCCCAAAAGTGTTGGGCACGAATTCTCCTATATCCCCGATCATCTTGGTTGAGGATTATGGAAAGCTGACATCCAACATTTCTGGAGAACAACCAAGACTGAATTCCTGTACTCGCGAATTTCTCTTTCGGTGCAGAATTTCTGTACTGCCTGAATTGTTGTCGCCTAAAGCATATCTAGGAGTCCTTGCTGACTTTTTCAGCTCTTAGGCCCATCTTCAAGGCCAGGTCCGCCTTTGTAGTTCACTCCTGAACATTTCTTTAACTCCAAACGGTGCTCAATGACCTCCTCCCTTACTTTTACCTTGCTGGGGTCTTTGTTTCTTCCCTCTGTCACTGTATGATGCTTGGGGCAGAGTCTTCAATTTCATCCCCCCTGTCTTAATGCTTGTCTTCTGATGAGGCATGTACCTTTCAAAATGACTATTATTCTGAATGATTGCTAATACTTAAAGGAAGAACAGAAGAGAGCTAGGAAGAAAGATCACATTCAAAAATAAATCAATCACAGGGGCAGTGGGGAACCTAATTCAGATCATTTGATATTGTCTTCTTCAGGTTAGTCCCCCTCCCCATTTAATTTCAATGAAAAGGGGTTAAAGGATATCAGGATGTCCACAGAGTGTGGTCAAAAAAAGTCAAGATGGCGGCCACCCTGATGCATTCAGCTCTACCTATTTTAATGTGTCTTACTTAATGGGGCTTGTATGTTGATTTTTTAAAACCACCCTCTATAGACCCTATAGACAGCCCCCCCCCTTTCCCCAAAGAAACTAAATTGGGATGGCCCATTCCACTGTTAATTGTGGATGGTTGTGTACATTAGCTATAGATATTGGACCACCCCTAGCATTCCATTTTAATTAAACTGGAACAAAATAACTTGCCTCCAGTTTTATTTGTATAGTAGCCATAGTAATCACAACAACCTGAAGTGAAAAAATGTAACATCTGCCTTTGTTGTGGATAGGGTTGAGTTGTTGGAGCCTGTAATGGAATAGTCACTCTTAACATCTTGAGTTAATTTCTAATGCTCTCAATCAGTATTTCTCAGTCTTGATGACTTTAAGATGCATGGACCAACTCCCAGAATCCCCCCCACCAGTTGTGCTGGTGGTGGTGGGGAATTCTGGGAGTTGAGGTTCATGCATATTTAAACCACCAAGATTGAGAAACATTGCTCTATCTATCCACCTGGCTTAAAAGGGGAGCTTTGCCTATGACCTGTAGGCAAGATCTTCCTGTCTCAATTTCTCAACATTCATGTGCATCTTATATCCTCTTCTTTAAGGCATGTCCAGCTCTTTAAAGGGAGTGCAATCCTACACCTGTTACCTCCAAAGTTTCTCCCTCTAGCATCGGAATTCTAAAAACCACAGAAGGCAAAACGTTTGGAAAGGGGGAAAAAACCACAATAATATCAAATGTTAACTTTCCTAGACATCGTGAAATGAACTTATACTTAATGAAACATTATAGGCTTTTATAAGAGTCAGAGTCAAGTTGTTACCCCAACTTTGCAGTTTGCAAAGCCTATCCTTGGAGTACAGTGTTGTGGATCTTTTCAGAACAAGAAACGGGGAGAGAAATGTTAACCTTGGTTTAGCCTTGGTTGCAGCTATTGCAGTTCATATGATTCCTGTAGTAATTAACATGTGGCTGATTTGGCTTTTGAGTTATCATTTTTAACCCAATATTTATGAATGTCTCAGTGGTATATTAAAGAATTGATGAAGATCAGCAATGCTTTCAGTGAACTTTAGAACTTAACAGAGGGTAGAGTTTTTCCTATGGATGACATGCATACCAAGGTGCATGCTTTGTCCTTTACTTTTATTTTAAACGGTAACTTTTCCTCATGCAACTCAGATTAGTAAACATGATTCTTGCAGTTGTGGAAGGCGAAAATATTGCAAGAAGGGAAGTCCTAAACCGGTGTTTCTCAAATTTGACAACTTTCTGGCTAGGGAATTCTGGGAGTTGAATTCCACCCATCTTAAAGTTATCAAGTTTGAGAAGCACTGTTCTAAACACTTAATGAAAAAGCAGGCCTTTATTGAAAGAGTTATTGGCAGGTTTTTAAACATGCTGTGAAGCAGAAAAAAAGTGGGGGGAGTAGATCAGCTGTACCTGGTGTTCTGGAAATAAAGTTGGAAATGTTAAAGGGAAATTGAGGGGTATATTATTTTAGAACCTGTGAGAGGGAGCCAGGAAAATATTTTTAACGCTTGATAGAATGGCAATGGCAGATAGGAGAGATCACTGAGAAGCATCATGCTATAAGTGTTTAGCCTGGCATAGTTTGCATATATCGCATGGCAATGTTCAATTACAGCATATACAACTACTATTTTGCACCTTGATGAAAATGCACATTTTTTTCTTCAGTCTGAATGTTTGAACTGCACATATAGTAATTTTAGTAAAAGTCAAGAATCTCTCAAGGGAAAGCTAACCTCTTGGTGAATTTGTAGACATTTCCCATGTAGTTTTCTTTCTACTTTCTTTTTTTACCTTCCAATCTAGCTGACAGCCATGAAATTTTCAAGTGGTCTCCCATCCAAATCCAACCAGATTTAATCCTGCTCAACCCCTCTAATCCCTGCTCAACTCATTGAGACCAATTATGGTTATTACAGGACCAGATCTGACCCTGCTCAACTCATTAAGATCAATTATGGTTATTTCCAGATTTTAATTGCTTATATTTTATTTCTGATTGTTGGCTTCTTTCAGGGTTTCTTATAAAGGGGTTATGCTTGAAAGAATAAATCAATGAAGAGACTACCTAATAAATAATTATGTTTTAGTAGAGAACATGGTATTTCTTCTGCATTAATGTGAAATTATATGAGATTGTTGGCATGGTGGAATATTTGGTTGGGAGCCATGTGACCTACACACAATTTTATGAACCCTTCTATCTTAAGATAGATAGATGGATAGAATCTTTATTGGCCAAGTGTGATTGGACACACAAGGAATTTGTTTCTGGTGCATAAGCTCTCAGTGTACATAAAAGAGAAGATACATTTGTCAAGAATCATAAGATACAACACTTAACGATAGTCATAGGGTACAAATAAGCAATCGAATCATATTAGGAAACAATATAAATCGTAAACTATCTTTTAGGGAATCTCTTCCTATTTTACTTTGCTAGAGTATGCTATCATATAATCTTGCAAACTAAGATTATTTTTGACTCTGGTGATCCCATCTTTTCCAGCAGTAGCATGTACAGAGCTGTGGGAGAAACACTGTATCATGCCAGGAATTGTGATCTTTCAAGATCTTGTCAATATTTACATTGGGATGAATCAGATAGTTGGCAGTTTGGCAGGCTAGTGGCAGGGTGTGCATTATGCCCTTACCCTTCATTAACCAGATTTCACATTTATCTTAAATTTCTGAGTTTGCACAACCACCTTTCTCTAATCTGGTGTCTTTTAGTTCATCTGGAGCTATAGTTCTAAGAGTTCCCCCCACCATGTATAGCCTTTGTATTCCAAGCATTTGTGGACAATACAATCTTGAGAAGGGTTGCTATAAGCAGAAAAAATTAAAGAGGAGTTATGCCTTGGATATTGAAGTAGAACAAAGGTTAGTTTCACTTCTAATCCTAATCCTAACCATTCAGTATCTCTCTTCACACAATATACTTACTCTAATCAGATATTACACCAGCCAAAATTCCTTATCAACAGTTCTGGCATCATCTAACCTATTCAATCTGCCTTGGCTAATGTTGAATGAGAATCAATGGGTAGCTCATCACCTTAGCTAGACATTGATATATGATTATAGTTTTATTACACCAGGGAGGCATAAATGTTTTGAGTATAACAAAAATGGCCATCTTTGAAGAAAAGCTAGGGTACTTGTCTTGCTTTGTAGACTGATATTGTTTTAAGCTTATCAGTCTATCAGAATGTCTTCCTTTTCATTGCTCCATCTGTATCTGGATAAATAAACCTATATAATCATACCCGCAACAGTTACTACTCTCAAAGACACTAATTCTTTCAACTCCACACCATCCTCTTACTTGATAGAATGATATGTGTATCATTCACACACACACACTCACTCACTCACTCACACACACACACACACACTCACACACACACACACACACACTCTATAACTGAATTCCTCAGTGATACACAATAAGCTAGTCTGTCATTAGAAGCACATTTACATCATGTATGTTTTACTGACTAACAATGCTGCACTATACATGGCAGTGATGTGCGGTGAGGTTTATGGCTGGTGAGGCTAGTGATGTCATCAGGAAGGCGGGGAATTCTTAACAAGATGCCGGCCACGACTCGGTTTCCAGGGTCCTTTCATGAGCGAGCTGGCAGGGAAACGGTAGCTGACGGTCCAAAAAGTCCGTCACACTTTCTGCTTTCACGAGCAACTTCCCGTAAACCTGCCATTGCTCAGTGCGAGGAAGGGAGCCGCTCGCACATGCGCATTCGCCCTGGAACATGAGCTCCGGCATCAGAACCCGACAGAAAGCAGGGAATGGGACCACGTATGCAGGAGGGAGGCTGAGGCTAGAGGAGCCTCCTGCACCTCCTTCTGTCCTGCACACGTGGTCCCATTCCCCGCCTTCCTGAGTCAACATGAAGGGGACCGCGGCTCGTGCAGTCCCATACCCCGAGGCTCCTCAGCGCCTTTTCCCTTTTTTTTTTCATGATGAGAGCGGTGAGGCTCTGCCTCCCCTGCCTTCCCTGACCGCACGTCCCTGATACACGGGTATTTGGAATAAATTATTCATGGAAATCAGATAACATTGAAAAATATAAACAGTATCCATCTATTTAAAATATCGTCCCCTGGAGGAAGATTATCCTATCAATCCATCTAAGCATTTGGTATATTAATTAAGCTACATATAAATACTCACTCCCCACCCCCACCCCAAGGCTGTTGGGACTAACCTTTCCAGATTCAGGTGAAATTGTTTTGCATATTACAGGGTTATCTAGAAAGGATGAAAGGTTGATATACTTCTTGAAATCTGGATTAATTTTTCCACAAAAAAAGTAAATTTTGTGCCCAATTCTCTAGTTCATGGAGGAATTAAAGTTCCATAGTACTGCAGTTACTGTGTAGGGTAACTATTTATATTCTACAATCTCTGATCCAGATTTCAAAAAGTTGGGACAAAATCTTGGCTTTCATTCATTGAAGAACAAACTTCTGTGGCCCTCTCTAAATGTATGGTGACTCAAGTCCCCTAATTCCCAGCCAATAAAATAGAACAGCATGCTGTTGGCCGTGCTAGATGATAGTTATGAAGCTCAAGTCTCAATATCTCTGGAGACCACCACTGGAGGAAACCTATCTAGAATACAAAAGTACTATATAGTTACTAGTAGCTTCTTTTTATGTTCCTTCCACCCAATTTTGTGCCCGGCCTCCATTGTCTACTCCCAACCCTTTGCTTCCAAAGCAGACATTTATTTATTTATTTATTCAATTTATAGGCCGCACCCTGTCCACCAAGGGACTCGGGGCGGCATACAACTCAATATACAAATAAATGCCAAGGGGAGGTAATCAAAACATTGTACAATTCATAAATAAATAAATAATCATAAGTTAAAAACAACACAATACAATTTAAAATGATTAAAATACCCAAAAAATCAGTTAATTTAAAATTGTCCAGGGGGGATTAGAAAATGTAGTTGTAATTTAAGCCAGGCCAGCTAGTTGGAACAGGTGGGTCTTAAGTTTCGTGTGGAAGGAGCGGAGATCGGTAGTTGTCCTAATGTCGGGGGGGAGGTCATTCCAGAGGGCTGGGCCCATCACAGAGAAGGCCCTTCCCCTCGGCGCCGCCCTCTGGCATTGCTTAGTGGATGGCACCTGGAGGAGTCCCTCTCTGTGAGAGCGAATTGGTCGCAGGGATGTATGGGGCAGGATACGATCCCGCAAATAACTAGTTCCCGTGCCATGGAGCGCTTTAAAGATGGTGATCAACACCTTGAAATGCACCCGGAAGGCCACAGGAAGCCAGTGCAGCTCGCGCAGGAGAGGTGTCACATGGGAGTACCTCGTACTCCCCATAACTGCCCGCGCGGCCGCGTTCTGGACCAACTGCAGTCTCCGGGTGCATCTCAAGGGAAGCCCCATGTAGAGAGCATTACATCACTATTCGATATTCTGTATGTTTGAAAAGGATGGGCTAGAACCTGAATCAGGAAAGGAAGAGCTGAGAAACTCCCCTCCCATCCTGCAAATAGGCAAGAAAAACCTTGTAAATAAGAACTATACTTGGGAGGTGAGAGCCATACGTAAAACACGAAGACATATTTCTACAAAAAGGAAAGTACTGTTTACACAGCTTTTTTTTTAAAGGGTGACATATTGCACCCATTCCATGATTAAAAAGCTAAATATTCTTACAGGTCTTTGAAGTTCCTTGGTTGAGGCTTGAACAGTAGGGATGGACTCCCAATTCAGATATTGGTTGTATAGGTATAACTAATGACTTTTTTTTTTAACAAGATAAATACTGTACACGCAAACCAAACTCTTCCTCAATGGCGGTCAGAGAGAAGGTTGGCTAACTGGCTTTTCCTTTTAGCGCTGAATATTTGGGCTCTTAGCCAATTCTATACAATATCCACCCCAGAATATTTGAATTCCCAGACTCTATTTAACAAGTTTTTAAATAAATAAACTCATTGTCTCTCTTTAAAGTTATTTCATCTCTTGTCCGATAAAATAAATTTTTAAAAGTGACAGGATCTTATTATGCTGGGTTTTGCCAGCTGGGATTCTACCCCACCCCCCCCCATCCCTTTTCTTTCTTTCAGAGTCTTTCTAAACAAACATAATAGCAGAAGATTACTTGAAGACCTTAAAAGAAAGTTAAAACTCCACTGTGCTTTGCATCAAATGGGAAGGGCAGAAAGAGGCAAAGCAGGGTTGTTACAGACATGTCTTCTAGATGGGGAGGAACAGGCTCAGGCTCAATCCCTCCAAGACTGAGTGGCTGTGGTTTCCGTCATCCCGATTTGTACATCTTGTCCCAACTTTGACGATAGGGGGAGAAATTTTAGCCCCCTCAGAGAAGGCTCGCAATCTGGGAGTCCTCCTGGATACACAGCTTAGTTTAGAAGAACACCTGACGGCCGTGACCAGGGGGCCTTTTACCAGGGGGCCTTTTACCAGGTTCGCCTGGTACGTCAGTTGCGCCCCTTCCTGGATCGGGATGCTCTGTGCACAGTCACTCATGCCCTCGTCCTTTCTCGCCTGGACTACTGCAATGCTCTCTACATGGGGCTGCCCTTGAAGAGCACCTGGAGGCTTCAGCTGGTCCAGAATGCGGCCGCACGGGTTGTCATGGGGGTACCTAGGTGCTCCCATGGTACACCCCTTTTAGGCGGCCTGCACTGGTTGCCGGTTGTTTTCCGGGTGTGATTCAAAGTATTAATTATGACCTTTAAAGCGCTCCATGGCTTAGGCCCAGGGTACCTGCGAGACCACCTACTGCCACCAGTAGCCTCCCACCGTCCAGTACGATCCTACAGAGTTGGCCTCCTCAGGGTGCCATCGGCCAGATAGTGTCGGCTAGTGACCCCCAGGGGGAAAGCCTTCTCTGTGGGAGCGCCTTCCCTCTGGAATGAGCTGCCCCCGGAGCTTCGCATAATCCCTGACCTCCGGTCCTTCCGACGGGCCCTAAAAAGTTGGCTTTTCCAGCAAGCCGGCCTGGCCTGTTAATTTTAACTTATTTTAAATGTATTGTCTTTTAAATTTGGTTGTTTTTTTGGATATGTATATAATTTTTTTAAACTTTGGGATGTGTGTTTTTTTAATGTTGTACGCCGCCCTGAGTCCTTTTGGAGAAGGACGGCATATAAATCCAAATAAACAGAAACAGAAACAAACAAAACTTGTCCACCTGGCTGGGATATTAGAATAGAATTTTTTATTGGCCAAGTGTGATTGGGCACACAAGAAATTTGTCTTTGGTGCGTATGCTCTCAGTGTACATAAGGAAAATAAAATACATTCATCAAGAATAAAAAGATACAACACTTAGTGATAGTCAAGGTTACTAATAAGCTATCAAATCGTACCAGGAAATAAATAAAAACAATGTAAAATCTAAGGATACAAGCAACAGGGTTATAGTCATAAGTGGGAAGAGATAGGTACTAGGAAGGAAGAGAATAACAGTAATATGGTCTTAGTAAATAATTTGACAGTGTTGTGGGAATTAGTTGTTTAGCAGAGTGATGGTATTTGAGGAAAAAACTGTCCTTGTGTGTAGTTCAGTGATGGCTAAACATTTTGTCCTCATGTGCCAAAAGCATGTGCGTGTATGCGGCAGCATATGCGTGCATGCTTACCCCCATAATGCAATGCATGCGCAACACCCCTGCCACCCTGCGCATGAACGTGTGACCCACCCTGTACTCCCCCTCCCCTGTGCATGCCCACATGACCCCTCTGTGCCACTGTGCATGCCCACATGTCTCCTGCATGCATGGCAGAGACCAGAAAATCAGAAGGTGCGTATGCATGCGTGGTGGAGCTGAGCTGGGTAACGGCTCTCCGGGTGCCATCTGTGGCACGTGCACCATAGTTCGCCATCACAGGTCTAGTTGTTCTGGTGTGCAGTGCCCTGTAGTGTCGTTTTGAGGGCGGAAGTTGAAGCAGTTTATGTCCAGGATGTGAGGCCTCTGTAGATATTTTCACAGCCCTCTTTTTGACTCGTGCAGTGTACAGGGCCTCAATATTCAATCATAAACAGCAACAACAACAACAACAAAAAGACAGGTTCAGAAAGTCAATTCAACATTCATGTTTTTTGAGGAGGGGGATTGTGTGCTTTTTAAAACTTTTTTTTACACCTCCTTCAGACATTGCAACTATGCTAGTTTTTTTTTTGAAAAAGCAGCAGACGGAATCTACAGATGTCTTTCATCATGATTGCTATAAAGAGTTATGTGTCTCTATAGCTATCTAGTCATTTAAACCTCAGATGTATGACAATGAACTGGAAAAGCCAAGATTGCTATCACTATTGTTAACAATTCAGGAAAGATTTGCCAATTTATCTGACAGCCCTCTGTTTCCTTAGGCTGTGATGTCCAGTGATCCTTCCTCAATTTGAGGTCCTCCAGATGTTTGGAGCTAAACTTCTCATCATCTCTTACCATTGGCCATGGGAAAAAATAAAGTCTTCAAGTCAAGCTTGTCTCCTGGTGACTTCACGTATCTGTTAATGTGGTTTTCTTGGCAACAGGGCAGAAATGCTACGCTGTGGTCATTTTCTGCTATTCCTTTCAGCTCCCTAGTTTAGCTTGCCGTTCTGGAATTGCCTGATGACTTCCAAGTATTAACCATGCCTGGCCCTGCTTTACCTTCTAAGCCCCAATCAGGGACTGCCACCTGCTGAAGTTTGACCATGGTTGCTGGAGACTAAGCTATCTGCCCAAGAAGGGTAACTGATTATTTGGTTTATTTAATGAATATTAGACTTGTGTCATTGATTTGGGGCAATTATTCTTTTGTAGTCTCGATAAATGCACAAGAGGTTGCCAAAATATAGGCCACAGGTCCCTTCTTAGAAGAGGCATCCTCCATAAAGGAATGCCTCTTTTTTTTAGAGCAGCGTTTTTCAACCTGAACAACTTTAAGATGTGTGGACTTCAATTCCCAGAATTCCCCAGCCAGCGTGTTGGCTGGGGAATTCTGGGAATTGAAGTCTACACATCTTAAAGTTGCTCAAGTTGAGAAACTTTGCCTTATAGCAATGATGGCGAACCTATGACACGCATGTCACAGGTGGCAGGTAGAGCCCTCTGTGGGCACGCCCAGATCAGTTCCACTGCGCATGCATGTATGCCTTCCATCGGCCAGCTGATTTTTGGGTCTCTGCCACACATGCGGGAGGTTTGCTTGTGCACATGAGGGGGGGTTGCCCGTGCATGTGCGGGGGTGAGAGGGCATGGGGGGGAATCGTGGTGCACCCTCCCCTGTGCCCCGGTTTTGGTCTCAAGAGACTTCAGGGAGGCCTGCTAGGCCTAAAATGGGTCATGGGGGAGGCTGGGAGAGTGCGGGAGGGGTTGTGTGTGCATGTATAGGGAGCGGGGTACATTGCATTATGGGTCACACATGCACATGATTTCAGTACACAAGGAGAAAAAGGTTAGCCATCCCTGCCTTATAGTATCTACTCCTATATTACATACAATCCCACACAGCAGATATAGTCTTAGAACAATCATTCCACTATGTGTGACAGGAAATGGGAATACTTCCCCTCACCCTGAGCTTGTGTCTGCTGTGTTGAATCCAGCCATCACTGGCAGATGACATCTGAAAGAGGCTTCCTGTTTCCAAAATTTAAGAAGGGGATGTTTCCAATATTCTTGATAGGTAAGACAGACAATCCCAGTAGCGGGAGAATGTTCTGTCTGTGCTTCCTCCCTCCTGAGGACTTTGTCTCAGACCACCCCTACAATGGGAGGTCTTTTCCGATCATGTGGAGTTAGACGATAAGAAATTACATTAAAACAGAGGGCAGGGATTTGGCTCTTAGGAGATCTGAGATCAATGGGGTAATTTCTGTAGAGGTGGCCACTTTGTGTAATAGTCCTCCATTGAAGGTTAGATTGGCATCTTTGTCAACAGCTGCAAGTGTAGATTTATTTCCCAGGGTCCTGAGAAATTGAAGTTGCCTCGTGTTGGATTGGCACTATCAATGGTGAAATTAATATTTTTATATTATCTTGACTTTTTTCCCTGAATTATGTTGATGTTTTTATTTCTGTTTTCAATTTTTTTAAAATAAAAGTAAACCACCAAGAGTCACATTATTTAGAAGCTATAGATCAACTTTTCAATACTTAGAATTAGAATGGGTCCTATAACAGGCCCAGGGGTTGTATTTACTTACCTTCCCTACTGGTTTGCAAAGGTGAGTGTGCACCTCCGTGCATGCGCTAAGTCTTGCTAAAAAAAGGGCCTAAATGGGATGCCATAGAGCCGGTGCGGGTGGGCAGGGCTACCCACGATTTCCGCTACCGGTTCAGATGAACTGGTCCGAACCACCTCTGAACGGGCCCATCTATAATCCTTTTATGGCAGGATGCTCTATGCTTCTCTTTAAAAGATTACTCCCAAAGTTAATATATAAAACTATGAGTCCATTAATTTGTTTATAGTGATATTCAAGCAGTTGTGCTAATCCAGATGTATCAATGGAGCATCTTGTATCCACACAGATGCTGCAATTTTTAAATCAATTGGTTTAAACCCTTCTCTGCAGAACAAGACCGTAGAATGGTTGCTACATTCTATAATAATGCTATTAATTTCATGATAAAAGGAAACTCAGTTGAATGATCAGAGTGATTGGACCTAGTCAGCCAATTCAATCCATTCAGTCTGTTTTAGTTTATATATGATTGAAGCAAGCTTTTTTTTTACATAAAAAATAAACAGAATTTTTATGTGATATATAAACATGTCATTATAGTAGATGCTACTTCAGAAGAAGCTTTCCAACTTCTTCATGCGTAAGAGGAAAGGGCATTTCCTTAGGTAGTTCTTGCCATCTGCAGTGATACCTATATTCTAAAATAATCAACCTTTTAAAAAATGTAATCCTAATTCATTATGGATGTTTTTTATCCAGGCAAAATGACTTTTAATAAACTGGTTGAAAAGGATGAATGGATTTCAGTTGACCTTAAAAAAATTGCTTTCAGCTATATATACCCATAATGAATAAATGAAAATATTTCCATGAACTTTCTTAAGATTGAAAAAAAAATGGTGTGCCAAGATACAATACCAGCTTCTTTTTAATAATATGCAGAATCATTGGGGTTTTTTGTTGTACGAACTGTGCTGTAAATCATCTCTTCTTATTCTGAACTGCAACTCTTCAGAATACAAAACTGGGGAAAAAGCAGCATTATTCACGAAAGCTTTCATAATCTGCTGCAAATTTTTATACAGGGTAACTTGGGAGTAGGTGTACTCATTGGCGCTTACTCCCTTTTAAAGATGTTTAAGCTCACAACCTTATGCTGAAAAATGTGTTTCAAATATGCATGGCATTCATGGATAATGTCAATCTTTGTATAAATTATTGCAACATTACAAGAGCTCAGGATAGCTGTCCATACCTTGTCTTTCATGTAACAAAAGTTTTTGAATGGTCGCTTCCAAACACATCCTTTTAAAGCTTTGTATATATTTTCTTTCAGGGCAATAGCTAAGAGGTCACATAGGGAGTGTCTGTGTTAGAAGACGTACTCAGTTGTATTAACAAACTGTCCTTGTCTGTGATAGTATTCCTGTTTGGTACCTTTTATTTGGGAAAAGAGAGCTTGCGTAGCATGCTGAGATTTTATGCAAACGGTGAGTGTAAGATCTGCTGCATAAATCAGTCTCATGAGAACATGTGCTCTTAATTTCCCTTATTTTTCAAAGCAAGATTTAGCCCTGCATGGTAGGAACTTAAACCTGAACTCAGCAAATTTGCTTCAAATGACTCCTCCTGACTCCTTAGTCTTCTCTACCCAGATTTTCCTATGTGAAGTCCACAGAGAGGAGGTTGTAACACATGTGAAAAACCTTGAAAACTTTCAAGTGTGCAGGGAATCCATGGATAATATCAAACCTGATATAATTGTAACATCACACATTTCAGAATAGCTGTCCAATTTGTCTTTTATGGTGTTTGAATTATCATTTCTAGGTATCGCTTCGTAACTTGTCCCAAAGATGCTTTTTCAACAGGCAATTAGACTCTCTTTGGTTTTCCTTGAAGATGATTTTCTTCTCATCCAAGAAGCTTCTTCACCTTCTGAAGAAGCTGAATTGAAGCAGTTTCTTGGATGAGAGTTGAAACATCTTCAGGGAAAAACAAAGGAAGTCCAGTTGCCTCTTGAAAAAGCACTTATGGGACAGCCATGATCAGGATGACTGAGAATCTTTATAACTTTATAAATCTGCCTTCCACTGCGTCTAATGATAAAGCAAACTCCGAGTGACAATTGTAGAAAGACCTTGCATACCTTTTGGAGAAGTGGACTGGAGTGTGTAGCTCTTAACTGCATTCAAAATTCGACTATTGTCAAGACCCACCTGTTTCGAGTAGCTGGTCTGGCCTAATTATAATTATAATCGTAACCGTATTTAACATCTATTACTAACTTTCCTGGATGGCTTTTTAAATTTTATATTGGGGTTTTAAACGGGTTTTAAAATTGTTTTTAATTATTTAAATTGGTTTTGGGGTTTTATATACAGACAGTATGTGTGTGTTGTTTTTGTTCTATGTCTTATGTTATTTTCTGTTGTTTTGATCATGAACGGTCTGTACACCGCCCGAGTCCCTATGGGGAGAGGGGGCGGTCTATAAATTAAATAAACCTTAAACCTTAAACCTTATTGAAAATATCCTCCTGTTGTGATAACCAAAGGGCATTTATACCCCCAAATCTATGAGTAAAATAGGCTTGCGAGAACTATCCAATTATATATTTCTAGGATAGATAGGTTGTCATCACTTGATTTGCAACTATTAATAATCCACAGCAGGATCATTGAGGAGTCAGATCCAGGCATCTCTATAGAAGGACAAGACCTCTATAAGAACCAAGTAAACATGTAAAGCAGGGGTGGCAAAATTGATTTCATTGAGGGCCGTGTCAGGGTTGTGTTTGACCTCAGGGGGCCGGGATGGGTGTAGCCAGGGTGGGCGTGGCCAGCTGAACATCACTAGTGTTGGGGGCGCCTGTGGCGGCCCAAGTACTCTGCCAGTGAAAACGGGCTCCTGTGCTCCATTTTTGGCTGCAACGGCCTTCCGCAACCCTCTGCCAGCGAAAATGGAGCTCAGGAGGGCCGTGGGCGGCCCTCCTGAGCTCCATTTTCATTGGGAGAGGCACCACCGGCCGGCCCTTCACAGTTTCTAGGGCAGCTCCAAGGGGCAGGATCTAAGCACTGCACGGGCCTTGAGTTTGACACCCCTGATGAAAAGTATGCCCTGCAGTCTCTGGACTAGGGATAAGGCAATTTCCTAAGTTAAGCAAAAAAGCCTAAATCATATCCCTTCCCAATTTATTATACCAATTCATAAATCCAACAGAAAGGAATCCAAAATCTTTGTGAATAAATAATGCAATAACTTATCAGACTTCGCAACACACACTTAGCAACAACTCTAACCTTTGAAGATACTTATAGGATAATTCTTGGACTCCAGTCAAGTGGGCCTTTCTTCATCATCGGCCACCTGAAGTCACATATAATCCAGCCAATGCAGTCTTCTAAAGATGGGAATAGCTTCCTAGGACAAAAATTCAGACCGACCAATCAGGATCTTGGATAAAGAGTAATGTTCTACATTTAGGCAAAAAAAAAAAAAAACGAAATGTACAGGTACAGTATAGGTGGTACCTTGCTCAATAGTAGTAACTGTGAAAGGGATCTTGAAGTCCTAGTGGACAACCATTTAAATATGAGCCAGCAGTGTGCAGCCAACACAGTTCTAGGCTACATAAACAGAGGGATAGAATCAAGATAACGTGAAGTGTTAATACCACTTTATAATGCCTTGATAAGGCCACACTTGGAATACTGCATTCAGTTTTGGTCGCCACGATGTATAAAAGATGTGGAGACTCTACAAAGAGTGCAGAGAAGAGCAACAAAGATGATTAGGGGACTGGAGGCTAAATATATATAAAAAATGATTGCAGGAATTAGGTATGTCTAGTTTAATGGTAAGAAGGACTAGGGGAGACATGATAGCAGTGTTCCAATATCTCAGGGGTTGCCACAAAGAAAAGGGAGTCAAACTATTCTCCAAAGCACCTGAGGGTAGAACAAGAAGCAAAGGGTGGAAACTAATCAAGGAGAAAAACAACTTAGAACTGAGGAGAAATTTCCTGGCAGAACAATTAATCAGCGGAACAGCTTGCCTCCAGAAGTTGTGAATGCCCCAATACTGGAAATCTTTAAGAAGATGTTGGATAGCCATTTGTCTGAAATGGTATAGGGTTTCCTGCCTAGACAGGGGGTTGGACTAGAAGACCTCCAAGGTCCCTTCCAACTCTACTATTGTATTGTATTGTAAATCATCAGATGTCTTCTGGCTGATTCCTACAGAACCTGTTTGGTGTAGGGGTAGTCATAAAAAAATTACTTACCGTAAATAGAATGTGAATTCAAGAAGGTTTCACTTGGTTTATGTTTTTTCTTTAGAGAAATGGTCAAGCAAGTGAGGGATACTAACCTGGATTCATTATATGTACTTTTTCTTTAGAGGGAACTAGATCTTTCCTCCAAAAATATCTCAAGTGGAATGAATATTTTCTAATAATGCACTACCAATTTTAAGATTAATAGGTAGCAGGCTAAATTTTAAATAATTTAGGACAGCCAAAACAATTTTGGGCAAATCTTCCCTCCATCTTGCAACAATACAGGTCAGTCTTGCCCTCCAGATATATTGGGATTTGGCTTCCATATTGCATAGCTGGGAATTATGGGAGTTGAAGTCCAAGACAATTGGAGAGTATTAGGCTGAGAAGTTTAACAAAGGGCTGGAGGACTTTTGTTTTGAATCCACTTTGGTATCAAGTAGCAAATTCCACCATACCAAACGCTAGAAGGGCATTTCCTCCTATGTATAACAGAAAAACACCAGAGCTATTTAATTCTATTTAATTCTAATTTTGAGGGTAAGCAGATATTATTTCTAGGGAATTGGTTTCTTAAGATTCCTCAGCCTTCTCAATGACTGGAAAACCATGACAAATCATATTTATGACTGGAATAAAATCAACATTTCATTTTATAGCTTCATAACGTAATCTTGCATCCCACAAAACAACATATCAGTGCGATGAAGCGTGCCAATTTTTGATTGTAATCGGTTGTAAACCAAAAAAAGAGACACTTGCAAAGTGGTTGTTCTGGGTGAATGATTCTCCAATTATGCATAACTTTTCAACAATATTTAATTTTTCCACTTTAATTGCACAGAAGTTGACACAAGTGGGGAATATTATATCTAGTCATCTTGTCTGCTATTGATTGTTACTTTGCTAATGTGCCAAGCATTAAATATGAAAGAGCAGTATAAAAAAAAATCACTACTTTTTTTTTTTTGAAACCATAAACCTAATCCAGAGAGTGCAATAACTTATAGGCACATGTTCCAGTTTTTGTACAAAATATTTGGTAGGAGAAGATGGAAAATGAAAAGAAAATAAATATATAGCATACTTTAGGGCTGTGGGCAATCTAAGCCTGCCAAAAATCCAAATTCTTTATCAAAGAAACACAAATTCTCTGACCAGAATGAATTGTTCAAATTAAACCTTATCATTGCATATGGTTATTTAATTTGAATAGTTTTTTCCCTCCTGCTTCTAAGATTGAAGTTTTGCAAACGTTTTAGCATTAGTTCCCCCCTGATAAAGTGCAAGGATGTCAACATGTATAATGTTGAAGAACTGTACTGATACACATGTATAAAATATTGTTTCGTTAACTGAGAATTAGCTTCTGGTTCAAACTTTCACTGTGTATCTAAAAAGAACAGTAATGGAAAAAAATAGCCATTATAATGATGCCAATAATAATTTCATTTATATAATCCTTTCCAATCAAAAGAAGAAGCACAATCAAAATTCAACATTACTGTAGAAATGGCTTGCATAATTTTGAAGGCAGGCAAGATCACTGTTGACACAGGTAGTCCTCGAGTTACGCCCACAATTGAGCCCACAATTTATGTGGCTAAGTGAAACATCTGTTAAGTGGGTTTGTCCAATTTTGTGACTTTTCTCGCTTGTTAAATACATCACAGCAGATGTTAAATTAGTAACACTGTTGTTAAGGGAATTTGGCTCCCCCATTCACTTGTCAGAAGGTCACAAAGGAGATCACATGACTCTGGGATCCTGCAATGGTCCTAAGTGTGAAAAAGTGTCATAAGTCACTTTTTTCATTGCCGGTGTAACTTTGAACAGTCACTAAGTGAACTGTTGTAAATCGAGGACTACCTGTATTTGAATGGGTTCATTTGAATACAGGTAGTCCTTGACTTACAACCATTTTTTTAGTGATGGTTTGAAATAGCAATGGGACTGAAAAAAGTGACTTACGGCCGTTTTTCACAATTATTGCCGCATCCTTATGGTCACAAGATCAAAATTCAGATGCTTGGCAACTGACATG
This sequence comes from Natrix helvetica, assembly GCF_964273705.1. Lineage (NCBI taxonomy): Eukaryota > Metazoa > Chordata > Lepidosauria > Squamata > Natricidae > Natrix > Natrix helvetica. The sequence continues at coordinate 19,851,521 of NC_138551.1, forward strand.
TATTTATGACAGTTGCAGTGTCCTAGAATCATGTAATCATGTTTTTTGCCCTTCTGACATGTGAAGTCAATGGGGAAGCCAGATGCACTTTACAACGGTGTTACTACCGTATTTTTCAGAGTATAAGACTCTCTGAAGTATAAGACACACCTAACTTTTGGGGAGGAGAACAAGGGGGGGGGGGAAATCTGCTTCTGGCTCCCAGCAATTTGCCTCCTTGCAACAAACAGCAAACAGTACAGACAATATACACTATCTGTAGTGTTATATTTCAGACTATACTTGTTCTGATGCTGTTAAAATTGATGTGCTTTCTGGAAGTATAGTTATTCTCTGCTATTTAAGAGAAGATACAATAGCACTGGGCCTCTTCAGATCAAGCATTTATTTTAAAAAGCCTCTTCATTTTGATAAGCTGTCTCGAACAACAATAAAGCAGTCTTTAAAAAATAAGTCTAATAATTTGAACATTCTATAGGCATTTATAGTTATTGACTTACCTTCTTACAGCAAACAGCCTGATTAGCACAAGTAAGAAAATCTGCCTCTGCCTCCCAGCAATTAGCCTCGTGGAGCAAACAGCCAGTTTCACTTTCAGTTTAAGTGTGCCTCCCGATCATCAGCTGTTTTAGGCTTCAGGGTTTGCTATAGCCTATTGTAGCCTTCGCAAGCCCCATTTTCCCCGTTTGCTGCAAGGAGATAAATTGATGGGAGGCAGAGGTTAAAGGGTGGTGACGGTGGGTGGGTGGGGCTATATTCAGTGTATAAGACACAACCAAATTTTCACCCTCTTTTAGGGGGGGAAAGGTGCATCTTATACTCTGAAAAATATGGTAACGTAACAACTTCAGTGATTCACTGAACAACGGTGGCAAGAATTGTTGTAAAATGGGGCAAAATTGATTTAACAACTGTCTTGCTTAGCCATCGAAATTTTGGGCTCAGTTGTGGTTGTAAGTCTAAGACTGCCTGTTGTCCCAAATGGCACTAGGAGAACTATTAATTTTCATTACACATGTACTAAAATATAATCCAGATTAAACCTAGTTTCCTTGCTATCATATCTAGGAGCCGTGATGGAGCAGTGGTTAGAATGCAGTACTGCAGGTACTTCTGCTGACTGCCGGCTGTCTGCAATTTGGCAGTTTGATTCTCACCAGGCTCAAGGTTGACTCAGCCTTCCATCTTTCCGAGGTGGGTAAAATGAGGACCCAAATTGTTGGGGGCAGGAGGCTGACTCTGTAAACCACTTAGAGAGGGCTGTAAAACACTGTGAAGCAATATATAAGTCTAAGGGCTATTGCTAAGTGCTAAATGACAGCTTGATAACAGGTTTGGAAGGTTTCCTGAGACTTTGAAGGACTGCATATGGGGCAGTTTGTATAATTTTGCTATATAAGAATTTAAAAAAAAAACCTGATGAGAAAAGGTAGAAAATTAGCAGCTGCCTTTCCCATTTCCACTTTTGAGTTTAGCAACAAAAGTTTCCAACGTTTCGAGAAGAATCTCGCAAAGAGAAATTCAGCTCAGCCCATCTTTCAAGTCGTTATTTTGTCTTTGGAAAGAGGTTTAAACCCATGAAAATTGTGGTGTAATCAAACAGAGACCATTGTAGGAAATGACAGAGAAGTGACCACATCATAGAGAAACTCCAGAGGTTCCCTGGATGTGAGTGGAAAGGAACATAATGCAACGAAAGTGGTAAATGTTTACATTAAACAAGTTTTTAACAAGTGAAGGTCCCCGTAACTTTTTTTTAAACTTACCACATTGACAATAACAGTTTTTTTGCTTATTGATGAGGGGTGGGTTGCTGTCAGCATTACTGCCAGTTTGGTGCATGCGTACACCTGATGCGCACCCCGCATGCGCCTGATGCGTGCTCCACGTGTGTGCACAATTGCCTGTAAATAGGTCTGTGCATGAGCAAAACATTAAAAAGTGCCAAAAAAAAAAACCATGCTGTGGCCACTGGGGGACCGGTTTGGAGGCGTGGCCAGCCTGGATCGCTGCCGGTTCTGCGACCCAGGCCAACATTCCACTACCGGTTCGCCCAAACCGGTGCGAACCATTAGCAACCCACCTCTCCTATTGATTAATGTCCTTCTTTACTGAATATTCTGCCACCCACTTTACTCTTCATGCAGCTTTGACCAAGCTCACTTAATTCACGCTGTGAATTACGTTAAGTCAGGGGTGTCCAAACTTGGGAACTTTAAGACTTGTGGACTTCAACTCCCAGAATTCCCCAGCCAGCATGGCTGGCTGGGGAATTCTGGGAGTTGAAGTCCACAAGTCTTAAAGTTCCCAAGTTTGGACACCCCTGCGTTAAGTTATACCAGCACCATTTTGTAGGAGAGGGTAGATATTCGGAGTGAATCTGATATGTCCAGCCCTATATAACTGCTCTTCTTTGGAACGTTTCTTTGCTTCCAAGGCTGAGGGACAGATAGGATTGATCAAACCTAATAGGAACTGACATCACACAAGCTCCCCTGCTGAGATTTGCCAACCACAGCTGCGACGGCCAAACCCCGGCTAATTCCAGGCCCAGCCACTTTTGAGCAGGGATGTCCAATTCTATCAAATACCATGGCTGTGAAATGTTGAGCTAATCCGAGGATGGCAAACTTCTGGGTTTTTTTCCCCCTCTCTAGGGTTCTCTTTTTCTCTGTTTTTGATGCAATCTGGTGGCTGAAATGGATTTGGCCACATAATAAATCCCTAGGGAACAATCAGGTTTCATACTAAAATTCGAGGTTATGCAATGATGCAGCTTATGTGTTATAAAACGAACATATTCAGATACAATAATCAATATAGATGCACCTTCCCTCCCCTCTTTCCTTTCCCCCTTCCCCTCCCCTTTCCCCTCCTCTTTTCCTTCCCTTCCCCCCACTTCCCTTTCACCTCCTCTTTCTCTTCCCCCTCTCATCTACTCCTTCCCCTCCCCTCCCCTTTCCCCACCTCTTTCCTTTCTCCTTCCCTCCCCTCCCCTCCTTTCCTCTTTTCTCCATCCATTTACTTCCCTTTACAGAAATATGAAAACTCACAGGAAAGAGAGGTTTTTTTGCAAAAGCAAATATATATATATATATATATATATATATATATATATATATATATATATATATATATATATATGTATAATTTATATTTTTATAAAAATATTTTTTATATTTTTTAAAAATATTTTTATATTTTTTATAAAAATATTGTTTATATTTTTTATAAAAATATTTTTATATTTTTTATAAAATATTTATATATTTTTTATAAAATATTTATATATTTTTATAAAAATATATTTTATTAAAATATTTTTACATTTTTTGTTAAAATATTTGTATATTTTTATTAGATATTTATATTTTTATTTAAAAATTATATTTTTATTAAAATATTTTTATATATTTTATTAAAATATTTTTTATAAAAATATTTTTTATCAAAACAGAACAAAATCATTGGTATTGAATTTTAACTGGGAGTCAGACTTCATTGTTCTTGCAAAAGATTCATCGATACCAATGAGGATTACGCCCTCAGAAGGATATATAAATATTTGTATGAAACTGTACCCACTGGGTCTTCTTGAAAATCTGTAAGGTTGGCTCACGCTCTGTCTCTGGCTTAGCTGAACTTAGTTGCCAGATGCAAAATGGGTGGAGCATTTCAACACGTAAATGACCCCCTGATCATTTACCCTGTTTGGATGAACAGTGATTTGAATAAATTTATCCTAAATCTGATTAAATCTAGTTACAACCCTTTTCACGAGTTAGTCTAATAATCTCTAATCAGAATTAAATTCCAATGATTTCAAGATAACTATGTAGAGCAAGGGTGTCAAACTTGATTTCATTGAGGGCCACATCAGGGTTGTGTTTGACCTTAGTGGGGATGAGTTGATGTGGCCGGGGGTGGGGTGGGTGTGGCCAGCTCGATGTCCTGCAGCCCAGGGGCGGCCCTCCTGGTTTTCACTGGCAGAGAGCTGCAAGAGCCATCACAGCCGAAAATGGAGTTCGGGAGGGCTGCACACAGCCCTCCCAAGCTCTGTTTTTACTGGCAGAGACATCACGGGCCGGTCCTTTGCTATTTCCAGGGTGGCCCAGTGGGCCAGATCTAAGCACCCTGTGGGCTGGATCTGGCCCGTGGGCCTTGAGTTTAACACCTCTGATGTAGAGCAAAGGATATCATATGAGGCTCAATGGTTGCATAAGGCCCAATAGCATAATTTATGTGGCCCCAGTGTGTTTAAAACTTCCAACTTAGCCCTTTCTGCATTGATCCGAATCAGGTATTCACAGGACAAAAACGGATGTCTTAAGCCCTTGGAAAGATTCTGCATGCGCAGAAGCAAAAAACAAGATGAGAGAAACCGGTAGAAACCCACCTGTGCCCTGGTCTAGGCAATAGTCAACATTGACTTAAAGCAGGGGTGGGGAATTCTGGGAGTTGAAGTCCACAAGTCTTAAAGTTCCCAAGTTTGGACAACCCTGACTTAAAGGCACAAAATAACAATAATTTATTGCAAATGATACAGAGAGCCTTGAATATTAGATGTTTTAAACATTTAAGAAAATAAATGAAAATAAATTCACAGAGGTTGCTTTTGTGCCACACTGCTGGAAATGTCACCTTGCTGGGAGGATTTAAGACCAGAATCGGCAAATTGCCCCTTTGAAATTTTATTTCTAGAGGATTTCAAAGTGGTTGTGCAATTTTCATTTAGCAGACGTTACTTCTCTAATCAGTGCAATTTGGCCCCATTCATTCATTCATTCCATTCAATATTCAATAGCATAATTTTTTTTTCCTATTTCATTTTCTTGAATTTATATACTCTGTGCACAGCCATTCTTACATTGTTTTTAACTGAATAAGTACATTATGAGATTCAGGGAACTGCTAGTTTTAAAGAGAAGTGCTCTTGTTGGGTCGAACATGCTGTCTATGTTAGCCCAGCATTAAAATGCAAAGTGAACAAAATTCTCCCCCTCTCCATTGGCACCCAGCAACACAATGTGATTTTCAGCCTGCTGAACAGGTGGTGTGCATGTGCTGTTGTCAGTGTGGACGTGTTGAAAACAGCCCATTTGACTTCTGCCCCCGCTGCTTGCATTTGCTGAAATTTAAATTGCAAATTGCACGCTTTCCTAATGCTGTCTCTTATAAATCTAAATTAATTTATGATCCTTCCCTCTCCTCGTTTGCTAATAACACTTGTTCAAAAAAAGCTTACGTTACCAATCATTAGAAAAGGCCATTAATTTTTCCTCTGTTAATATTACATAAGAGAGTAAATCTTTCTCCAGATCTACCACTGACGGAAGGGATAGGCTTAGATTTCTAGAGATCTTTGCCACTTTATTGGGGTGTTCTTGTCTAGGCACCAGGGCACAGCGCAAACGGACCAAGTTATGCATAGAAAGCTAAAATCTTAATTCTCTGGGTTTACCAGAGAAAATCTAAAAAAAAAAGCTGTTAAGTCTGGCAAATTCTCGCGGAAAACCACCCCATCTGGCCAACATTTCAGGCTTTCTTTCATCTTGTGAAACTTGGGTGATATTTTTTACAGAGGTCTCCAGGCCATCAGATGAAGTTATCAGATGATGCCTAGAGAGGGCCATGATTATATGGCCCATCTTAAGGCAATTACAGGTAATCCTTGACTTACAACCATTCATTTCATGATTGTTCAAAGTTACAACACACTGAAAAAAGTGACACCACTGATCGTCACATTCATATTGCAGCATCCTCATAGAACTTAGACTTATATGCCGCTTTACAGTGCTTTACAACCCTTTCCAAGCGCTTTACAGAGTCAGCATATGGCCCCCAACAAACTGGGTCCTCATTTTACCAACCTTGGAAGGGTGGAAGGCTGAATCAACCTTGAGCCTGGTGACATTCGAACTGCCAAACTGCTGGTAATCGGCAGTCAGTAGCCTGCAATACTGCATTCTAACCACTGAGTACTTGGCAACTTGTGTGCACTGTATTTACAAGGTTGCAGCATCCTGGGGTTACATGGTCACCATTTTGCGATTTTCCTGGTTGGCTTCCAACCAGCAAATTTGATGGGAAAAGTCAGATTTACTTGACAACTGTAGGATTCATTGAATGACTGTGGCAAAAAAGATTTAAAAAAAAACCAGGCGTGGTCATGTGATGACTCACTGAATGACCTTATTGCTTAGTGATGGAAGTTCCAGTCCCAACTGCGGTTGTACGTCGACGACTACCTGCATATTGCTCGCCTTAACATCCACCCATGTTAATATCTTTAAGACAAAAGCTTGGTTAAGAGATTTGGACTGCCAATGTGAAGAAAACTATTCAGAGTTGGGCCAGAGATGGTATTCAGCAGGCTCTGACTGGTTCTGGTGAACCGGTAGTGGACATTTTGAGTAGTTCGGAGAACCGGTAAATACCACCTTTGACTGGCCCCGCCCCCAGCTATTGTCTGCCTCCTGAGTCCCAGCTGATCGAGAGGGAATGGGGATTTTGCAGTAACCTTCCCCTGGAGTGGGGAGGGAATGGAGATTTTGCAGCACCCTTTCCCTGGAGTGGGGAGGGAATGGAGATTTTACACTATCCTTTCCTTGGAGAGGAGAGAGAATGGAGATTTTACAGTATCCTTTCCCTGGAGTGGGGAGGGAATGGAGATTTTGCAGTACCCTTTCCCTGGAGAGGAGAGGGAATGGAGATTTTACAGTATCCTTTCCCTGGAGTGGGGAGGGAATGGAGATTTTATAGTATTCTTCCCCTGCCACACCCATCAAGCCACGCCACACCTACCAAGCCACGGCCACAGAACTAGTAGTAAAGATTTTTGAATCCCAGCACTGGTTCTGGTCTTTGGTCTGTTTCAACTCCCCAACTCAAAAAAACAGTGGCAAATCTTAATGGATTTGACACATCTCGAAGCTGACTTAGAATCAGGACAGAAAAACAAGGAAGAAAATATTTAATATTAAAAAATACTATTTAGATACTTAAATAGTCAGTGTGGTTCTTTCTTCCTCTTTGGGGTATGTACCCAATAGTATATTTTCTCCTTTGTACAGTTGCCTACTCTTTACTTCCAAATGAAGTCCAACACAAAAATCTCTCAGGCTGCAGACAAATAGGAAATGCAAAGTATTATCATGACAATAATCTTCTTAATGGCAAAGATCAGGCATACAGATGCCATAGAATCAACAACTGGTGTAATAAAAATATCTCTTCTTTCTGTCTCCATTTTTTTTAAAAAATGAGGAGTTAATATATCTGTTTTGCAACTTGCTGTCCTTCTGTGATGGTCCCTTTTTGGGAGAGGGGCGGTCTAAAAATCTAAGAAATAAATAAATAAATAATATAGAGATGCTATGTAATTTATTGTGCTAGAATATATAGAAGATTGGCTGAAAGTAAAGGATGTCTTGGTAACTGATTCATTCCAGTAAAGTACTTAAGTCTGGCCATAAAGTCAACAATGTGCTTTGCTTGACTAGTGGCCAAATTTATTGACCTCTATCACATTACATCATGTTATACAAGTGACCATAAAAGCCAGTCTTTTTTGCATGTTTCAGTACTATCTCTATGTCATTCTTTACTCATAAGATAAAACCTAAAGAGATACACGTGAGCTGTTTCTTGGATGAGAAGTGAAACCTCTTCAAAGAATGAGTTGCCTCTTGAAAAAGCACCTTTGGGTCTAGAACTTGTAGTTTTAATTCATGTGGATGATGTACATACCCTGTTTCCCCCAAAATAAGACCCAAATGAAAAATAAGCCCTAGCATGATTTTTCAGGATGTTCATAATATAAGCCCTACACCAAAAATAAGACCCACTTAAGATCGTCAACCAGTCAGATGCATTTAGTACTGTATTTCCCAGAAAACAAGACCTAACCAGAAAATAAGCCCCAATGCATCTTTTGGAGCAAAAATTAATATAAGACCCAGTCTTATTTGGGGGAAAACACCAGTATACGACAAAGATTGAGTGTGTACTAAATCAGTGGTGTCCAAACTTGGGAACTTTAAGACTTGTGGACTTCAACTCCCAGAATTCCCCAGCCAGCATGGCTGGCTGGGGAATTCTGGAAGTTGAAGTCCACAAGTCTTAAAGTTCCCAAGTTTGGACACCCCTGTACTAAATGAATAGTTATGTCCAGTGATAGACTTTTTCAACAGAATGCATTTTGGCCACCCATCTGGTTTTCATTGATTCCTTACTACTTTTGATAGTTCTTCAGGTTAGGAACTGGGAGACGATCAATTATAGTCCTGTCTTAAGACACCAAGGAACTGGGTGACTTTGGGCCAGTCACTCTCTCTCAGCCACAGGAAGAAGGCAAAGAACTTCTGAAAAACCTTGCCAAGAAAACAGATCTAGTACAGGTAATTGCCATGAATCAAAAACTGTCTTGAAGACATCGGTTCTGCTTATATTTAGGAAAATAGTTGCACAAGGAAGATTATGGATGCTTTTGAACTTTTCGTATTAAGGATGACTCCTGAAAATACTGTAGGTGGAAGAAAGAAGATAAATAAATTGATTATCAAACAAATCAACTCAAATTATTTTCCGTCTATCGGTCAGTACCGTTACAACTTGTAGTCATTATTCAATAATGGTATTAATCTATAGTTACTTGTTAAAATAAAATATTGTCCCCCTACAGGTATTAGTGCTATAGCAGCCTCTTTCTAACTCTCTGGGAAGGAATTCCTCTCCCTTTTGAGGAGATAAAATGTTGAAATAATCGGTGGCATGCCCCTGATTGAAGACGAAATATTGGGGCTTCTCTATCTTGCAACTTTTTTGTTAGCAGTGTTCTTCAGCTGAAACTTTTGTCTCCTCACTCTGCTCAACAGCAGGGCCAGTTCTGATTACAGACGTACATATGATGGGACAAACTGGTAGTAGCAGCAGCAGGAGGCTCTGCCCAGCTACGTGGACGTTTCTGCGCATGCGCAGAAATGTTGCGTGAGGAAGTGCGCCCGAACTGGAATTTAAAAAAAATGGCAACCCACCACTGGTTAGGATGTGATTACAGTGGGCTTGTGTGGAGACAATGAGGGTCAATTTGGATCTGCTAGGATTAGGTAAAGTGACGAACTGGGTTTGATCCGGGTTACATCCATCCCCCGTTTTCTTCATTGCAATTGAGAATTACAGGAGAGCCAATTCTATCCCACAGATTAGCAAGTTGGTTTAGAAGGCATAGAATAGAAGATCATAAGAGCAGAGCTTTTTATTACTGCCCTCTACCTTTCAGCTTTTGTCTCCTGAGTTGGTCATCCCACTCTGCTCAACAGCAGGGCCGGTTCTGATTACAGACGCACAAATGGGCTGGAGGGACTGGAGGCTAAAACATATGAGGAACGGTTGCAGGAACTGGGTATGTCAAGTTTAATGAAAAGAAGGACTAGGGGAGACATGATAGCAATGTTCCAATATCTCAGGGACTGCCACAAAGAAGATGGAGTCAAGCTATTCTCCAAAGCACCTGAGGGCAGGACAAGAAGCAATGGGTGGAAACTAATCAGGGGGAAAAGCAACCTAGAACTAAAGAGAAATTTCCTGACCATTAGAACAATTAATCAGTGGAACAACTTGTCTCCAGAAGTTATGGATGCTCCAACACTGAAAGGTTTTAAGATGTGTTGGATAACCATTTGTCTGAAGTGGTGTAGGGTTACCTGCCTAAGCAGGGGCTTGGATTAGAAGACCTCCAAGGTTCATTCCATTCTGTTATTCTATTCTATTCTAATATGATGGGACTTCATATCTGCCATCGATTTATGGGATATTCCCCTATCATCACCATGGGGTGTGAAAACTGGAAAAAGCACTCACATAGTGGGATGATCATGAGGAAGGACACAGCCTGATTTAATGATTACGGGAAAGATGTTGGATGCTTAATCTTCTGGAATGTTGGGTTTCTTGTTGTAGATCAGGGGTGTCCAAACTTGGGAACATGGCTGGCTGGGGAATTCTGGGAGTTGAAGTCCACAAGTCTTAAAGTTCCCAAGTTTGGACACCCCTGTTGTAGATGGTCCTTTCCTTAGCCATTGTGGTGCGTCAACTATATAGGGCAGGTCCATTCCATTTTTAGAGGGGAGCAATCACTGCTGGAGTTGGGGTAAGAAAAAGATTTCAACCCCTGCCATCCATCCTCTTGGCTATAGGTTTTATATTGCTTTTAACAATTTTAAATGTTTTTACATTACTCTTTTTACTGTTTGTAAGCCGCTCAAAGTTGCCTTATCGATGAGGTGGGCACAATTGTGGGATGCTACAGGTTTGCCCGAGTTCAGGAGAACCCATAGCTAAAGTTATGGCCAGTTCTGAGAACTTCCAAATCCCACCACTGTCTGGCCCCACCTGCCCCTCTCCTCCAACCTCACCCCTCCCAGGAGTCTCAATGCAGCCTGTTTTGGATATGAGGTAAGCACTGAGGCGCGGGGAAGGGGTAAAACGAGCCTCCCAGAAGTTCCGGAAGGCTGGAAACGGGCCTGTTTCTGTCTTCCTGGGGGGCCTCTGGAGCCTGGGGGAAGCAGTTTTTGCCCCCCCCCCGAGGCTCGAGGAAAGCCTCTGGAGCCTGGGGAAGGTGAAAAGCCGCCCCCCCCGCCATGGTGCAGGAGCCAACTAGATCTAACTGGGCAGAAAACCCATTGCTGAAATTTTTGAAGCCCACCCCTGAGTGGGCAGCATATAAATTGAATCAATAAACAGATTTAATAAAAAGTACAAATTTTACAGACTACTTAGGATGCCAAAGCAGAATAAAACCAATGCACAGATAGAATAAACAACAGGAATAACAACAAAAAGAAGACCATATATTTGAAATGCGAGAGTTGGGGTTGAGAGATGTCTCTTTGTATCATTATGTGAGGGGCAAAAGCATTTATTTGGGATCCTTAGCTCCCACCCCCTCACCGGTTTGCATTCACAGCCTCAACAGTCTCTTTGAGCTGCTAAATGAATTGCTTCGGAAGAATACATTAGCATGGTTTGAAAGGGCGTGCTTTTATTTCCCCCCCTTTTTTTTCAAAACTGCCATAACTCTTGGGAAGATAAACGTAAAAGGGTTAATTGATCAGACCTTTTAAAAGGTGGGATAAACACTCGCTGGCATCAGCAGTTTGAAGACAGCCATGTTTCGCCACAAACAACTGCAAGAAAACAGAGATGTTTTCCTTCTCCTTATCTTCTCCAGAAGCAGTGGAACTAATGGGCACGATCTAACAGAAGCTTAGGCATGTTTCTATGCCCAAAGGAGTATTTGGTGCCATCCAACTTAGCGAATTTGGTGGGTCTGTTTTCTATCTTTTAAGTGTGCAAAGCCCTCCTGAAATTGCATTAGACTGCCTGATGCTATAGTTAAGTATGACAATAAGACAGGACTTTGGGACAGGAATCAAGGGGTCAACCCAGAAAGAGCACCTCCACAATACAACCGTTAACTTTTGGCATTTTGAATGAGCTAATCAACATACACTATCTTCTGAAGAGAGCTTCTGATCAAAAGTCTAAAGACTTTCTGGGGTTCCCCCCTCCCCCCGGTTTTTTTTAAAGCTGAAGAAGCTTCTTGGATGAGAAGCAAAACATCTTCAAAGAAAAACCAGAAAGTCCAGTTGAAAAAACACCTTTGGGACAACCCAGGACCTGGATGGCTGAGAATCTCCATAGTCAAGGGTCTAAAATTACTTGTGCTGTTCGTAAGCCAATATTTTTCAGGTGGGCCTGGCTCAGTTTAGAGAATTAGAAGATGAAGTTCTCAATAAATACGATATTAAAAAAATAGTTTGGGCGTCAATCCCTTCTTAACTCTATTGACACTGTAACGTGCTCCTGGATTCAATCTAGGTTAGGTGTGATGTGATCCAACTCAAGCTTGTTCCTAATTTCTTTGCCCCTTTTCTGGCTCCTCTGCTGGAGTATGTTGGCCAGTAGGGCAATTCGTTTAGAAGATCTGGAAGTAATTTTTCTCCTGGAAGTGTACCAAAAAATGCTCTCTGCCTACAGAAAGGGAATCTTGCCAGCAAAAGTGCTTTCTTTTGGCAGAAATAACTTGTGCCTGATTTTTACTCTTTCCAGCCAACACATCTTTGAATTTAGATGACATTGTAAGTATAAATAGAATGAGTGGATCTCAACTCCCAGGATTCAATTCTGGGAATTAAAATCCACCCATATTAAAGTTGTTAAGGTTGAGAAACACTACTGAAATTTCTTGTCATTCTTGAGCTATTTTGAGTAGGCAGAATCCTGAGATGGTTAGGGATGCTCAATTTCCCCTTTAAAGGAATGGGATATACATATCCTAGGTATATTTCAAAGCTGCTATCTTAAACTTGCCAAGGTTGAGAAACACTGAATTTCTCAATATCGTCTAGCATGGATAATCTACAGGATTATAGATGGCTTTGTTGAAACTCTGTTCAGAAGCAGTATATCCTATCAAACATTTGGGTTCAATGAAAAGAGAGAATTATTTGATACCCTATTTGGGATCATCAAAAAAGTTTACATGACAGAAAAAGGATACCGTACTAATTTGATCATTGGTTTGATCTACCACACTAAACCAGTGGAGTCTTTTAAAATTATGATGGTAGATCATTTGACTATTGATACTAAATAGAGGTTATCCATGGTACAATTCAAATGATCTAATAATAACACAGAAATGAGTGGATTTTTAATAAGACACCATTTAGGCAATTGACTGCTAGACATTTGGTTGACCAACCTACTTAAATAGTAAAATGTCAATATCATATGATCACGACAATGAATTAGCACAGTCCATTCCAAACAACCCTGCAACAAATTCTACATATGACCCAAAAGACATGTAAAACTGTAAAACCTCTTTGTAAAACTGAGGTCTTGAGTTCCAGATGGCAAATTGATCAATCCACTTGCAAAATTTATAACATTGGTACAGAATTGTGTCTTCTGTCCATATGTTGGTAGAAGTATGACGATTTAAAAACAAATCAAAGTAACTCCCTATTTTATGGATACATTTATCTCCTATTAGTTCAGTGGGCAACAAAATTATTCTTCAAACCCTAAACTTACTAAGGAAATGGAAAAAAAGCTTTTAATAAAGAACAGAATGTATGTGTGAAAAATTGGCGAACTCCTTTCAGTTCTGTTGGTTAGAATGCATTCCTATATTTAGATATTCCTGTATTTAGAACTCTCTAAAGTCAGGCATGTATCCTTTGTATCTGAATCTGGCTGCATTTCAGTTTTTGAAGAAAGACAATATGAGAAGATTGACTCATCCCCTCCCTCCCTACCAATATAACTTTAACCTACCTTCCAATATACCTTCCTTCCTTCCTTCCTTCCTTCCTTCCTTCCTTCCTTCCTTCCTTCCTTCCTTCCTTCCTATATAACTTCAACCTTCCTTCCTTCCTTCCTATATAACTTCAACCTTCCTTCCTTCCAATATTCCTTCTTCCAATATAACTTCCTTCCTTCCAATATAACTTTAACCTTCCTTCTATCCAATAGTCCTTCCTTCTAATATAACTTTATTATACACCCAAACATGTCATCACAATATGTAATTAATTCACACACACGTTTAGATACACCAAGCATTGACTCTCTCCTACATCTAGGTAAGCCGCAAGTAGAATAAAATTCTGGGCTGAAAAAAAAAGTTTATAAGATAAACTAGGAGATGATTGTAAAGAATGCTGGGGCTCTGCTTTTGAAATATGCAAAACGTAACTTTCTGAAAACTTATTATTTACTTGGGATATTGTGTTCATGTAGCCTGCAGATGTGAAATTTTAGATTTCAAGATAGTGGCGTTTCTCTTCAGAAAGCTGAATTACTTCTTGCTGTGAAAAAAAAGATATTGATTGCAGGAAATGAAGACAACAGCATGCTCAGGACTTGAGCTTCATTCATGAAAAGCAGTGCATTTGTCAGAGTGCAACCTTGGTGAATCTGAAGTTGTTTTCTACTTTCCCTAATTAAGCTTCCTTTAGAGATGGGCTCTCCAAGTTGGAGAATGGCCTCCTTGTGTCTGAAATTGAATTCCTAAATTCCTCTCCTTGTCTATACATCAAAGGGAGGTATATTGAGCTGTCCGAGACACCAATTACGTTAACCGGGAGCTATTCAGGACCTTCCATTGTAATTTATTGCCAAGGAAAGAAGTTTTCAGTCCCAAACTAGACAGGAAGCTGGCTCTTTGCCCAGTTATCCAAACCAATCGAGAGAAAGTATTAAAACAAGGGGCAGATTAACAGAGTAGATTAGTGTCCTAACGTTTTAATTTTGATGACCTGGACAACTGTCATATTACAGGAACAAAATGCTTCGAAGGCAATGTTCTTAGAGGTCATATGTGAAAGTGGGATCAAATGCATGGGCTGAAGTCAAAGTTTATAATGTGGTGTATCAGTAATAATTAAGTGGTTTCGGTCAATAGAAGTCATTGGACTGAAAATCCTTTTAAATAACAACAGTGGGGCAGGGACTCATATGAAGAATTAAAATTGCTGTGGAGTGAATATTAGACTTTGTATGAGTAGTTTTCCTGGGTGCTGTTCTGGAGAGTCCAAGCATGGGTTGAATATAGCCAATCTGCCCAGGAGTGAATTGAAACTTTAAGCCATGCCTCTGGTGCCACTAATCTTCAGATTTTTTCAATTCAGCTAAGCCCAGTGGACCCGCTTCCAGTTTCTTTTCATTCCTAATTGATTGCTTGGACTCTCTATTTTCCTATTTACTACAAAAAGATTCTATTCTACTTCCTGATTATTGGATCAGGCTTGGTAAGTCTCCCTTTAATTTAATTCCCTGGTTCTCACCAATTTCAGCCTCTCCGGTGTCCTGGGTTCGCTTGGGCGCCGTGAGGCTGCAGGCAGCTGTGGGGGAAGGCGCATGGGTCGGAGTGCTGACACCAGTGCAATCGCAGTGATCCCGCTGCGATTGTAGCCCCGCTTAGCCCTCTGTTGCTGCTGACTGTGCTTCTGAGTGAGTCGGCTGTTGGCGCAGAGCCTCAGAGCTCTCCGTTGTATGCGAGCGGCCATTTTAGGTGGGTCACAGCACCCAGAAAAGGACCCTTCAGGTAAGCCAATGGTCATTTTGTGCTATCGATTTCCTTAAAAAAGGGAACACCTCTTTAACTCTTATCCCAACAAGACTTCCAAGGAACTACAGAGGCCTTTTACAAAAACATAGAGGCCTTTGGATTTCCATTGGCAGGAATATTCACACAAGATACTGTGATGTGCAATGATTAAAGGTAAAGGTAAAGGTTCCCCTCACACATATGTGCTAGTCATTCCTGACTCTAGAAGGAGGTGCTCATCTCCATTTCAGCGCTGTCTGAGGACATCTCCGTGGTCATGTGGCCAGCATGACTAAACACCGAAGGTGCACGGAACGCTGTTACCTTCCCAGCAAAGGTGGTTCCTATTTTTCTACTTGCAGTTTTACATGCTTTCGAACTGTTAGGTTGGTAGATTCTGGGACAAGTAATGGGAGCTCACTCCGTTACGTGGTGCTAGGGATTCGCACCGCAGAACTGCAAACCTTTCTGATCGACAAGCTCAGTAGCTACTGAGCTACCGCGTCCCTCCTTGCAATGATGAATATAACACTAATTTTGATATTGATTAAATTTTATGCATTCACTATTGCATTAGCTTGCTGGTATTACTCTTTGTGCACTAGCTAGAGTCTATTAAGATTGAAGGCGGGTTAAAATATTTACAGTTAATTAGATAATAATGTCCAGAGAAGTTAGTTGATCAGTTGGAAATATGAACCACTTTAAGCAACTTTAAACAGCACACAATAGCACAACCCTGAACATTCAAAAGGAAGCTTTCCTAGCTTTAATGGCTTTAAATCTATAGTATTAAGGTGTCTATAGAATTGTTGCCTTCACCTACTTTTGCCTGGTTTAATTCATGTTTTTGCCTATTTTATCAGCAGCATTATTTTTAATTTATTAAAATTTAATTAAGTCATAAGCAATACAAACCAACCAATGAGGTCATAATTAAGAATATATTCTGTTCCTTCAGATTATTTTTTACTGTGATGTGTCTATCTTCCAGGATAGGCACAAAGGAGAAATTTTGGATGAACCACGGTGGTGCAGTGGTTAGAATATAGTATTGCAGGCTGACTCTGCTCACTACTAGGAGTTTGACTGGCTGAAGGTTGACTCAGCCTTCCATCCTTCCAAGGTCGATAAAATGAGAATCCAGATTGTTGGGGGAAATGTGCTGACTCTGTAAACTGCTTAGCGAGTGCTGTAAAGCATTATGAAGTGCTATAGAAGTCAACGTGCTATTGCTAAATGCCAGGGGTGTCCAAACTTGGCAACTTTAAGACTTGTGGACTTCAACTCCCAGAATTCCCCAGCCAGCTCTGCTGGCTGGGGAATTCTGGGAGTTGAAGTCCACAAGTCTTAAAGTTGCCAAGTTTGGACACCCCTGCTATATGCATTTCTAAGCTGTGAGGTCCCGCCCCAATGTAAAGGAAGGAAGAGATGAAAATGTACATTATCAGTGGATCAACCAGCATTCCATATTGGGTTGAAAACTCTTTTCTGCAGCAATGTCCTCTTCCAATCAATTAATAAGAAACCAGAACAATGTAAGAAATTGGTTTTCTCACTACTTGCGATTTGTCTTTTTGCAAGAAATGGCAGGACAATTGATGAAAATCACTATCCCCCGTCAAGCCATGGTTCTGCCTTCTGCTCACTGTGTCAGGTTCCAAGAAACACCCCCAACAAAAGAAGACTCTGAGGCTTGACATTCCTCAACATTCCATTTTATTAGCGATGTCATATTGGCACATTTGGGAAAACCGGAATGTGAAAATTTCCAGGTTTTCTCCACCCAGATGAAAGTTCAAGTCCCTGCCCAGCACCCACATGTCCATCTCATGGTCCAATCAGGCACCGTCCCAACTGGAGATGCCTTCCAGTCACACCACTCCAGGTGCAGGACAATATGTCCTTGACTCTCTGAGAAAGGAATGTTATTTTGACTATATCTCTCACACTCCATATAATTCCCCCTCCCAATTTCCCACTGCATTAAATGTGGCAGGTCTGAAGCCCAACGCAAAAGATGGCTTCCAGGCCTGACCCACTGATCTTTCTGGCTTTTGCCCATTTTCTCCCTGGGTGTTTGGTGTATAATTGGGAGAAGGAATAGAAGATTCAAAGCTGAGATAAATATTCTATTTTTTTTTGGTTTTGTTTTAAACTAACACAAAAGATCCAAGGAGAGTTATGGAAAGGAGTGTCCCAGCTATTACCTGCACTCTCCATATTCCAAAGCTAGTGATGGTGAAGTGAACCAGAGGCATCAGGCTAAAGATTAGGAGAACAAATGTTCTAGTCTTGCCTTAGGAACGAAGTCAGCTGAGTGACTTTAGGCCTTCCATACTTTCTCAGCCCTAGAAAGAAGGCAATGACAAATTACTTCTGAAAAGAAGTGTCAAGAAAATTTCAGGGACTTGTAAAGGCAATTGTCAAGAGTCAAAAGTGTACAAATTTCTATCCTTAGCATGATGAAAAATGCCTTTGGGAACAATCTGGACTTATCACCTATCTGACAGAGCTAAAGAGTCATAACTATGCACTCTCCTATCCAGTGGTGGGTTTAAATTTTTTTTTACTACCGGTTCTGTGGATGTGGCTTATTTTGTGGGCATGGCTTGGCAGCCATGTGACTGGGTGGGAGTGATTTGGCGGTCATGTGACTGGGTGGGCATGGCCAATTTAGCCATTCATTTTGCCAATTTAGCACTCCATTAAGCAATACACAGCAGCCCCCTTTTCTATTCTTTTTAATACTGCATGAAGTATTTGCACTAGGTTTTTTTTTAACTAGGGAGGAGAGATTGGCGATGCCTGGATATTTCTGGGAATTTCTCCTCTGTGTTAGAGGCAGTAAAATAACTAAGATGATATAAGGTCTCCTGCTGGAGCAGGGGGTTGGACTAGATGACCTCTGAGGTCCCTTCCAGCCCTGGATTGCTGTGCTGTTTCAAAGCATCCTCTGAAGCTGCATCTAATGCCAGGTTTGTGGTCCTTCCTTCCTCTCCTTTCTCTCTCCCTATCAATCCATCCATCCATATCACATTATTATTATTATTTATTTATTATTTCTTAGCGCTTATAGACCGCCCCCTCTCCCGAAAGGGACTCGGGGCGGTGTACAATGTACAGAAAGTACATTGACTTTCCCTTCCCTTTTTCTCCCTTCCCTCCATCCCTTCCTTCCTTCCACTATTGATTAGCTTGGCCTGAGCAAGGATAGGTAGCTGCACTTTCAATAAGCTCTTAAAACCTCCATGCCAGAGGTCTTCAAACTTGGCAACTTCAAGACTTGTGGACTTCAACTCCCAGGATTCTCCAGCCAGCAAAGCTGAATTCTGGGAGTTGAAGTCCACAAGTCTTAAAGTTGCCAAGTTTGCAGATCTCTGCTCCATGCATTTGGGGATCCCCAAACGGTGAGGATTTCTTTCTTTCTTTCTCTCTTGAAGGACCCCCCCCCATTTTTGCTCCCAGGGGGCTGCAGGGAGGCTTGCTAGCGCCCCCCCCCAATGCTCCCTGAAACCTGCTGGGAGCCAAAATGGGTGTGGAGGCCTCCCCCACTCACTCTATTTTGGGCTAGCAGAGTTCCCTAAAGCCTGCTGGGAGCCAAAATACCCCCCCCCCCCGCCCTCTGTTTTGGGCCTAGTAGTCCTCCCTGAAGCCTGCTGGGAGCAAAAATGGGGCTGGTGGGGATCCTGGAAAGGGGGGGGGAGGGAAGATTGTGAGCCTGGTGGGGATGATGGGGGTGGGTGGGCACAGCAAGCTCCGGGTGGGAGGCTAGAGAGACTTACCTGTAGGCAGGAGGAGGAGGCAGCTCAGTTAGGGCGCAGGTCAGGCACCACGTGGCAGCTTAGGCAGGGAAGCTACCCGGGAGTGAGGAGTGACTGGGTGGGGCATTTGCACTCAAAATGGTCTGCGCATGCGCACAACAGTAAAAAAAGGGAAAAAAATACATTTTCCCATGAAGATTGTTCTGTGTATGGGCAGAACAGGAAACCAAGATGGTGCCACCACCGAGGATAATTTAATTAATTTAATTTAATTAATTTAATTAGCACTTCTAGACCGCCCCCTCTCCCAAAAGGGACTCGGGGCGGTGTACAGTCCATATCAAAAACATCATACATAATAACAATTAAAAATTATTAAATGGATAAATACATAAATAAGAGGAGGATAAAATAGACAGAACTGTAATTGCTAAATAAATAATTTAAAATATACAAAGTTTAAAACCCCAGTGTCTTATAAAATTAAGTCCCCTAAAAAACCAGTAGGAAATATATATGCCAGGAGGTAGACGTTAAGAATTATGCCAGACCAGCCAGTCGGAACAGGTGAGTCTTCAGTTTCTGCCGGAAGGAGCGGAAGTCAGTGGTGGTTCTAATGTCGGGGGGGAGGTCATTCCAGAGGGTTGGGCCCATCACAGAGAAGGCCCTACTCCTTGGTGTCGCCCGTTGGCATTGCCTAGTGGACGGCACCAGGAGAAGCCCCTCCCTGTGAGAGCGAGTGTACTGGTACGGTCATGTGTCTGTTGGAGTTACTACATATTCGGCCGAACCGGACTGGACTGGTAGGAATCCACCTCTGCTCCTATCTAACTTGTATAAATTCAAGATCCTCAATGTATTTATGGCCAACACCTTCTAATGTATACCGCTCTTCCCAGTTTAACTTTGTCAAATGGTAACGTTCAGTCTTTTCAGGCAGGAAAGAGGTATTCGGTCCTGTCCTCCAATGCTAAGCTGCAGCTGAATGCTGTGTACAGGTTCACCCATACCGTTGATTACAAAATTTGGGCACAGTGGCACCTGCCATTTGACAACGTAACACAACAGCTGCTGGCTATTCCTTGAGGTCCTTCAGAGAGAATGTGGGGAGGATGCATTCATAGTCTCCATCTTCCTACTTTCAAGCTAAATCCTGAAATAACCCATGCAATAGAGAGAATTTTCAAATTCAGAAGATCTACATTTCCAAACTGCATAAAGAATAGATGGACCCAGAACTATGAAATCCTACATTTTAATACCCCCCACCCAAAAATACAATACATATATAGACAAATAAGGCAGGGGAACCCTAGGTTAGTAGGAGGATGGGATGACTTCAGCTCCTAGTGGAGGTGGCATTCTTGAAAAATGTTCCCCATGTAAAATAAATTAATTAAGTACTGGTAGTCCTTGACTTATGACCACAACGGAGACCAAAATAGCTAAGTAAGACAGTTCTTAAGTGTTGGAGTTATCATAAAGGGTGCATATAAGATAGGATATTTGGACTGAGCCATGCATATCCTGCTATAATAGATAACTATGAATTTCTACAGTATCCCAGAGAAGCTACCTTATTTGGCTGCATGACCTGAAGTTCCCAGTAAATTTATGACCTAGCTTTCCTAATATCTGCGGATGTACAGTATTTCTTGCAAAAAGAGAACTCGATACAGACTTTACGGCATCAATATCTTCTGTGTGTTTTTCTGCTGCACTTTTATTGTTTCCTGTGCTGTAGGCCCATCTCTTTAAATACCATCCCTCATTTCAATCACTTGAGAGCATCTTATTGCAGCAGACCAATTCCTCCAGAAAGCCGCCTCCCCCCGCCCACTTGATCAATAAACATGCACAGAGCAAAGATAAATAAACTTGAAACAGACATCATAATTAACCTGCTGCGGTGAGAACAAAATGAATTAGCAATGATTGAATGTTTGGCAAAGGGGGTTGGGGGGGGGGAAGAGCCCCATTTCTTTGGTGCTCTTCAGCCTATTTCAATAACTCAAGAACCTTTTGAAAAGCTATTTGAAACAGCCAAGACCTTGCAATAGCCAGAGATAGGAAGCAGAAAAATAATCCCTTAGTCAGACCAGAATGGCGACAGGCTTTTGGGAACTACAATGGAAACGAAGCTGTTGAAAGCTTTTAAAGTTGCATACCAATGAAGCACAAAAGAAGGAAGGAAGATTGCCTCCTTCGGCATCCCCGAGCTTGTTTGGAAAAAAGTAGTAGGAGGCCGTTTCAAAGAATACGTTTAGCTTTTTTTTTTTTTTTTTTGGCATGCATTAACTTGGCTAGATTTTTTTTTAAAAAAAGTTTATTGGTGTATTTGCAGAACAGGTGTGATCCTTGTTCTCACGAGAACTTGTTATTGTTATCCGAGAAGAGACAATCTTTATTTTTAATTTTGAAAGAGGAAAAAGGGGTGGGTGGGAGAGAAACATGTTATCCTCTTAGGCTCTTGACTTCCTCTCCCCCTGCAAATTATATCCCAAATCTACAGAACTGGGAACCTGTTTCTTAAATCTAACGGACTCTCCAGTAATTTTCTTAAGGGGTTTTCTTCTCTAACCCCCTCCCTGGGAATGGCAGACATAACTTGACTCTTCAAGACCCTCAAAGTCTCAAAGGCCCTGAAAAGACAGAGTCTTCCAAAAGTTATAACAAAATTATGACTGATGCAGCATTTAGAAATTATTCATTGCAGGGGGAACAGTCAGTTTAAGCGCAATTTAATATACATGCTCATTACATTTAAGCAAATTTAGTTTTTCCTTTGGTCTTGGATCATTTCTTTGACTGGGTCCCCATCTACATGTTGAGGGGAAGCCACTGGTATATTACTGATAGGTGCAATGTTGCTGTCAGTCTGAAAATAATTCGATTTTTACTTGGATGGGAAATGCTTTTATAGATAGACATAGCCTGCTGATGGGAATGATATATTCACCTGTCAGTATTCCCAAAGAGTAAGAATTAAGGCACATAAAGATTATCTTCCCTGTTCCTTCCTTTCTAGAAACAGAATCCATTATTAAAACAATTTTGGAATTAAGATTGAATTATAGGGTTGGGAAGAGCAGAAGAAGTTGAGTTTGCCACATTGCCATCATATTGGGAATCTAGAAGGTGCTTTTCCAAAAGGCAACTGGACTTTTTTGGGGGAGGGGGTTCTTTGAAAATGTTTCACTTCTCAGCGAATGCTGGCTGGGGAATTCTGGGAGTTGAAGTCCAGACATCTTCAAGTTGCCAAGGTTGAAAAACACTGATCTAGATGATTGAAAAATCTTCATAGACATCCTATTGGGAAGATTAAACTAGGGATGGGTGTTTTTTTGTCTGATAAAACTCTTAATTTAAGGTTTGTGCTAAACACCCATGGGCACCGCTGTGAGGGATGGTGCAAACATTAGGCATTAAATTTTAAATCTCAAAAAGTCATCAAAATCTGGAAAATGTCCGCCCCAAAGATATTACATTCAAGAAAAAAAGTTGGCTGTGAAATGGCCTGTTAACTGGGCAGCCAAATTTCGGCAGCATCAGGCAACGAGCTTCCTGTGTCTGGATGTCATTTATGAGCAAAAGATCATCCATCATTGATTTATAGGCATATGAATGTTCTCTTGTCTTGAATATTCTGACAAATTGAAACAAGGAAATGCTTTTTAAAAATCCACTAGGCTGGAAGAACCTGTTTCCTTGAGTCGAAGTAATTTTCTTCTGGTATAAATAAAACATTATCTACAACCATGAACCCTGTTCATTTTTGAGTCCCTGAGTTATATGTTGTTGACATATGTACGAATATTTGAAACAGTTCTTTGTGGAGAGAACTTTAAGTGACATTTTCTTGCTGTTATTCTTCCCGTCAGGCAGGTGGCAGTGTTACCAGGGGTAAGAGAGTGAATCATGTGGTTCCCTTTAAGATTAACACTCTATTTAAAATGTTGATTTAGTGAGATGTATACAATTATATTGAGACACCATTCATGGTACCAGAAGCACAAGTCTGGTTGGAAAGGTAAAACAGAATATCTTTTAAAAAAATAAGAGTTGATTTATATGCATGGATATTAAGATAGCACTTTCTATTCGGCTTTAGGTTTGTCCTGTTTTGTTCTCCATCATTGTGGTTTCTGTAGGAAAAAGTGCTAATGGCAACATTTCCTTGAGCATGTTTCAGAGATATCCAGGGCAGTGGTGGGATTCAAAATTGTTTACTACTGGATCTTTGCATGGCTTGGTGGGTGTGGCATGGCTTGGTGGGTGTGGCATGGCTTGGTGGACGTGGCAGGGAAAGAATATTGTAAAATCTCCATTCCCGTCCCACTCCAGGGGAAGATTTCTACAAAATCCCCATTTCCTCCCAATCAGCTGGGACTTGGGAGGCAGAGAATAGATGGGGGTGGGGCCAGTCAGAGGTGGTATTTACTGGTTCTCCGAACTACTCAAAATTTCCACTACCGGCTCTCCAGAACTGGTCAGAACTAGAGGAGGGTTGCTCCCGGTTTGGGCAAACTGGTAGTGGCGGCAGTGGGAAGCTTCGCCCACCCACCCAGACACTTCTGCGCATGCACGAGCATGAGCGAACTGATAGCGGCGGAATTTGCAACCTACCTCTGGTCAGAACCTGCTGAATACCACCTCCGATCCTGGGGACTTGAAAAAAGTCAAATGGTGGCCACAAACATGAGGCATATTAAAAGGACAAGGCTTCAATTACTTGGTTATGGCCAACATCTTGACGTTTTTGACTTCTCTAGTGGATACCCCTGGATACAATGAATATTGGTAATGTCTGATAGAAACTTTCCTCTGCCCAAATTTGAAACCGTACACTCAGTTACCGGCCTTCATCCTAATTCACTTCATTGTTGTTAGGAGCATTACGTTGGAGAAAGGAAAAGAATGATATATACCGGCTCTCCATTAATAGGAGCATTTTTTAAAAGCATAGGATAATTGCCGTATGAAGCCTGGTCTTTTACTTTGTCATCCTGATTTGCAATAGGGTTGTGGGTTGCTTTTAAAAAATGAGTGTTTGTAGTAGGTAAATTACTGACCAAGTGATATAAATTCATGTGATATAAATTCAAAATCATCATCGTACCCAGAAGCTCAGTGGGTAATTGTGAACAATTGCTCTTGTTTAACCCCATCTACCTCACAGGATTGTTGTTGTTAGGAGACAATAGTGGGTGGGTGGGAAGAATACTAGATACTGTATGCCACCTTTGGAACAAAAGGCAAGAACTAAACCTAACAGATAACTGCGCATTTGAAAACACACAGTGGGTTGTTGTTGTTAGTTGTGAAGTTGTGTCCGACCCATCGCAACCCCATAGACAATGTTTCTCCAGGCCTTCATTAGGTGCCTGATACAGTTCATTGCAGGGTAACAATGTTTGAACTAAGGTACCTCAATTGGGCTAACTTACAGAACGTAACCAAAATCTGGGAGTTATGACTTCCAAGATTTGGAGGAGTCATGGCTGCTTCAATGCTACTGGCTGTTACTGCATTGTTGGGCTGCTGTTGCAGTCATGTGATCTTAATGTTAATATTCCACGACAGTTTCCCAGCCAATCTGACAATCCCTCGCTCAGTCCTCCACCACTTACCTGCCTTCTGGGAAGGGGAAGGGGAAAGGGCACATGTTGTCTTGTTGTTAGTTGCAAAGTCATGTCCGACACATCGCGACCCCATGGACAATGTTCCTCCAGGCCTTCCTGTCCTATACCATCCTCTGGAGTCCATTTAAGCTCACACCTACTGCTTCAGTGACTCCATCCAGCACCTCCTTCTCTGCCGTCCCCTTCTTCTTTTGCCCTCAATCTTTCCCAGCAATAGGCTCTTCTCCAGTGAGTCCTTCCTTCTCATTAAGAGAACACAGTGGGCAGTTCTGTGCATATACAATAAACCAGAAACACAGTGCTACTTTCTATTATGCCTGTAGTATGGTATTTTTCAACCACAGCAACTTTAAAGCGTGTGGATCTCAACTCCCAGAATTCCCCCAGCCAGCATGTTGAGAAACACTGTTTTGGACACACATGTTGGATGTAACATTGCATATGACTAATAAGCAGTTTGTGGTATTTAGTGATGTGCTGCAAACTGCAAAGCTGTTGCTGCAAAATGTGAGTTGTGGAGAAAGGATCCAAGCAGTTATTAAGTATTCTGAAATGGTATAGGGTTTCCTGCCTAGGCAGGGGGTTGGACTAGAAGACCTCCAAGGTCCCTTCCAACTCTGCTATTGTATTGTATTGTATTGTATTCGTTTGTGTTGGAAATTGTTGGAAGAAATATCAATCTCTTGTAATAACCAATTTGGCCCTCCAAAATACAGTTTGTGGATCACTTCTCTTTCTATGAAGAGAGTTTTTTCCCCCTCAGGCTTCTAGATGAGAGTTTAAATTCTGGAACTCTGGTCCTAAGGGGAAAGGACACTTCCCTATTTTGTTATTTAAAAATAATTAATACTTTAAGGATGTCCTTGGAAGTGCCTAATCTTGCATGAACTTCAAATATCTTTATTTTTATTTTCTCTTCTCTATTGCTTTTGTTCATTTAACAGTAGCTGATGGTAAACACCTCTCCAAATGCTTTTGCTCTGACATATTATTGAGAGTTTCTGGTTGTTCAATTTACCAGGCAGTTGTTTTCAAATAGACAGTACATTTCTGCACGTCAGATTCACAAAAACCAGAGGGAAACAGTAGAGTGTGCTACAGCTGACCTGGTGACTGAGTGACAGAAAATGTTTACTGAGCCCTTTGGAAGATTTTTTTTTTAAAAAATATTATTATTCAAAGCTTGGACAGTCTCTGCTATTTTCAAGGAATTGGAAAGAAGCCATAAGCAGAAATTATAGAACAATTACTTAGGATAACCATTTGTTTCACCACAGTGCAAGAGCTTTGTGGCTGAAACAAATCCAGTGGGATAATACAACATTCAGTTTTGATCACATCTGCGCCAGAAAGAACTTTTTGAAATTTAGACAACATAAAATCAAGTTCATTAGAAACTAAGGAAATATGTTAAATAAGATAGCAATTTGGAATAACCTAAAACAATGTAAGGATGCACTTGACTTTTGTTGATTTTATGGACCCATGTATATAATTCTGGGGCAACAGTAAGAAAGCCATTCACCATGATTTTCTTTCAGGATGCTTTTCTACTTCCTAGTCTAGCCAATAGTCCTGGAATTGTTGGTGCCTACAGATCCAAATACTAACCACATGAAACTGTTTGTTATATTTGAACCCATCTAAATTAGTTTATCTGTCCATCCATCCATCTATACATGGACCATTGTTCATTTTGAATACTTTCATCTGATTAAACACAAACTTATTACTCAGAAATTGTTATATAATCGATTGAAAAAAAATTGTCATAGAAAAATCAAGCAAATAATTGTTTCTGAGACAAGTACATTCTTTATAGAGTAAAAATTTGTTGCATACATTGTTATTCAAGTATACAAGCTCAGAGTACCATAAATAGAATATTAAGTAAATACTAGACAACCTGGAGAAAACTCCTACAAGTCCCTTGGAATGCCAGGTGATCAAACCCGTCAGTCCTAGAGAAGATCAATCCTGACTAGTCCTTAAAAGGCCAGATTCTGAAGATGAAACTCAAATACTTTGGCCACAATGAGAAGGAAGGACTCACTGGAGAAGAGCTTAATGCTGGGAAAGATGGAAGGCAGAAGAAGGGGACGGCAGAGAATGATGTGGCTAGATGGAGTCACCGAAGTAGTAGGTGTGAGCTGAAATGGACTCCAGAGGATGGTAGAGGACAGGAAGGCCTGGAG
Source organism: Natrix helvetica (assembly GCF_964273705.1). Classification (NCBI taxonomy): domain Eukaryota; kingdom Metazoa; phylum Chordata; class Lepidosauria; order Squamata; family Natricidae; genus Natrix; species Natrix helvetica. Next base: position 19,878,243 of record NC_138551.1, read on the forward strand.
GAATGTTGTCCATGGAGTTGCGATGGGTTGGGCACGAGTTTGCAACTAACAACAAGACAACCTGTGCCCTTTCCCATTCCCCTTCCCAGAAGGCAGATAAGTGGTGGGGGACTGAGCGAGGGATTGTGAGATTGGCTGGGAAACTGTTGTGCAATATTGAACATTAAGATCACATGACTGCAACAGCAGCCCAGCAATGCAGTAACAGCCAGTAGCATCCCCCAAATCTTGGGAGTCATGGTTCCCAGATTTTGATTACGTTTTGTAAGTTAGCCCAATGGAGGTACCTTGGTCCAAACATTGTTACCCTATAGTACACTGTGTCAGGCCGTTAAGGGTCATGACAATTATAGTCGTAGTAGTATATAGATATATAGGTAGAGATGGCTAGAAATTGTTATACACAGCTGAAGTAATTAGGGTTGGGGAATATGTTTATGAGCTATAAACTCCCAGTATCTGTCACCATTAACTAGGATATAATTGGGGCTTTGGTGGTTTGTTCAGCAATGTCTGGAGGGCCACATGCTCCCCCCTTCCAGATTTGTATCTTTAAGCATGCAATTATAGTGTAATTACTCTCTTAAACAGAGACACACACACATTCATAATAACAGAAGTGGCCATGGCACCTAATCTGTATATCAAGAGTTAAAATCTGACACCACCAAGCCAGCCTGCTTCTTCTGCTGGGAGATCTGAAGGTTGAGTACATATCTGGGAAATCGGAAAATGGCTGGGAGGAGGTGAAAGGAAAGAGATAAGATGCCTTTTGTGATGCTGGATACACATTCTTTCTCGTAATCAGAGTCCTAATTAGGGAAAAATTACCTATTGGAAAAAGAGAGTTAAAAGGGGCCCCCAAGACATCTTGCAGCTAGCTCGAAGACAAAAGGAAGTTCTTAACAATGGGTTACTGGAGATGCATTTCCTCTGGATTTTTTTTTACAAAAGCCAGCGACTGTCCTGTTGATGAGTGGTGAAGGCCAGCCTCTATCCTTTGATGAGGCATCTCCTGCTTCCTGATATTGTGACCCCTTGAGCAAGCAATGCAAACTAAAATCAGCAGGCCTCTGGAGTGGCCTGTAAAATGGGAGGGCTATCTCAGAGATGCCTCACTCTCAGGATATGGTTGAAATCCTGTTTTGAATCAGGTTTACATCCTTGTCTCTTGAAATAATATTTTTGTACTGCCAAAGCCAGTGCTAAGAAGCATTGTGGGGTGGGACTTTTAAATGGTGTAAACAACTCTACTTTTTGATGTAGCCGGTTCAAATACCTTTGAAAGAGCACCCAGAAATGCTTTTGTTTGCTTTTCCTTATAGGTGCGTGTATATATCTACATCTACATCTGCATCTGCATCTGCATCTACATCTACATCTGCATCTACATCTCTATCTCTATCTCTCTCTCTATCTCTCTCTCTCTCTCTATATATATATATATCTATATCTATATCTCTATCTATCTATCTATCTATCTATCTATCTATCTATCTATCTATCATCTATCTATCTATCTATCCATCTCAGTACAGGTAGTCCTCGACTTACAACAGTTCACTTAGTGACCGTTTGAAGTTACAATGGCTGAAAAAGTGACTTGTGACTGTTTTTCACACTTTTGTTACAGCATCCCCACGGTCATGTGATCAAAATTCAGATGCTCGCAACTGAGTTTGGAGTCAATTGCAGTGTCCAGGGGTCATGCGATCCCCTTTTGCGACCTCCTGACAAGCAAAGTCAGCGTGGAAGGCAGATTCACTGAACAACCGTGTTACTAATTTAACAACTTAAAACTGTGGAAAGAAAGGTCGTAAAGTGGAGCAAAACTCACTTAAGGAATGTCTCACTTAGCAACAGAAATTTTGGGCTCAATTGTGGTCATACATTGAAGACTACCTTTACCTGTGCAGAATTCTAAAGGTGTTTTAGACTTGATTCCAAAAATGACACTTCATTCTAGTTATTTATTGACCAGAACTGATCAACTGGATTTTTTGCAATCTTGCAGGAGGCGATGACATCAAATACACTTGCTGCTAATTTCAGCTAAAAATGTAACTTGGCAATACATAATTGTATTTTCAAGAAGGGAGAATTCGTGTGTAAAGTAAACAGCTGATTGCAAACTCTAATATACTGAGATGTGGTGGTGGGTTGGTAGCCAACAAGAATAAGAACAAAGTGGAAGGCATGGAAGACAGTTTAAGCACAAGGGAAAGTATTTTATTTTTAATCTAAGTGATAATGGGGTGAATCATGTGGCTAGACACTCTGTCAGAAGACCATTGAGAGGTCAATGGCTCTGCAGTTCGAAACCTGTGCATGATGGAATGAGTTCCTGTCGATTTGTCCCAGCTGCTGCCCACTTAGCAGTTTGGAAGCATGAAAATGCAAGTAGATAAATAGGTATCACTTCAATGGAAAAATAACAGAGACATGAAAGGAGACCCCTCAGGTGTCTCCTGGACAATACTTCTGGCTAATGGCTAATCCTTTCAACCTGGAAGCACTTGTGACACAAATATCATGTTGTAGTATAAGGAGACAGTCAAAGAGAATATCTGTAGTTCAATGACGTGCGGTGAGGTTTATGGCTGGTGAGGCTGGTGACATCATCAGGAAGGTGGGGAATGGGACCACGTGTGCTGGAGGCTCAGGCTGCCTCAGCCTCCAGCACACGTGATCCCATTCTCCGCCTTCCTAAATGCATATTGCAGTTGTGAGGAGCACGCGAAATCCAGCAGAGGCAGGAAGGTTCTCGTCGTTCCCCAGTCGCTTTCGTGCCTTCGTCATCCAGGAGCGCCGAGAACATTTCTGCCTCCGCAGCTCCCAGGCGCGGCTGGACGGATGTATATAATATTATAATATTATATATATATATATATATATATATATATATATATATATATATATATATATATATATATATATATATATATATATATATATATATATATATATATATATATATATATAGTATGTAATATTATATACTATTATTTCATGAAGAGAGGTGAGGCTCTGCCTCCCCTGCCTCCCCTGCCTCCCCTGACCGCACGTCCCTGCTGTAGTTCAGAAACTGGTGCAAAGTATCAAAAGATGCAATCCTAGATTGAGAAAATGCTTCCACATACTCCACTGATACAGGAGACGGTTCTCCAGATACGTTAGGCTGAATGGTAGGTCATCTAGAATTCTGGGATTTGTAACCTGACATGTGTAGAACTTGATCTAGAATATATGAATTCTAGATCAGTATGCCTAAAATAGTCTGAGATTGCTGAATCCCATTCTCCTGATATTTTTATATTTCTCTGTTACCTGTAGCATCCTTCAGACTGATGCCTCTATTTTCATCTTATTTTCTAAATGACACTTCAAGTTGATGGCTGTTCAACCTGCAAAGCAAGACCTATTCTGATCCTAGGAATAGCTAGGCTAAATTCTCCCTTGACTAGCAATGTGCAAACATTGATCCAACGATCCTTAATTTATTTTCTATTTAGAAACACATTTACCCTGGCTTCACACCTGAAAGACCCCCAACAACAGCATTTTAACAGGACACTGTTAAAATCAATACTGCAAATAGGTCTGCAACACAGTAGTGTATTAAACTTTCTTCTTAAAGTCTTAAGTTGTCATTTAAATGAAAGGAGAGATTACATCAGGCAAATATGGCTGGAAAATGTATTCCATAAGTGCTGGAGAAAGGGATGAATTGCCCCAAAGGAAACATGTTAGGCTTCGTGACCACCTACCGAATTTCTAAAGATATGGACATTGCCTACTTTAGTAGGTTAGGTCTACTGCAAATACCTTAATGTTTTTGTAGCTCGGTCTTCCTCAGGCTGATACTTTCCAGATGTGTGGAATGGCATTCTGTGATTTAATGTGCATATACCTGGCGTGTGCCAGGTTAGGAAAAGCTCAGGCACACATACACGAGTACTGAGCAAACTGCCTGATGTGAGGTCAAATTGGTTGTCCCAAAGGGACAGATCATTTTTAGTTATGTTTTGTAGGCTGCACACAAAAGCTCTACTAATATTAAGATCCCATAACCATTTATTAAGTTCACTCATGTGTTATGAATCATTTATGACTGGTTCCTAGGAATAATTCTTTGTTCTGTTAATGTATCAAAACTAAGCATTAACAGAGGTATGGCAAAGGCCATAATTATTTGGAAACTTATAATATGAAAACAATCGTATAGGGACTGCAAAAATCCAGAAAAAAACACTAGAAGGCAGAGTTGAGATTTCTTCATCTCTTTGTTGCCCTCTAGTGGTCAATGGAAATCGTTCAGGCCAGATATGTCTTAATAACACATTCAATTAATTTCACCGCTACAATTGTAGTTAAAACTCACCGTGAGACAACCCTGCTGATTCATTCTTACCATATGGAAATATTTGTGAAGGTAATTTAAACATTTGATAGGAATTTTTGCAATTGCAGTACATTCTTGTGCAGAGTTAACTATAATGCAGGAAGGAGATGAAGATTCAGTTTTTTTACATTAGATGAAGCTGGATAAGGAGCTAGGAAAAATAGAGGGTGGGACTGCAGAAGAGAAGCAAATATTGACTTCCTGAAACAAGGCCGCACGTTACTCCGATGTAATTATGTTTGCAATACATCATCCTGAAATACGGGCGGTTGTATCTTTCAGTTTTCCGCATATGCACCAGGTAGCATATGGTTCCGCAGAAAGTGTTTTGATTCAGCGCCTGTAGTAGCATATGGTATAAAAATTGCCCCTAAAGTCAAATTAAACCGTGGGCCAGACTTGGTCCCTTCAGGACTTTCCATCTACTCCCTGCCAGGCAGCCTAGCATCTGAACTGGTGTCACTGTTTCACTCATCATGAAGAGTTTACATTTGGTCTGGGACTGTGGGGTGTGAGGTTATGAATGTAAAAGTCAAAGGAGATATGGCTTCTGTAAGGTCTGCAGAGATTTTTGTGTCAATAAGGGAAACAGCAAGTTAATAGATTTCTATCTTCTCATCACATGGACTTAATATAGTGCAACTATGCCTGAATCTCTCTTTCTTTCTGTCTCTCTCTCTCTCCCCCTCTCCTCTCTCCTTCTCCCTGTCATCTTCCCAGTCCCGACAGTTCTCTCCTTACTGCCCCACTGCTATTGCTTTTCAGTGCGATCAGGGTGAACTTTTCCCCTTTTAAAAAAGATATTAGGATGTCATTTCTTCAGTGTGCTTTGGTGATTTAAGTAAAAGTAAATAATTTAAACTTGAATTGGATCCAGTGGTAGAGATTTCTCCTGAATGGAAGATATTGTGTGCTTTTTAGAGCCTTTTTAGAGTGAGGCAGCCTCAAAATAAATTAAACAAATACACGTGAAATTACCTGTGCTGGGGTAGGCAATGTAATTCAGTTCTTATGAATGAGGACATTATCCACTAATGCCGCCCTGTATCTATAAAGCTTAATGATAATTACAATAAGCTATACCTTATCATATAAAGGAGAAAAACCGAGGCTTGTTTTTGAGGAGGTAAGACAAATCCAAGTGTCTGTTTCTAGGCAAGAATGAAGAATGAAGATTAATAGTAATATTTGCTGCAGCCACTTTGTAAATAGCCATTCTTTAGAGCAATAACTAGTAGCACAAATCTGCTAATGGTTTACTTTAATTAGCTGATTTGATTTACATAGCATTCAGTCATGTAACCAGACAGAGTTCAGTGGCACCTCAAAGGCAAACAGACCTATTACATCATGAGTTTTTGAGGGCTCCAGTCTACATCATGAGATACATAAGAGTTTTATTAGGACAAAGTAAAAGAGGCAATCCCAGTGGTGATGTTTTGTGAGATGAGAAAGTAATGAGATGGAAATATAGAATATAGAAATATAGAATAGGAGGATCTGTTTATATCTTCTATAGAAGTTAGTCCGGCAAGGGAGCCTTGCTTTTTAAAAATCTTTGTCAGCTATTGGATGGATTACTGTAAAAATAGCCTACACCAGTGGTGTCAGACTCAAGGCCTATGGGCTGGATCCGGCCTGCAGGATGCTTGAAATCTGGCCTACGGGGCTGACCTGGAAACAATGAAGGACCAGCCTGGGGTGCCTCTGGCAGTGAAAATGGAGTTTGCGAGGGCCGCATGTGGCCCTCCCGAACTCCATTTTCAGCTGCAATGGCCTCCTGCAACCTCTGCCAGCAAAAATGCTCGGGAGGGGTGTGCACAGCTTTGTTTTCCCTGGCAGAGTGCTTGGGTCACCACAGACAACCCTGACATGAGTGACATCGAGCTGGCATGCCCCCCCTAGCCATGCCCCCAGCCCTCCGAGGTCAAACACAACCCTGATGTGGCCCTCAATGAAATTGAGCTTGAGACCCCTGGCACAGCCAAAATTCTTAGAACTGCCTGTGTCCCTCAGAGGCCTTTCACATGGTTCCCAAGATTCCTTTTGCAAGATGATTCCTCTCTTGGCTTGGTCCCCCAGGTTCTGCCTCTCATTCTCTTACATCTTATGTAAGAGACTTGTATCTTATGTAAGAGACTACCTGAGGAATTGTCTTTCCTCAATGCAATTAGTTTTAACCCACTTATTCCAGCAAAAGGGACATCTTAAGGACCCTGTCAGTCAAGGAATTCCGGCTGATAAGGTCCAAGAGAAGGGTCTTTTCCTCCATGGCTCTCACTCTCTGGAACATCATGTCCCTCGAGATCCACCTTCTGCCAGTAGCATCTGGGTCATCAATGGAGGCATTCCATGTTGGAAGTGGTTAGTGGACTAGAAAGAAGATCTCACCTCCGTTCCATAGTATTCTGGTTTTAACTTAAATTTGGTTTATTTAATATTTAATGTTTCTACCTCTGTTTTCATGATGTTTGTAAGCCACCCAGTCACTTATTAATTAGGTGGCATAGAAATTTAATAAATAAATAAATAAATAAATAATCAAATACTACCTATTTTCACCACCTCCTTCCAGATTTGTATATTCTTGTTCTAGAGCAGCGATGGCGAACCTTTTTTGGCTCGTGTGCCATAAGTGGGAGGAGCGTGGGGGGGTTGTGTGCGGGCGTGCCGCACCCATAATGCAACGTGCGATCCCCCAGTGAGCATGCATGCACAACGCAACCCCCCCCATTTTTACATGCTTTTTTTGCCTTCCCCAGGCTCCAGAGGCTTTATAGGAGCCTGGGGAGGGCGAAAAGAGCCTCCCCCGCCCGCCCCGAGGCCCTCCGGAGGCTTCAGGGACCGTCCAGAGGCTTCCCTGAAGCCTTCGGAACGCTTATAACCACCCTCCAAGCAAACCTATAAAGCCTCTGGAGCCTGGGGAAGGGAAAAAATAGTTTTTAAAAAGGTGAACTCAGCTGGCCAGCGCGCGCATGCGCGCGCTGGCCAGCTGACAGGGCAGCGCCTCGCGTGCCCTGACAAATGGCTCCGCGTGCCACTTGTGGCACGTGTGCCATAGGTTCGCCATCACTGTTCTAGAGTCTTCTCTGGAGTGGGAAAAGGTTGGGAGTAAATGAATGGGATGCATATCTCGCATGCAAAATCTTACAACTTCCCCTAAACTATCTCTCTCCTTTTTTAAATGCATAATTTTGATTTAAAGATTTTTTTAAAAGCTGCATATACAAAAGAAGAAAGATTATTTTCAAAGCCTTTCTTAATCTGGTATCAGGGATGTAGTGGACTTCAACTCCCATAGTTTTAAGTTGGCATAGCCCTTGACTGAGCTAGTTGGGAATGATGGAATCTAAAGTTTTGACTCCTCTGATTGGAAATACATATATCTATGTATTCTGGGATATCAGTAAATAATGTTCACAATTTTGAACACCTTGACTTAAGAGTTAATCAACTTAAGAGTTGATTTTATCTTCAATGAAAGAGGAATTTTGGGGATGTTGATAATTGTCTCCAGTGTTCCATTTTGGAACATCTCTACACTGGTCAGGTAGTTCTCAACTTTAATTGAGCTAAGAATAATGGTTGGAAATTGTGTGGATCATGTGACTGACCTGATTTTATGACATTATTGACACTGGTTGTTAAGCAATCCCAATGTCCACAATGGAAGATTTTTGTCAGTAACTAGAAATAAATGCTGCTTTCCAGCAAAATAAAAAAAAGTCCATGATAAATAATGGTTATTTCCCACATGATTATGGGACACTGAAAAAGCCATAAATATGGGCTTGTTATCAAGTGCCCCAAATGTGATATCTTAACTTGGGGAAGGGGGAAATCTATCAAAACTTTGAATCTAGGTCATAAATATCTTTTTGGGGGTCCTTTGTAACTTCAAACAGTGATTAGTCATAAGTTGAGGACTCACCTGTAGACAAAGTTGTACACAACCTTGCCTAAATCTTGTCCCAAAGGTGCTTTTCCAGGAGGAGTTTTTTTTCTTTTGAAGATGTTTCGCTTCTCATCCAAGAAGCTTCTTCAGTTCTGACAGGATAGTGGGGAAGGGGATATCCTGTCAGAGCTGAAGAAGCTTCTTTTTTCTTCAAAAGAAAAAAAAACAAGAAAATCCAGTTGCCTTCTGAAAAAGCCCCTCTGGGACAACCATGGATGACTGAGAATCTCTACAGATTTCTTGCCTAAATCTGTTCTTTCAGTTGCAATCATATTAAAACCAACATGGAAAATGCACAAAATACTACCAGTGACATGCGGTGAGCTTTATGGCTGGTGAGGCTGGTGACGTCATCAGCGTGAGCCGCGGTCCCCTTCATATTGACTCAGGAAGGAGGGGAATGGGACCATGTCAGCCTCCCTCCTGCGCACGTCCCATTCCCCGCCTTCCTAAGTCAACATGAAGGAGACCGCGGAGCGCGCTGACTTAGGAAGGCGGGGAATGAGACGTGTGCAGGAGGGAGGCTGGAGGGATCGCGGAGGAGGGATTGCGCAGGGTGAGCCGCGGGACAGCGGCTCATGCTCCGCGATCCCCTTCATGTTGACTCAGGAGTCAGGAAGGAGGGGAATTCCCCTCCTTCCTGACTTCTGAGTCAACATGAAGGGGACCGTGGAGCGTGCTCCGCTGTCCCGTGGCTCACGCTGCGCGATCCCTCCTCCGCGATCCCTCCAGCCTCCCTCCTGCGCACGTCCCATTCCCCGCCTTCTTAAGTCAACATGAAGGGGACCACGGAGTGTGCTCCGCGGGATCACGGCTCACGCTCCGCGGTCCCCTTCATGTTGACTTAGGAAGGCGGGGAATGGGACGTGCGCAGGAGGGAGGCTGAGGCTAGAGGAGCCTCCTGCACACGTGGTCCCATTCCCCTCCTTCCTGACTCCTGAGTCAACATGAAGCGGACCACGGAGCGCTCCCATTCCCGACCACGTGTGCAGAAGGCTCCTCAGGGCCTTTTCCCTTTTTAAATTTTTTTTCATGATGAGAGCGGTGCGGCTCTGCCTCCCCTGCCTCCCCTGACCGCACGTCCCTGAATTCTACAGATTGTCCTTATTTATTCTCTAGCTAAGTATAGCCATACATATATAGATAATTTTCCGTCTCTCGCTCTTCTATGTCTGGTGAGCAAACATAGTAAAGCAAAACAAAGCAATTGTTCTTATTTGGAACTTTCAACAAAAACAAATAAATTCATGTCAGTGGTGCCAATGAAATCTTACGCTCGGTGCTGGTGGAATGCTATCTCGTGTAAAACAAGACAAGGACCAGAGGCTTTAAGCTATCTAAAAAAACAACAACCAGCTATTGATGTTTGCTCCTCACTGCACTCAGACATATGCAGAAGCTAAGGCCTCAGGTGAGAGTTGGCAGATTTCACCCAAAACATTGACACAAAGGGTGACAATTTTGATGAATGAGAAAAAAGAACTAGCTAAGGGGAAAAGGGGAAGATGGAAAGGCCAGGGAAGACCAGAGTGGCGGAAAATAGACATGGAAAGGGGAAATCAGGAAGTAATCTTTGAAAGTTTTAAAAAAAAGTTGTGAGAATGAATGTGTGGATTTTTAATACCAGGTTTTCCCAGAATTCCATAATTTTGTTGTTTGCTCACTAGCATGCATTTAACTGGTAATTATAAACCCTTTATCACATTTTAATTAGCTCTTCAGATTAAATAAACCTAGGTCTTACGGGAGGTAATTTTGCAGTTTGATAACGTCTAATTGTGCTAAAGGATGGTTTTAAAGGTTTTCTTTTTCACTCCCAGTAGTACAGCTGAAGTGACTTTAACAAAAATAAACATGTGCTCTTAACATCAGACCTTTTTTATGAGCTCTGTTGAAAAATCAACTGAAGTGTTTATTACTCTACACACTAAATTGCATAAGGCATACAATTTCACTTAGTGCAGAAATATGTTTTGGAGGTTAGCTTTGAGGAGTCCATTTTAGAGATCAAGTCAGACATTATTTAGGGTCAAAAATCAAGTATGAGCTAATATCGACTCCTGGAGAAGGGGCAGCCAGCCGTGATTCCTTGTTTAACAAACTTGAATGATGCCTTATTTGTAATAAGTTTGATTTTGTAACTCTTGGCATTTTTGGCATGCATGTGAAACCTTGTAATTTATGTATGTATGTTCATACATAATGGACATAACATTTTACTAACGTTAAACATGGAAAATGTATGCCGTGAGGTCTTGAATCTAATAAGATTCTATCTCTTTATTCCATCCTAGATGTGATGCTCTCTTTTTCTGATTTTACATCTGTTTTTTCAAATGCACCAACCACCAGGTAGTTCTTTTTCTGGAAATGTTTGGGGTTCATATATCCTTCTTTTATATGAGCCCCTTTTATGAACTAACAGTGAAGAACAAATGCCCAGTAGCTCACAGGAAGCTCAGATTTCCTAGCTCTTAGGAACTGCTGCTGATCCAACCATGTTCTAACTTTTACGGTTATCTGTTTTCCAAAACATTTCATATCCAGCCCTGAAATCTACTGCCATCTCTTGTCATTGGTAAAATCTATGAAAGGGACGCTCTTGGGTCAGGCTGACTGGTAGGACTCAGTGATCAAACGTGTCACACCTGTCTTGGCCACTAGTGCAGGTGTTCTAGGTCAACTCTCGCTGTGGTTATCAATCGCTGACAGTTGACAGTTTAATTTTACACCACAAGTACCTCATTACTTGTGTAGGCACTTGAAGAACATGTGGGCACTGGGTTGGATCAGTGATCAATGACAAAGGTTGCAGAGGGTGCAAGCGGTAGCTGTAAAAGTGAAGGTCTCCGTGCATGAGTTGGCAATGGTAGAGATACATGACAAGGGAACTTGAACTGACAAACAGTCTGTCAGGGCAAAAGGAATGGAGATTTGCCAGACAACTGGGCTGCACATTAGAAAATACAATGCATGTTTTCAAAGGAAGCAAAAAAAGGAAGGTTTTGGCTTTAATGGGAGGAATGGGGGCCAAGGTTTTAAAAATAATGTATATATGACCCCATTACTTAAAAGAAAAAAAGAATGATTACCACCAGTTTTAATAAGGAGAAGCACCTGGGTGATTAAGCTTTGTTGAGGGAGGCACATTCTAAAACCAAAAGTACAGAATTTGTGCTGTATTTTATTGTATTTTAGACAATACAATTAAAGTTGAAACCCATCATAGGATGTTTTCCAAACAGCCACTCTCTATTTCTTTATTCCTAATGGAGTCATTCATGAAAGTTCATCCCTGCTGGATCACTGGAGTAGACAAAGAGTAAAGAAACTGATCATCCCCAAAATAAAAATGGATTCCATGGAAATTTTTCCTGATAGTTTACCTGTATAAATGGAAAATAATAGTAGAGAATATATGTAGCTTAAAGTTGAGCTATCGAGTTCTTAGTAAGTGGTGCTCTCTGAGCCTGATTATTTACTTGCAGACATTTCACTACTCAACTAGATGACATCAAGAGTGCCTAGATGATGTTGCTAATGAGGGGTCATTGGTGCTTTTTAGTTTGGTTGTTTTCTTGAAGATATTTTGTTAACGAAACTCGATAACATTATTCTCTTTTCAGGATACACTTTTCTTCTGAGGAGAGGCCGCCTGTCAGGCCTGCAGCTTTCTTTTGGATCTCAGGCCTGCCACACTTTTTATTATTCTACTATGCCTTTTTTTTCAACATTCCAAGTTTATTTTTTTATTTTTTTAATAATAAAATTTTATTGGTTTTTCAACATTTATAGGGAAAAGGGTAAATGGACAGGTATACAAATTTTGGCAGTTGCAAAATGTGAAAGGCGCCCCTCCCTCCATACCCATAGTATACATTTATATATAATGCATTGGTATACAATTGATTACAATCAGCATATTAGTTCTATTACTAAATTCAATCAAATTAAACATTACAGTATAAAATCCAAGTATAATTCCATTATCACTTTCGGTCAGTTTATAATAATATGATTTTCTTGTTTATTTTTGTGATCTGAGTCTTCTTGCTATTGCCCCATCTCCCTCCACTGGCAGAGCTCTGGCCCCTCCCGTGTCCTGCATGTCCGTTGTAGTGTCTGATGTTTTCTCTAGGAGTGTTTTATTTTTTTCCATAAAGGCCTGCGCCTCTATGGGTGAATTGATTCTGATTCTTGTCTCCTCCCAGAATATCAGCATACCTTCAGGCATCAACCATCTAAACCACACCCCTTTCTGGTATAATTTATTCGCTAATTGCGAATAATTCTTCCTTTTTTTTCTAATCTTCTTAGGGATCTGCTTCAGAATGGTTATCTCCATATCATGATATGTCAATGCTTGCCCCCTTTGTACACCCAGAATTTCATCTCTTGTGCTTTTTCTAAGAAATTTAATGTGAACCTCCCTGGGTACATTGTGTGTTCTAGCATAAGCTGAGTTCACTCTATAAACCAGGTCTATATCCCACCCCATCTGTTGTTTTTCTTTGTGTGTGTAGTCAGCCAGGATGTTTGTCATGATGTCCCTTATGTTTTCCCCATCTTCTTCTATAACATTTTGAAATCTAAGATAATAGGACATTCTCTCAAATTCTAATTTCATCTGTTGGATGTCAAGATCTTTGTTCCCTTTCTGCACCGCTTCTACCCCCCCTCACCTCCTCCACCCCCCCTTCCACAAGATTCAGTCTTTGTGAGTTCTTATAAATTTGGGCTTGATTTTCTTTAATTTCATCCTTCATTTCCCTTAGCTGTTTCTTAATTTCCTCCTGGCCCTGTAGAATTTGTTGAAGCATTTGTTGAAAGTCCATCTCTGTAGTCTTAGGTTGCATCAGTTCTGATATCTTTGACTGTGTGGCTGGACTGGATGTTGCAGATGTTGGAGCAGACGTGGCAAAGCCAGGTTTTCCAGGAGGTGGTCTTTTAGATGCCATCCTTTATAACGTTAGAAGTTCAGTCCATATATAAGATAGTTAGAAAAGAAGGGTAGCCAGGTGAGTTCCGGGAGCAGAAGAACCAGGCAGAAGAGAGTCTCTCGAATAAGTCTGGCAGTAGATAGAAAGTTTCCCCTAGAAAGTTCAAAAAATACCAATCCACAAGAGATTCCTCTGGGAGACACGGAGACAAAGACCGGAAGCCTGAATTTCAAGGTGGAGTCAGGTTTCACAGTTCATAAAGACAACAGAAGTGTGCCATCTTGCCCTGCCAGTTTTGGGCACAGAGGCATAACAAAGTTTTAAAAAGTTCCAAAAGTCCTCAAATCACAGTAATATATAAAATTAAATTGAAGAGAAAATCAACTCAACCTGGGTGAGGCTTCATTCGTTGGCTCTCCCCCCTCCTCCTTCCCCGGGGGCTGAGAGCAAAATTGTTCCTCGCCGCTTGTCCAGGGGGGGGGAACCCCCTCCCTCCAGCCGCGCCTCCAGAATGCTCCGAAAGTTGTTTTAAAGAAAGCTGAGTAATTCTTCATGCAGGATAGGGAATGAAGAGAGAAGCAACCTCACCGCACTGCAGCTGCTTCCTTCTATTGTTGCATTCTCCAGTCGGCTTTAGCGAGGCGCGAGGCGCAGAAACGCGAAGCGCCCTCCGATCTTGCTCTCCGGTGCCTTGGGCGCGCGCGAGACCTCCCGCCGGCCACCGCCGCTGCAGGAGCTCTCCGCGATGCCGCCCCTCCGGCAGGACCCCTCTGCGGGGTGTCCTGTGCCCCCCAAGGAGTGGGGAAGCCCACCGGGGAGCCGGAGCGGGCAAGGAGCTGCCCGTCGCCGCCGCCGGCGGAACCGGAACTCCCTATGCCTTTTTCTATTGTGGGAAAATGGGAGGGAGGATTGTATGGAATTACCTACTGTGTACCAAAACAAAATTCTTTCTAAAAAGCCAAGGTCATCCTTTGTCTCTGCACCTGACTGGAACTGGATGGGTGGAACTGCCAGCATGGCAGTGCGACATTGGACCATGTGGTGGAATTGTGGGTGGGGGACAAGATCTTGAACTTTCAACTGGGTGGGGAAAACCAGGAAGCTTTCAGATTTGGGTTTTCCCAGATGTGCCAACATGGCTCTCTTAATAAATTGGAACTGAGCAATACTTTGCCTTGAACTCTGATTTACTTTTGGATGCTATTTGGAACCCTGACACAGTACATTGTTTGGGTTATGAAATGTCTTCAAGAAAACAACCAAGCTCAGAGAGAGCCAAGGATCCCTCATTTCAATCTTAAGCCACAAATATTATCCTTTATTGATGTTACTTAGTTAGATATCAAAACATTTGCAAACAAACAACCAAACTCGGAGAGCACCAAGAATTTCACAGAATATAACTTAAATGTGAAGGCAATTTTAAAAACATCTTGGAAGAAGGGAGTGGGAAGCCACCGCAATAGTTTTACAAGGAAACATTGTTAGGTAAGCTCCCTGTAAGGAGAACGAGTGTGCAGAGAAGCGTAATGAGAGTGGTGTGGAAGAACACGCACAAACCAACATACAGGGACACCGAATAGTAAAAGTAATAGTATTTTACTTATGTGGAAAATAGAGGTATTCAGAGTTCAATTTACACACGGTTCAGTCAGTCAGTTATCAATGTTCTCAGTTAAGGAGCCGAACACAGTCCAGTATCATATAATCAGTTCATCACACAAAGTTGCTAACAGTAGCAAAACTCACAATAACTCACGATACATCTATAAGCAGTATCCACCGATCAGCATCTAACAAACAGAGAGCTAACAGTCATTTTGGCTCCATCTTATGGCTGCTTGAGGTAACAGCAACCAATCCCATTACAGCAGTACTTAAAGAAACAGTACTACTCTCATGGCTTATATATTGCTGACCCAACCGTTAGCTTACATTCCTAACAAACATCATGGACACATTCCTAGCTGGCTCAGTTCAGAATGGCACCTTGAATTGGACCTGGAAAGAGACTGTAACCAATGCAGTTCGCAAAGCAGAGGTGTGAACTGTTCTAACACACATAGCTGCTCATGCCACCACTTCAATATGTGGCATATTGAAGCAGCTGAAGTTTCTGGATACTCTTCAAGGGCAAACCCATGTAAAGTACAGTACAGTAGTTAACCAGAAGATGACCAGGTCATGGAGATCGTGATAATCTATGTTTCTTGCTGCCCCCGACTCATTTGGACATTAGCAGCCTAGAACAGGTAGCCCTAATTTTACACTCATTATCTAAAAAGTAAAAAAATCCACAACTTTTCTAGTCCAGACATGTCTTTATTTTTAGCATATTTCATAAATGTGTGGGTATTTTAGGTAGATGGATAGATGAATGGATGGGTAGATAAATAGACAGATATAAACTCAAGTTTTGCAGAGATTTTAACAGGCATTTGGAAAAGGGAAATATTACTAAGCAAGATGTTTTGCATTTCTACTACAAGAATCATGAGTTTGCCCAGTGGGATTTAAACACATCCAAGTAGTCAAATTTTGAAAAATGTGGTTTACGACAGAAATGCTACAAAAAATGTGCTTGTGTAAAATGGTATGCCAGGAAGTCCAGCAATAACACATTTTATACATAAAAGCTTTTGAAATTTCAAGAGTATGAAATAGATTGAAAAGCATTGTGTCACCATTAGCTGATATGTAGGTTTGCGAACCAAAGTGCCATGAAATCAATGGAGATTGTCATGCTATATGCTTCATGTTGAATCACCTAGTTCCGTGATGGCGAAACTATGGCACACGTGCCAGAGGTGGCATGCTGATCTCTCTCTGTGGGTATGCGTGCCATTGCCAGCTGCTCTTCTGGTTTTTGGCGCACACATGCGCGCTGACCAGCTGAACTTCATGGGCGCCATTGCACTGGAAAACAGCCTGAAAACAGCCCCCAAAACAAGCCATTTTTCATTCCATTGTCTGGGCCATTTTCAGGCCGTTTTTGGGCTAAAAACGGTCTGGAAAAAGGCCCAGAAAATAGCCTGAAAAACAGCCAAAAAACAGGCATACATGCCCCGTCTTTGGGTTTCCATTGCTTCGGCTTTGGTCTTTGGGTTTCCAGTGCTTCGGCTTTGGCCTTTGGGTTTCCAGTGCTTTGGCACACACACATGCATGCACCTCCCGGTTTGGGCACTTGGTGCCAAAAAGGTTCGCCATCACTGACTTTCTTTTCTTCTATGTGTCATTATGCTCCTTCTCTCTTTTCTTTCATATTTTATATAATGATCTTCTCTGTTCCTAATCAATTTTAGGAAATAGCAACGTCTTGATCTTTGCAAAAAAAAAAAAAATCACAGAGCGTAGCTGGCACAAACTTGATTGACAGTTTGGATGCTACGCCACTAAAGAAACCATGAAATATATTAGATGTGTTTGCATGATGTGGTACCTCAGCTCAATCAACCTAATTGCAATCTAGTGTGTTGCATAAATCCAGCCCAGGTCCAGTGTGTTATGCAACCCTAGAAAATTGGGTTAATTGAGCAAATCATATTTAGTTAATGATAAATAAGTGTGTCGAGCAAATCATTGACCACAAGTATTAAATATTAAACATGAGAAAAGAGTACCACGACTACCTTTTGTAATTAAATGTAATATTGAGGCAGATATGCAAATCTGTGTGGATAAATTCTCCATGTTTTGTGAGAACTTTTGATTTACTATCAGCATCCAAAAGACCAGCGCCGTGATGGCAAACCTATGGGACGTGTACCCGAAGTGGCATGCACGGCCTGGCCTGTTCCTCTTCAGGTTTCTGGTGCGCGTGCGATGACCATCTGGCCTTCATGTGTGTAGCAGAAGAGCTAGTCTTCTGTTTTCCAGTATGGGCATGAGCGCCAGCCAGCTGATCACCGCACATGCATGCACACCAGTTACCCGGAGATGATCTGGCAAGCACGCATGTGCGTGCTGGAAATCAGAAGTTCATTTTCCAGTGCACGCATGCCCCCTGGGCAGCTGCTTTTCCAGGTTGCGGCCCCAACAAGTGCACGCCCACTCCCTTTTTGGCACTCGGTGCAGAAAAGATTCGCTATCCCTGCACTAGCCTATTTCTTATGTACCATACACAGAATCCAAAATGACAATCAAAGGGCAGAAACTACAGGCAGTGGACCAGTTAAACTACCTTTTGGCAGTATCCTGAGCAGTGACTATTGATGCAGAACTTAACTGCAGAATAACAAAGACAAGTTCTGCTTTCAGTAAATGGGGCTCAACTTGTTTGGGAACATCAAGGAATCAGCCCAGGTCTACAGAGTTAGGTACAAGACAGCTCCACCAATTCCACATGACTTGTCTTCAGAAGAGATGAGGCATCAGATGACAAGACAAAGTACCAGAAACTGAAGTTTTATCTAGAACATGTCTGCCATCAGTCTACACACTAGTGATGGGAGCACAAACACAATAGGTAAGATTATGTTATTTGTATGCTAGAAGAGCATACAAGTAGCTCTACTAAAAAACGCTTGCATGGAGGGAAAAAACATTAAAAACATACATTAAAAGCTTCCCTGAAGTTACTTGACCACCTGGGAAATGCTGGCACAAAACCACACTTCTTGGTGTGGCCTCATTCACAGTGGCTGTGAAGCTTACACATTGCTGAAGCACAACATAAGCGCAAGCTGCGTAAAATCAGAGTCACTCGCGGAACTATCGCAGGACCTATCTGTCTAACATTCTGTGCCCAAATTGGCCTGGTCATCTTCAGATACACCACAACTAGCTTTGCCATGATTATAACAATTAACATTAAAAAAATGTGTCAAGCTTCATCCATCAACAATGATGGGCAAACAAATGTAATTCTTTGAAGACAGGCCATTTTTCCCAAGGGTCCCGTTCCATAGACTGTTGTATTTATAGCTCAAGGTGTGATTGCCTAGCAGTTATAAACTCAGGTTTTAGGTTTTAGACAAGAAAGGTGACTTGGATTGCAAGGGAAAGCACTCTTCTGAATGTGGCAAGTACCTTTGACCCACTGTTACTCTGATGCAGTCCATATTTGGTGGTCTTAAATTTAGCATCACATACTCTGGGCTTGTCTGCAGTTCCTATGATTGAAAATTCTCAATGGGGTCTAGTGTACAAGGCCTGGCCTGTTTACCTTGGGCTCCTTAACTCTCCTTCATTCCCCAGTGTCACAATACAAATACACTTTTGTCAAGCAAGATTGGACTCTCCTCAAAATCCCGGCACTTTCAGGAAAGACCGTGGAAGTCTGTCTTCTCAGTTTCCATACCCCTTTGCCCTCGGGTCTTCTATTTCAGTTTGATTGGTTGTAGAGACTCTTTCTTTCTTTCTTTCTTTCTTTCTTTCTTTCTTTCTTTCTTTCTTTCTTTCTTTCTTTCTTTCTTCTTCCCTCCTTCTTTCTTTCTTCCTTCTTCCTCCTTCCCTCTTTCTCTCTATCTTCCTCTTTCTTTCTTTCTTTCTTTCTTTCTTTCTCTATCTCTCTCTTCTTTCCTCACTCACTCACTCCCTTCCTTTCTTCCTTCCTTCCTTTCTTCCTCCCTCCCCTTTTCTCTCTCTCTTCCTCCTTCCCCCCCTCTTTCTTTCTTTCTCTCCCTCCCTCTTTATTTCTCTCCTTCCTTCCCTCCCTTTCTTTCTCTCCCTCCCTCTTTCTTTCTAACTCTCCCTCCCTCACTCTTTCTTCCTCCTTCCCTCCCTCCTTCTTTCTTCCTTTCTTCCTCCTTCCCTCTTTCTCTCTCTCTTCCTCCTTCCCTCCCTCTTTCTTTCTCTCCCTCTTTTCCTCCCTATTTCTTTTCTTTTTTTCTTTTTCTTTCTCTCTCTTCTTCCCTCACTCACTCCCTCTTTCTTTCTTCCTTTCTTTCTTCCTCCCTCCCTCTTTCTCTCTCTCTTCCTCCTTCCCGCCCTCCCCCTTTCTTTCTTTCTCTCCCCCCTCTTTCTTTATTTCTCTCCTTCCCTCCCTCTTTCTTTCTCTCCTTCCCTCTTTCTTTCTTTTTCTCTCTCGCTCCCCCTCCCTCCCTCTTTCTTTCTTCCTCCTTCCCTCCCTCTTTCTTTCTTCTTTCTTTCTTTCTTTCTTTCTCTCCCTTCCTCCCTCCCTCTTTTTTTCTTTCTCTCTCTCTCTCCCTCTCCTTCTTCCTTCCTTCCTCCCTCCCTCCCTCCCTCCCTATTTCTCTCTTCTTCCCTCCCTCCCTCTTTTTTCTTTCTCTCTCAATCTCCCTCCCTCTTTCTTTTTCTCCCTCCCTCCCTCTTTCTTTCTTTCTCTCTCCCTCTCTGTCCTCTCCCTCCCTCTCTCTCTTTCTTTCTTACTTACTTTCTTCTTCCCTCACTCCTTCCCACTTTCTTTCTTTCTTCTTTCTCTCTCTCTCTCCCCTCCCTCCCTCTTTCTTTTTTTCTTTCTAACATAGCATTTTGTTATTATTTTATTTTATTTATTCATTCATTTTTTATTTCCTTATTCTGCTGGTTTTAAAACCAGGACAAGGCACCCTGTTAGGAATGTCAACCCATTATTATTATATTTTATGCTCATTGCCATAAGTTTAGTAAGAAATTTAATCCCTCCTGGGAGAAAGAAAAAAGAAGTCGGCAAAAATCCCTTTTCATTTATCTTGGCAATATTTAAACTCCTGAAATCTGATATATTACCCGTGAATATGTAATGTGCTAATGTTTTAGAAGAAGGTGCGTTTGCATTAATGAAGATATTTATATATGTGTGGGAATATAACATCACCTAATGCTGTTAAAACAGCTATTTTAGCTATTTGAGTAACTGAAAAAAATATGATATAATTGGAATATAGAAGTTTAATATCAGAAAAAAAGGTTGGATAGGGAATGTTAGGAAATGTTCTTGTTTATATAGCTGTATAGCTGCTCAAAAATTAAACCCAGAAGCAAACAATAATCAAACCAGAAACTTATCTTTGGAATTAAATCTAAATTTCTATTTTATTTACTTATTTATTTATTAAGAAAATTTTATAACGACCACAGAACTCACTCACAGTGGCTGCAGGAGCCTGATAGATGTAAAACCGCAAATACGAGATCCGGTGAACCCCTGCCTAATGCAAACAATCAAACAAACTACTTGATGGGCTCTGTATTACTCTCAGGCAGTGGTGGGATTCAAATAATTTAACCACCGGTTCTCTGCCCTAATGACCAGCTGGGTAGGTGGGGCTCGGTGGTCATGTGACTGTGTGGGCGTGGCCAACTCAACATCACTCAGGTCGATGGGCGCTTTGCCTTAGCTGTTACAATGTAATAAGAGTTAACCGGAGAGGCAGTTTCTGTAAGGAGAGCAATAAAGATTAGGCTAGAAACAACACCAGAATGTTTCCTTCCTGCCTCCCTTACAGGATTAGCCCTGTAAAGTGGAAAACAACAAAACGAGATTTCTTCCAACAACCGGTTCTCTGAACTGCTTAGAAAGTTAACAACCCAGTTCTCCCAAATAGGTGTGATCTGGCCGAATCCCACCACTGCTCTGGGGTCTCTAGGCTTGCTGGCAAAACCCCATGTCCTTGGTTCTTTTCGAAAGGGTATCAAGATAATCTTTTCTCTTCAGGGATGATATTCCACAGGGAGGGAATCACCATATTCAGTAGTTATTCCAAGCTACGCTAGTGTAACTCAAGAGAGTTGTTTGTACTGTATGTTTTCAAAAATATTATTAAACAATTCAAGATTTCTGTGATGTGCTCTGATCTTTGCTATAATCTTTGCTCTGATCTTTGCTATAATCCAGTGATTTCACTGGGTGTCTCTATGTTTGAGCACTGTTTTGACACAGAGAGACCCTTGGTGCTTTCTGAGCTTGGCTATTTTCTTGCCGAGGTTTCATTACCCAAACTAGATACTTTTGGGAGAAATGTCCTTCTGGGTTCAGTTCCAAGTGGGGGAAAAAGACACTGGAGACATGGAGGCTGCTTGGAAAGATGGCTTTAATGGTGGACAGGACCACATGGCTTGAGCTCCTGAACAGAAAAAGGGGAATCACATGCTTCCAGATGTTGAGTGAAGAAGAAAAAGGGAAAAAAGGGGGCTTGTTTAGATTTCCGGAGTTTTTTTATACTCTCGGTTCAGCCCCACCTCTCTGTTTCCTGTTCCTGTGTAAGAAATGTATTCTGATTGGTTGTCAGACTCCCGGGGCTGGGCCGGGCCTTAGCTAACTTTGTAGGTTGTGTGTCTTTTGAGTCCCAAGTTTGGTTGAGTTCCCAGATGCCATGTGGCAAGTTTCTGTTGCTGATGGGTCTGCCTGAAGGAGGTATATCTTTGTTATGTAGAATAGACTTTTAATGGCCCATTGACAAAGGTGGGGGGAGCTATTAAGAGTGAGTCTGTTTCCTGCCTAAAAACATGTTTCTCTGGCTCCTCATTTACAAAGGAGGGGGGGGGATGAGTTTCTGCCTCCCTTTAGGGCAGTGTTTCTCAACCTTGGCAACTTGAAGATGTCCGGACTTCAACTCCCAGAATTCCCCAGCCAGCTGGGGAATTCTGGGAGTTGAAGTCCGGACATCTTCAAGTTGCCAAGGTTGAGAAACACTTCTTTAGGAGGAAATATTCTGCCCTTTTTAATATTTCCTAAAATATTTCCTAAAATATTTCATTTTCTAGGAGAGAGGTGGGTGCTAACTTCCTACAGTACCATCATCAGTGCTAGTCTCCAATTGATTGGAATTATTTGTGTTGTAGTAGAGGCCTTTCTGTAGAATCTTGTGTTCTGCAGTGGATGACTGGATGTATCTGGTGTGTCTTTGGTTCTGGCATTTTAGCACTGTTGATGTGACCTAATTTGGGTAGTAAACGTCTGCAAGAAAACAACCAGGCTTTCAGAGAGCACCAAGGACGCCTGACCTAAAAATACTCTCCTTCATATGGAGAGTATTGTTTGGTTTTTTTGAAGTCTGAAATATTGCTGAAACTCAAATTTACTTGAATATCAGTCCTTAAAAGTGAAATAAAAATGGTATGCCGGCATTGGTTGAATTGATTCAAAAGTTATTTGCTGTGCTGTACTTGGTTGACATTTATGTATAATGTTACCTGTAACTAAAAAGTACCCCATATTCAGAATGAATTGTTGTTGTTGTTAGTTGCGAAGTCGTGTCCGACCCATCGCGACCACATGGACAATGTTCCTCCAGGCCTTCCTGTCCTCTACCATCCTCTGGAGTCCATTTAAGCTCACACCTACTGCTTCAGTGACTCCATCCAGCCACCTCATTCTCTGTCTTCCCCTTCTTCTTTTGCCCTCAATCTTTCCCAGGATTAGGCTCTTCTCCAGTGAGTCCTTTCTTCTCATTAGGTGGCCAAAGTATTGGAGTTTCATCTTCATACAGAGAATATTATCAAATAATAATAATTTCCTCTCCTTAGAGAGTACTAACAAATCTAAAATTTGTAAGAATCAATTTAAATACTCATTTAAATAAATAATACTATTTTGCAATAGTTAAATTCAGTTCAATTCCATTAGGAAGCCCAAATAAATAATATCCACCAAATGTTAAAAAAATAGAGTAAAAATCCCAAAGAGAGGAACATTTGACACCCATATAAAATAATGCACACATTGTAGCATTGAAAAGAAAATGTTTAGGCTATCAAACCAGTTTTATTGAAATAAAGCTCATTTCAAAAGTACTTTTTCTTTGGCTTTAACATTCCTCTATTCTAGTTCAAAAAGGATTTTCCCTGCAGCATACATACCTTATAGCAAAGTAAGTGAATTTATATATTGTAAATGTTTGAGAATTGGATTCTTGAGTTTTGAAACGAAATGGCTACAGTTAACTGTATTAAAGTGTAGGCTTGAATTTGACAGAAAATAAGAAAAGCGCTTATGACAACCTCTGCAAATGTTTAAATACTTTAGTTGTGAGTATGAGGTATAAATTGAATTATAAGGAGGCAGTCTTGAGCAGCAAAGATCCTAGGGGAAAACTTGGGCTTTTGGGACAAAAAAAATTCTTACCATAATGAAATTCTGCATTATTTTGATTTAATAGATATTTCTTTAAAGAACATGCAAACTAATTTTAAAACATTCTGTGTAATGTGTGCGTGCGTGCATGCACTCTGTGTGTGAGTGTGTGTGTGTGTATGTCATCTAATGTGCAAAATTGCTCGTAGAAACTATTTAACTTTAATGAAGCATTACTTAAGTGCATAATAAGTACAGTAACAAAGTTAATTATGATTTATACAGCAGAGAGCTAATATATTCTGCTAAATTAGGTAACTGTTGGTGAGTAGTGTATTTTTTAAAATTAATTAAAGGTCTGAATCTGAAACTGTTTAATTAGTGTTAAGTGCACTGAATCCACTAAGTTTTAGAAGGGCTACTTAAATGATAAGAATTGCAAGAAGTACATGGATGGATGCTTTCTGAAATCCATTTCAATATTATTTTATTCATGTTTTTATTTCTAAAATAGGATGTATGACACCTGCCCTTTTAATCATTCAAAATACTATATGAGAGGTAGTTTGTTGTAGAGATTATTTCAGAGGAGAAGACATTTTGGAGAACTCACAGCAACACTCTGGCCTTTCCATCTTACAGGGAACAGTGTCCTGATAAAGTAAGATGAATGGAAACCGAAATGCACTCTTTTGTTGATGTTAATAAACCACAATGAAAAGAAAACCTGACTTAGCATAACCTGTGTACTCAGGCTCTTAAGTGGAATGGCATATCCATCTCCATCTATTTTTTGCCCCCTTTGTTGCTTTTTGTGTAGAAAGAGTGAGGAGGAACTATGTTCTTAAAAGAGAGCTAAGCAAATCTTGAACTCTGAAGTCAGCACACATCCAACAATACTGAATTTCTCATTTCAGCAGGAGTAGTAAGCCAGTTAGGAAAAAAAAAAAACCTATGGAAAAGAGTGACCTAAGCAAAGTGATGATGTTAAATATGTATTATTTTAAAACATCAGATAGACACTTACTGAGGCAGAGTGAGACTATACTGAAAAATTGCAGAGAGAGAGGGAGGGAGGGAGGGAAGGAGGGGGAGAGAGAGGGAGGGAGAGAGAGAGAGAAAAAATGTCTACATTGCTTGTTTAGTTTATCTTTATTTATATGAAATTAATAAAACATACAAGGTGTTTCCATATTATAATGAGAGAGATAAAATAGATTTCCAGTGTCCATTTTAATATATAATGCCCTCGATCTTCCTTTGCAGTCATCCTCTTTTTAAAAAAAGAAAAGGATCTATTTATCAAATGAAAAAATGTTTAATTAACTGTAGAAAATGTACCTAAAGTGGAAACAATAAACTTTGGCAATTTTTCTATATGCAGTGAATGAAAATCAAGGCTGAATAAGCTAATTCAAGTCTAAAAATGGTTTCTGTCTCTCTTGTGTATTTTGTCTGCATTCCTGTATACTTATTTTTAGATTCCACCCGCTCCCATAATTTCATAAAATCAAAAATGATGAGAGATACACTTTTAAAAATCAAAATTCCTATCTGTTGTACTGTATATTCATTGCGTTAGCATGCACGTTCCCTCCAGCAAAATATGGATCGTTCAACTTTCTGTTGTAGAGTAAAAACAAATGTGTGAATGGTTGTAAACAACTCACTTTGTTATTTGGCTGAAGGTTTTCTTCTTGTGGTGGAAGTAGCATGCATGATATTGAGAATGTATATTCTCAAGTCAGAGTTCTCAGCCCAGTGCTAAACTTTTTTAAAATTAATCACTGGTCATAAGGGCAAAAAAATATATTTTTTTTAAAAAAATACTCGTAGCGTCCCATGCTAAGGAAATTGCAGGAAATAAACAAATATTAAATTAAATAGAATGAGGAAAAAAGTGAAATTATCAAAGCAGCCTATTGAACTTGCTGGAAAAGTATAGCATATTTGTTTCTGAGGCAACCGTATTGAATTATTAGATTTTTACAGAATACTGCTGTTGACTTACTGTTCAGTAATGCTTAAATGCTAACCAGGGCAAATGCGGAGATATTGAATGTGCAGGCAGTTATAAAAGAATAATTCACATTTGGTGTAGTGGGGAAAATTGCCATTGGATGTGCTGGGACATGCTTTATAACGTATGTTTTTATTACTTCATTTGGAAACATGATAACATTAGCAGGACTGCTGGGGAACATTAAGTACAATGATTTCAGTCTTCTCTCCAATGTTCATTCATGGCATATGTGTTCCTTTTATTTATTATATACACACACACTTCATTCAGAAAATCAAGGTATAGTAGATGTCACTTCTCTTATTTTCTCCACAACAAGCTCCATGCCATGCCATGCCATCCCATTCCATCCCATCCCATCCAGGGGTGGGTTCCGGTAGGCACTACTGCTGGTTTGCTTGTAGGTATGCTGTGCGCACTGCGTGCGCATGCACAGTACAATAAAAATTGTTCTGCGCATGTGCAGAAGCAAAAAACAAGATAGTGGTGCCTAAGGTGTCACCCGAAAACCAGGGGTGAAATTAAGCAGGTTCTGCCAGGTTCTGGAGAATCGGTAGTGGAAATTTTGAGTAGTTCAGAGAACAGGCAAATGCCACCTCTGGCTGCTGGCCCCAGAGTGGGGTGCAAATGAGATTTTGCAGTATCCTTCCCCTGGAGTGGGGAGGGAATGGAGATTTTGCAGTATCCTTCCCCTGCCACGCCCACCAAGCCAAGCCAAGCCAAGCCACGCCCACCAAGCCACGCCCAGAGAACCGGTAGTAAAAAAAATTGAATTTCACCCCTCAGAGAACCAGTTCGGGGGCATGGCAGGCCTGGGTCGCTGCCAGTTTCAGCGACCCAGGCCGCCAAATCACTACTGGTTCGGCCAAACCGGTCCGAACCGGTCAAAACCTACCACTGATCCCATCCCATTCCATAGCAAGATAGTTGTTAAATGAGTTTTGTCCCATTTTACAACCTTTCTTGTCACAGTTGTTAAGTTGTTAACTTAACTGCAATTGTTAAGTTACTAATATAGTCGTTAAGTGAATTGACTTTCCTTGTCAGAATGTCACAAAAGGTGATCACATGACCTCAGGACATCACAACCACAGGGGTGGCATTCACTTACTTTCCCTACCGGTTCACAAATGTGAGCTCTCGTGGAAAATGTACCTTTAGACTTGAAAGATTCTGTTGATGTAAAGTAAAATTAGCTCTTCTGCCTGTGCTTCCTGTCTGGTCCACCTATTACCTGGCTGATCGTAGGTGACAATACTTAGGCTTCTCTTGGAAAATATTGGAATAAAAGAGGAGTGGGGGAACCTAACATCAATATAATGAAGGACAAGGTAAGCCTTGTGTCTCTTTCCCATGAGTTGGGGAAGAGACAGAAGTGGTATGAGACCATAGCAGAAAAAAGAGGCTTCCTATACATGTTTTCACAATGATTAATTGGAAGAGGAGATGCACCCTTTGTGAAGATTGGATTCCATTTGAATATTTTGAATCTCTTCCTGTTTAACTTTACACATTGCATAATTCTACAAATTTCATGAGTTATTCATATCACTCATTTTCTCTAGATTAAGAGTGGGAAACTGGAATCAATGGTTGTTGTGTCACTTGTAGAGCTAGTTCTGGCTTGAGGGCCATTTGTCAAAATAACCCTAGAGGTTTATGGCACCTGAAACAATAACTTACTGCAACAATAGTTTTTTTTTTAGTATGAATCAAGAATAATTGGTTCTCTTGGCAAACTGTCACAAGAGCTACTTGGGAGACCCTTCCATCTGTAAGACACCAATGTCGTATTTCCCACACACAGCTGCTTTTCTGTAGACTCACAACAACCAGATTTCTAGCATGAGCTGAGGACTTCCTTGGAGAAATAGGTTCTAGAAAGTCACATTTATTTTGGCAACCAATAGTACTTCCATTGCAGGCACCAATGACAGTTTCAAAACATCATTGTCTGATTTCTGCCTATTTGTTTTAAGTTCCTGAGGAAAATAAGTCACCCGATCAGTGAAATGGGCTGCATAAATGAATAAATATTTTTTTAAAAAAGGAGTCTTAGAGCATAGATTGCATGTCTGGAAAATAACTGTGACTCTGAATAATCGTGGAATAATTTTGCACAGCAAAAGTTGGTGTGTGTTCTATGTTCTTGCTTCCTAATATCCCTTTCTCATTTACCTTGTGTCTTTAAGTTCTGATCTGATAACAAAATGCCTTCCTTTTTTAAAAAAATGCAATCCTTGCTAACGTACATTTATAAGTACATTTAACCTTTCTAATAATGGAAGGAAGAGCAAATTTTAGGATACGGCTTGTGGGGTCTCTAATGGGGAGTAACTGAATCAGGCAACTGAACCAAGTTTTTCTAGGCATTCATAAGATTTTATTCAGATGGGAAAGGGTCAATCACTAAAGGCTGAGATGACTGTACCCCAGAGGAGGAAGTAGGAGATGGTGAAAAACGTTTTGATCTCCCATGACTTGCTCCAGAAATCAAATGCTCAATATGTTTTTCCCACCCTCACTTTGCATATAATTGTCCTCTAGTAGTAGCAAAATGGGCCTCTTGACCTCACAAGGAGAGCCGTTACTCTATATTTAACAACCTTCCAAAAGCATTATGTATTAGTCTACACAGTTTTCAATAGCTCCAATCGCAGGAACTACAATTTAAGACATGCCTGCAGGCAAGCAAAATTGCACAAAATGGCAGCTAATTTATAGAAAAAGAGACTGAGAGGGGAAATATTTGGAAGTCTAGTCCTTGGAGCCATCTGATTCATATTATTGACTCATTTAACCAACAGAGAGTGAGCAGAGACAACTTTTTAAGGAGTTTGGTTTCACACAGATTATTTGCAATTGCAGCCCATTATTTTTATACCCAAGGCTTCATTAGTCATATCTCCCGTCAAAGCTTCAACCCATGTCAAATGTTTTCAGAAAACACACCAGGACAGGTATGGAACTCATCAGCCTTGGTCAAAGGTCGGCCTCATTAAGGAGTCAAAATGAAAACTTCCAGGGTCTCCGACATATTGCCTAGACTTTCAGCTCCCATTTTTGAAATCCAGCGCCTGCTAAGCACCTTCTGCTCCCCAGACATTCAAACGTGATCAAGATTTCAGCCTGAGCAAACGAAGGGGGTTCTTAACCGGCTGGACTTCGTAATAAGGGAATGATTGAAATAACCAGAAATTTGTTTACTATATCTATAGCACCATTTCCTGAGATTAGACATAACATCTCAAGACAATACAATTAGGACTTCTACGTTTTTAAAAAAATGAGGGGGGAGGAAGAGGGTGATGACTGCAGTGGTGAATTAAATACCGCAAGTAGCAGGGTGCTGGCTAGGCAAACAAGGCAGAATTTGATACACTGAAGATTTCCTTGGCTTGATATCTGCATCTTTCTGGGAGGTCAGTATCTTTCAGTGAGATAGGGAAGTTGATGCACAGGGGTTGTTAGCAACTGGTTATCAAGCTGTGCTGTGACAGATGTGTTTTAAGGAATGCAGAGGCCCAAAGATAAGGGTAACAAAAACTCCATTCATTGGGGGGAGTATATTACATGAGTTTTTCTGCTCCCACTTTCAGGAGCTGGAGCGTGAAGGACGACGATGGAAAACAGCAATACACTTTACGGAGGCATTAGTGGCGGCTTTTTTAAACAGCAGGCTTCTTTTAGCTTTTAAATAGATACATGTGCAGATGACATTGCTATAACTTTCCCTATTTCGCTAAGGAAAATTAGAAGCTCTTATTCTTTTCCTATTTTTTTTAAATCTTGAAGACTCAGCATGCAAGTTCTTCTATTCTTCTCCCAGTCTGAAAGATCAATTCTGCCTTTTATATGCGATGAGCTTATATTGTTAGTACAATAATTGATTGAAAGCGTCAAGAAAGCACAAGGTTTTCTACTTGAAAAACACAATTGTGCTGCAACAATTTGCTAAATTTGATTGAGAAGATAATCAAGGTATATATGCCTATCGTTTGCATATACATTAAATCACATAGATGTACATTTAGGAGAAATTGGTGTAATTTAAATGTATAAATATCTTTATTTATATTTATATAAATATATATTTATATTATATAAATATAAATATAAATACTATGCCCATGGCAACAAAATTATGTCTATTCCAGTGGTGTGTTTCAAATTTTTTTAGAACCTCTTCTCTAGGTGTGGCCTGCTTTGTGGGAGTGGCTTGCTGGCCATGTGACAGGGTGGGAGTGGCTTGCCAGCCATGTGACCGAGTGGGAGTGGCTTGGCAGTCATGTGACTGAGTGGGCGTGGCCAACTTGTAAAATGTGGTGAAACTCACTTAACAACGCTCTTGCTTAGCAACCAAAATGTTGGCTCAGAAACTCTGACATTTGAAGCACGCAAGTCTTAAAGCTGTCAAGTTACAAGACCCTTGCACCCCTAACTCTTTAGGAAAAAAACTCCAGGTGTGTTCAAACTTGACTGCTTTAAGACTTGTGGACTTCAACTCCCAGAATTCCTCCTCCAGTCATGTTGGCTCAGGAACTTTAGCATTGAAGTGTGCAAGTCTTAAAGCTGTCAAGTTACAAGACCCTTGCACCCCTAACCCTTTAGAAAAAAACCCCAGGGGTGTTCAAACTTGACAGCTTTAAGACTTGTGGACTTCAACTCCCAGAATTCCTCCTCTCGCTCTTCATCTTGATGATGTGCGGATGGGCGGGGGGAGGGGGCTGGAACCAATTCTAAACGGCACTGTAGATTTGTGGAACCTCTTCTATAGAAGAGATTAGAACTGGTAGAAACCCACCCCTGGTCTATTCCCTCTCAGTCAACTGTTGAGGTCCAGGTTCAAGCCCCACTTTCCCCTTTGCCCTTTCTGCAATGTTCATCTTTAAAATGCTTCAAACTGAGTTTCCAGAAACTAAAACTCATGGCCAGCCTACTCATTAGAATAACAAAAGAGGCAATACAGTTTAACTGGCTTCCTTGTTTTAAAAGCAACTGAGTTGTAAGCACATTATGTAAGTATACTCCAGCTCTTTAATATGTTGAAAATATTGATCAGTAGGTATTTTAAAGTTAGGATAGGGTATAGAAGCTTCTGATGTATATTGCAAGAGGCTTAATACCCAGAGGGCAAAAGCAAGATGCCTTGAAAATAAGAAAAGCAGTTAATTCTCACTTGGTGCACAAATGACCAGGCTCGCATGCAATATTTTGCACGTATTATGTGAAGACCTAGCTCTCTGGAGAAGTCTATAATTCTAGGAAACATGAAAGGAAGGGAGAAAAGAACACAACCAGTCCAAGCTGAATGGACTCACAATGGCAATGGGTGCTACTTTGGAAGATCATTTTAAAGAATGTGGTTGCTAAGAATCGATACCAACTTGATGGCGTATAATCAATCAGTCCATTAGCTCTTGAAGCCATAAGTCTTGGGCTGGACATCCAGCAAATAGAATGAGGCAACTGCTTCAGACAATAGCTACTAAGGTTCAGGGCTTGTCAATGAGGTACAGATAGAAGTCAATTTACCACTGTAATTGAGCCCAGGGCAGTGGTGGGTTTCGTACCGGTTGGAATGGCCCAAGAGTTACTCACATGCATGCGTGCAGTGCATGCGCATGTGTTGTAGCATCAAATGACGCTTCCGCAAGCCTCCACGATGCTTCAGCTGCTTGGCAGAGTGTCGCGCAGGTGCCATATGCGCCATGCGCGTGCGCGTAAGCACCAAAAGCTTAAAGCACAGGTGAGCGCGGGTAGGCCCTCCGGAGCACCGTACTGGAACGGTACCTGGTGCTCCGGGCAGGATCCGGTACGCCCAGGGATAGAATCAACATCACATGAAATGTTAATACCTCTTTATAATGCCTTGGTAAGGCCACACTTGGAATACTGCATTCAGTTTTGGGCACCACGATGTAGAAAAGATGTGGAGCCTCAGAAAGAGTGCAGAGAAGAGCAACAAAGATTATTAGGGGACTGGAGGCTAAAACATATGAGGAACGGTTGCAGGAACTGGGTATGTCTAGTTTAATAGAAAGAAGGACTAGGGGAGACATGATAGCAGTGTTCCAATATCTCAGGGGTTGCCACAAAGAAGAGGGAGTCAAACTATTCTCCAAGGAAACTGAGGGTAGAACAAGAAGCAATGGGTGGAAACTAATCAAGGAGAGAAGCAACTTAGAACTGAGGAGAAATTTCCTGACAGTTAGAACAATTAATCAGTGGAACAGCTTGCCTCCAGAAGTTGTGAATGCCCCAACATTGAAAGTCTTTAAGAAGATGTTGGATCGCCATTTGTCTAAAACAGTATAGGCTTTCTTGCCTACGCAGGGGGTTGGACTAGAAGACCTCCAAGGTCCCTTCCAATTTTGGTATTGTATTGTATTGTAATTATGATTGCAAGACATGCTGGTTGTTAAGCAGGTCACTGATTTTACAACCTTTTTGGCAGCAGTTGTTAAGCAAATCCCACCCTGGTTAAGTAAACTGTGTGCTTGTTAAACAGATGGCATGGTCATTAAGAAAATGCCACAATTGTTACGTGAGCCCATTTTAGCCAAGGTTGAGGAACTAAGCACTGGATTCTGGCAAAAAGTTGAAAACCATGGGCATGTGATACTACCAATGGCTGTGAATGTGAGCTGGTCGCCAAGCACCCAAAATGCAATCACATGACCATTGGAGGGAGGCTATCAGAACTTGAAACGGCTCAGAAGTGACTGGATGGGTCTGTTGTAACTTTGAAAGGTTGCTAAGGGACTAGTCTTAGTATGAGGACTGTGTGTATAATTAGAGGACTGATTTTGGCAGATTCTGTTTTTCCTCTGATACGTGATATTTATAGTCTCAAAGCTGAATAAGATTGGTGCTAGTTTGGTAATCTATGGCCCATATATAGAAATAGATGCCATCACTGAGCATAGTCTTCTTAGCAAAACAATCCCGATCGTCCATTTTAACTATATGAAATCTCATATCCCTGGAGAAATAGAAGACAGCAGAGAAATTCAACCCATGACTAGCACCATCTAGCCACCCAAACATCAATTCCAACTACAAAAGAACAACTAAGCAAACCACATCTTGCAAATGGAAAATGGCTGAGGTCCACTTGGAAGGATATGATTAACCTGCCAATTTCCCCACCACTCTCTTTATAATTTCATTCGATTGAAAAAAACAACAACTATTGACTGGATTGGAAAAGAAATGCCAGAAGCAGCTCAGCCACAGCTCTGACTACCGTTTAATCTTGTCTCACTTATGAAGTGGTGCATTAATATCCTTTTTGTTTAGGATTTGGAAAAGGGATGCAGTAGCAAGAAAAGGTTTCATGGTTCATTTTATAGACTTAGTAGGGTATAAAAGGCCGCTGCTGTGTCCAACTACTCATCATAATAATTTGTCCAGTTTCCAACCCCTCCTTTTTGGGGGGAAGATTTGTAGCCACAGAGGACTCTGGAGCTTATGGGAATTCTGCTTATGTCAATCTGGCCCACCAGTTCTCAGCTTTTCTGTGGCCCATATGGCACATCTGGATCACCTATCCGCCCCACGCCTCTGCCTCCGCCTCCATCTGCTGCTTGGACAGGGAATCAACTCACCAGCGCTGCATAGGCTGTGCAGCCCCAGAGTGTGCCCACTAAGGGACCAGCGGGCTGCAGCCAGATACCATCAGCCCCCATATGCTTGCTGCCTCTTGTGTGTGTGCCAGGATGGCGGTGTGCCCAGCCAGGTTAATCACCCCGAAAGTGTGTTTCCCCGAAAATAAGCCCTAGTGCTTATTTTGGAGCCCTTCCCCCAAATAAGACTGGGTCTTATTTTGGGGAAAACATGGTAGATTTAAGGTTGGGACATAGTATAGAGATAGCATTAGTGGCCTTTGTCAATGAAGTGCCCAGATGTGATTTTTTTATACCATTGAACACAGTGTCTTGTTGAACTGCTGGCACTAGGAGTGTGAGGCACCGTGTTGTGGGGTTGTTATCTTTTCTCCATAGCATAGCATAGTTAATGTTGGATGGAAGAGATGTTGAGTCAAAAACCCCTGTCTGTAAGTGGTCACAGGTTCTGTACTCTTCCCTTTCCTGATTAATATATCTATCTGAGGCTGCTAGGTTATTCAGTTATTTGGGATCAGGTATGGTCAGAATGGGGATGCAGTGGCTCAGTGACTAAGACGCTGAGCTTGTCAATCAGAAAGGTCAGCAGTTCGGCAGTTCGAATTCCTAGCACCACTTAACTGAGTGATCTCCCGTTACTTGCCCCAGCTTCTGCCAACATAGCAGTTCGAAAGCATGTAAAAATGCATGTAGAAAAATAGGGACCACCTTTGGTGGGAAGGTAACAGTGTTCCGTGCGCCTTCACCATTTAGTCATGCCAGCCATATGACCACAGAGACATCTTCGGACAGCGCTGGTTCTTCGGCTTCGAAATGGAGATGAGCCCTGCACCCTAGAGTTGGGAATAACTAGCACATATGTGCGAGGGGAATTTTTATCTTTACCTTACGGTCAGAATGGGGATGATACTCCGTTATATATCTCAGTTCATCATTAGCCAAGCAATACTTCCGAAGTCTTGTCTCAGTACCTGGAGGTTGCTGAGTTCTGGATGGGGAAGAACAGGCTCATTCTCAACCTTTCTAAAATCACTAAAAAATTTTTGGGAAGTTTCCTGTTTCTGGGCAATTTCCATCCTTGTGTCTCTACTTAGTGAACTACTCTAGTTACCAATAAGCTTCTGGATGCCATTCAATGTGTTGACTATTACCTATATGGCATGAGATCTAGTTCTGTCTCTACCTGTTTGAGACCTAGTTGCTGCCGAGGGATAGCGTGAGCTCTCGTCACATGCTCTAGCTCCTGCTGACTTAGCAGTTCAAAAGTGGGTGGTCATGAGTAGATAAATGGGTATCACTTCAGTGGGCATCTTAATGGGGACATGAAAAGACCTCCAACTTGGCCTCCCCCAGGCAATGATGATATCACTATTTAATCCTTTCAACCTGGAAGAGCTTTGACACTCCTGACACAACAGTAGTAGTAGTAGTAGTAGTAGTAGTAGTAGTAGTAGTAGTAGTAGTCATCTCTTGTATTATCTGTCTACCCTATACCATCAGACAGAAAGACTAGAGTTAGATAGCTGGCATGCTTCTGGTCTGTCTACTTAGCATTCCTATCTAGCAGGACTCAGGAAATGGGCATCTCTCTGAAGATTTGTTTGGCTGCCATGTTGTCCACCTTAAATACATGGGAGTGCCCTCAGGTCTTGTGTTGGTATGTATGGCGGGCCTTTTAAGGCTGGGCATGGCATGGGGAATTGATTACTTCAATTGTTCCTTTTTGGGGTAAAGCTGCTTATTATATCTTTGTTTTCCCTATTTTAATTTTGGAGTCATTTTGGGAACTGAGTTTAGATGCTGAACACATAAATAAAAGGCACAAGAGGGTCAATCGGGCAAGCAGGTTCATGTTTGGACTAGTGGTTGGACTCAGCTTGGAATGTATGATGTACCTTTCATCGAAGACGATGGTGGTGAAGGTGATGATGATTATGACCATTTCTCCTATCTATGCCATCGTCTTCAAAGTCCACTTTGCCCCACAAGGTCATGGAGCCCTCGCCCTTGCCAGGCTGTTCAGCCGCATCAGATAAAGCAGAAACATCCTGATTGTGAATCTGTGATTGATGTCCTTGGCCTAGAACTTCCCTCTTCCCCCATCCAGGAAACAGGAGGGCCGGAGAGATAGCGCTCAGTTTTCTTTCACAGCCCCTGTTTCCTAACTCTAATCACCTTCTGCTGTGGGAAAAGAGATGAGATGCGGCCTTAAAAACAGATCATTGTCCGCCTCCTAGATTAATGCAGAGAAAGCAGTATTGTCTGCTGAATGGATAAACCTTCCTGCCGTCACTCAAAACCTATATTCAACGCTACTTCATTTCTAAGAGGCTTATCTTCTCTGAATAGATCCTTCCAGCTCAAGTAAGAGGCGATGTAATGAAGCGTGTTTTTTTTCTTAAGTGAGAAACCTGCTGGAAAGAAGGGGTGAACTCTGTGCAGCTGTTCGAAAGGCGTTTGCAGACTCTTGAAATACTTGTCATTTATCTGGTCTTGCAGGACATCAAATGAGGGAAGATCAAGTTCAAAATCTGCCTGGGCGGCTTTTGAAGGGCTTCTTCATCTGTTAATTAAATAATGCTTATTAACACGCAGTCTAATGCGGCTCAGCCCTCGCTATGCACGGCGGGTTTGGAGATGAAAATAGCGTCCTGTTTGGTTCACTTGCTGGCGGTTATTAATCATTCGCCTTCTCAGATTTTGGAGGTTGAGTTCTGAATTGTAGACACAGAATTGGGCTTTTCTTTCTCTCTCTCTCTTTCTTTTTCTTTCTTTCTTTCTTTCTCTCTCTTTCTTTTTCTTCTTTTCTTTCTTTTTCTTTCTTTCTTTCTTTCATTCTTTCTTTCTTTCTTTCTTTCTTTCTCTCTCTTTTTTGCAGGGTTAAGATGAATGAATAAACTGGGCAGGTGTTGAGGCTACGAAGCACAGAATATGAATTGGCATGTTGAAATCGTAATATGTCACAAAGATACTTATAATTCATCCAGTAGTTGGCCACAAAATGCCCTTTCATAAAACGTGGACAGGCACATTCTGTTACCGCATTTTCCCGAATAAATAATGTCCCATTTATTTGGGTTTCTAAGGTTGTTTGAATAAGGAATGGGAAATCAATCTTCTTCCACTCCACATTAGTGCAGCAGACTTTTGCATGATATTCTGTGCTATCAATTTTTAGCAGAGATAATAGGAAAAATCTGTATTTCTTGTCCCCTTGCCAATGATTCCTGATTCTCATGCCAGAATTCAGCTGTGGAACATGGCGAATTCATAACAATGACCCAATCGCTTGGATTTAGACTGCAGGAGTGTCAAACTGGTGGTCCACGGGCCAGATGCCTCATGCACAGGCCACTCCCACCCCAGCTCTGCAAAAGAGAAAAAACATTGTGATACGTCACATGATGGCAATGCGACACCATGAATTTGACACCCATGATTTAGAGGAAGATAGAATATATGATAAATAAAAGGTAGTTGATCAGCCAAGACCAGGGATGTGAATTGGCCTAGGTCAGTGATGGTGAACCTTTTCGGCACCGAGTGCCCGAAACCAGAATGTGTGTGCATGTGTACACACCATAGCACCGGAAACCCAAAGACCAGCTGGCCAGTGTGCATGCGCATGCCAGCCAGCTAGTATTTGGGTTTCCGGCATGTGCATGCACCCTGGCCAGCTGGTCTTCACACACATCGGAGCACTGGAAATCCTAAGACTGCTTGACCGACACATGTCTGTTTCTTGGCCGTTATTCAGTCCGTTTTCAGGCCGTTTTTAGGGCCGTTTTCAGGCCATTTTCCGGTGCTCCAGCGCCCGCAAAGGCCAGTTGGGCATGTGTGTGCCGGAAACCAGAAGAGCAGCTGGCAACAACATGTGTGCCCACAGAGAGGGCTCTGCATGCCACCTCTGGCATGCATGACATAGGTTCACCATCACGGGCCTGGGTTGATCTCTGGTAAGAGAAAACCTAGCCTAGGCTAAAAGAGATCAAGATAGATCCTTTCTGGTTATTTTCTACCTTGGAAAAGATTTCTAGCTTGACAAGTTTTCACTTTCATTTTTAAACTAAAGTTTGAGGAGGATTTTTCCATCTTTAGGTACAAATGGAGGTTGTGATGTTACGCAGACATTACCAATCTCAGAAATGATGGGAAAACTTTATATTTTGAGTCTTATCCCAAACAGTGTTTTTTTTTAGCATTAGACACTTTAAGAGGGATGGGCTTCAGTTTCCAGAAGTCCTCAGCCACCATGTCTGAGTGGGGAATTCTGGGAGTTAAAGTCCACCCCCTCTTAAAATTGCCAAGGTTGAGAAATTCTATCTTAAATGTATAGATGTACTTACAAGCCTAAAAAGCTATAACAGAGATTTCTTATTTAATGCAGCTTAACAATAAATTAAACTTCCACCTCTGAATGCTAGCTACATTTCATTCAGATTAGCATTTATCCCACCATGAATCCAGCACATGTCCACTGTGGCAAAATACTTAAATTTGCTTCCAGCAGATTCTGTAACAAAATTCTTTTTAATCCTTCATTTGAAAGCCTGGAGATCTTTTACTAGTCAGTGTAGTAGGCCAATAGTCTGCCTTGGGATGGTCCCAGAAGGCCAGGCTCTTAACATTTATATCAAGCGAGGTCAGTCCAAGCCAGATATTTTTATGTTGTGTGCCAGAAACTAAGACGCATTTGTTACATTCTCAATCATGTCTCTGTTTAATTGTGTGACTCCACACCACAGTCCCAGATCGCATGCTAGAGTAGTCTGGTCTCGGATCCAAATGTTGATGGTAAATCACTTCCAAATCCCTGATAGGGATGCGGTTTTGAAAAAAAGAAAGTAAAAAGTGGGGGGAAAAAAACAAATGGAGATTTAACACTTGAATTGACCGATAGAAAGATAAAAGGAAAACCAGGGTGGGCTGCTGGGGATTCTCAGGGGTTCGGGAGAACCTCTACCTAAGATTCTGTGCAGTTTGGAGAACCCCCAAATCCCACTCTTGGCTGGCCCTGCCCACCCTGCCCCTCCCAGGAGTCCCCAATGTGGCCCGTTTTGGATGCAGGTAAGTGCAGGGCGCGCACGGAGGCTTGGGGAGGGCAAAATACAGCCCTACCAGAAGTTTGGGAAGCCTCAAGGAAAGCCTCTGGAGCCCGGGGGAGGGGGGAAAGCCCCCCCAATGTAATGCAGGAGGCGGCTAGGCCACGCCCACCCTGGTCATGCCCACCCAGCAACTGGGCAGAGAACCCCTTGCTAAAAATGTTGAAGCCCACTCCTAGTTGGCACAACAGTATAAAATAGGTTTTGAGAATGAACCTTTCTTTTAAGGAATAGGAGATAGAAAAATATAATTGAACAATGTAGGCATCTGAACTGAAGTCATATTTGTCTAGAATGGCCATCCTGATTTGGTAAGAAGACTTTTCTTTCAACTAGATGGTTTCAGAAGATCAAGCAGAACAGAGACGGAAGGGAAAGAACGGGCAACCATATAACCATTCATCAATATTTCATCATAAGAGGCATCCCCAATTCTGCATACTACTCAAATAATGATTTCACACCAAATATATAAATGTCCAATCTCAATAGGTATTGGACTACTACACCCAGAATGTCCACCCCCTGTAGCCAAAGTGTCAGATGGGAAAAGTCAATAGTCATCAGCTCAGGATTATCTGGGACTATTAGGACTAAGTAAAATTTACATCTTGAACAAAAAAGATAAGCTGTTCTGAACATGCAAATGTAACATGGGATGTTTCTGTTTCAAGTTCAACAGACTTTTTCCCATGATGGTCCATCATATCCATTTACAGAATTTACAGAATAACAAGAGTTGGAAGAGACCTTGGAGGTCTTCTAGTCCAACCCACTCCTTAGGCAGAAAACCATATACCATTTCAGACCAATGGTTGTCTAATCTCTTAAAAACTTCCAGTGTCGAGACATTCACTAATTCTGGAGGCAAATTGTTCCACTAATTAATTGTTCTAACTGTCAGGAAATTTCTCCTTAGTTCTAGTTTGCTTCTCTCCTTGATTAGTTTCCATCCATTACTTCTTGTCCTTCGTTCAGATGCTTTGGAGAATAGCTTGACTCCCTCATCTTTGTGGCAGCCCCCTTAGATATTGGAACACTGCTATCATGTCATCCCTAGTCCTTTTCCCCCCCAATTAAATTAGATATAACCAATTCCTGCCACCGTTCTTCATATGTTTTAGCCTACAGTCCCCTCCATTTGCCTCTTTATTTTTCAGTCATTTATTCCACAATTTTATTATAGTATTATTATTATTACTATTTGGTGCCTTTGAATCAGTCTTGGCTCTTGATGACTACCTCAATAAGTCCCTGCAGTTTCCTTGGCAAGATTTCGGAAGTAGCTGGCCATTGCTTCCTTCCTACCTACCCTGAGTGACTAGCCCAAGGTCACTCAGCTGGGTTTGTGTCTAAGGGAAGACCAGAGTTCACAGTTTCTAGCCTAGAGAATACTCATTGCCCTATTGTTTTTTCCTACCCTGCCCTTTAGGATTCTGTTTCTAGTGATGTTTTCATATTTCTGCCAACTTTTGGATTTTCTTAACTCTGCAGATATTTTCCTCTTTGCGTATGCAGTGAGATGGTTTGGGACTTCTTTAATCATATAAATATGCATATTTGGGGAATGCATCCTTTATTCTGTTTATTCCTCAGCTGCATTTATATAATATAATTAACCAGGATAATTAAAGACCTAGCATTTGCATTTATACAACAAACAAACTTTGGCTAGTTTAATATTAACTCATTTGGAGGTTTTATACAAACCATATATTGCTTGTCCCTGGAAATGGTGCTAGTTCAAAAAACAAAATTATGTAAGTTGTGCCAACCAGGGCATTTTTTTAATGTGCTCATGAGGTTCATAGAAAATTCTTGAATCTATCAGATTATTTTTCTATTTCAGGCAATTCCCAATGACTACATTTTAAGAAGTAGTTTCAACATTTTCAGATTACGTATAAATTGCATATTGTATGTGGACAGAAATAACACTAAGATATTCTCAAAAGTGAAATAAATCTTGATTCACATACTGTAATATGGTAAGATAGTAGCTATGTCCCATTTTAGCCTTGCCCTGCACAAATTTAGCAAACCAGTGTAAAGTTGATTAAGGAATTTGGTCATAAATGAATCTTCCCATCTTTTACATCAAAGAATACAGAATTTTTTCTTTCCTTTCAAAGATATGCAATAAAATACTACATGGTGTTTTTGCATTTGCTTGTTTTCTTCTTCCGGAGTTAACATATTTCTTGTCCATTATTTCTTGTCCAAGATAAGAAGAGATTTTGTTGAAGTGCCTTATTGCAGAAGAAAAGGAAGGGCTTATAACCTCAGAGTAAGTCTTCATATATAAGACAATAGGTTACATATGGAAAACTGCTGATGAAGATCAACTCTCCATGCCTTAAACTCTGACTTACTTACCAAATTTACCAACTATATTCCCACAAGAAACTGAAAGCTAGTTTGGTGTAGTGATTAAGGTACCAACCTAGAAACCAAGTCCATGAATTCTAGTCCTAGGTGCAAAGCAGTCTGGGTGATTGTGGGCCAGTCACTGTCTTTCATCCCTAGGAAGGAGGCAATGGCAAACCACTTCTGAAAAGCTTACCAAGAAAGCTGCAGGAACTTGTTCAGGTAGTTACCAGTCAGAGGTGGTATTCAGCTGGTTTGGACCGGTTCGCCTGAATCGGTAGCAGAAATCCCCGCTCCATCTCTATGCCATCCTTATTTAGGCATGTTTTGAGGCTGCGTGCATGCACAGAAGGTGTGTGTGTGAGCAAAGTGCATGCAGGGAAGGCCAGGAGCATGCGTGGAAGGGTGTGCACACAAAGCGAGAGCGTACATGCATACAGGGTGAATTGGTGGTAACCAACTGTGAAACCCACCACTGATACCAGTAGTCCAAAAGAGACTTAATGCCTCCCCTGGCAAAAAACAAAACAAAACAACCCATATAACAAACTGGCATGGAAAGTGAGAAATCTTAAATAATAATTACCTAATTTTAACATTCTGAGGCCTTGAGTTTTAATAAAAGTTTCAGGTTATTCTTACTCAAAACTGTTGTCATCTTGAGCTTCTTAACTGGCCTTAGGTTTGTGATTGTTTCTTACTACCTAAGATTTCCTCTTCAGTGTGTTTCAGTCACTGAAAATCCTTGCTATTCTTAATCTGGGATGAATGCATGGTGAGTGAAAAATGTGGATAGTCTACTCAGACTCTTTAGTTTGTTAATGAGACAGTTACCATTTCAAATAGCTGTAAGCGTAACTCTTGCATAAGGTTGCCTGTATTGCAGAGCAGTTGTCACATCCAGTTATCACTCTGTTTGAAACCAACAACTAATCAGAAATGGCAGCTATTCCATGACACATAAAGAGAAGTCTATAAAGAGAAGAATGGTGCTTTGTAATTTCCCAGTAACAAGCACTTAATGAAAGTTTAAGTTCTTCATATACATTTTAACCTTATAATCCTTCTAAGAATCCCCAAGGTAGACCAATCAGGGTGTGACTGAAGTAATGAAACCATCACCATTGATTAGTGATTGGTGTAATTTGGAAATTAAGGATGTGTTTGCATTCAGGCATATGCCAGGTAGATGTCAGTCGCCATCCTGAATTATAGAGCAGGAGTTGGTAGCAGGGGTGTCTGTGTGGGGAGGTCAAAATGGGCAAGATGGAGGTCAGATGGAATGTCATGTTAACCATGCATATTCAAAAGGGATGAGATTTTTGTTGCAGTGCTTTCTGCCATATTTCTGATTTTGACACACACACTCTTGATATCACAGAGAGATAGTCCTATGTCCCATATGAATCTTGGACTCTCTTTTTGGGCATTCCAGAGGCCTTGGGAATTTCCCTTTAAGAACACAAGTAATTTTCCATAATTTAAAAATAATAATGAATAACAGAGTTGGAAGGGATCTTGGAGGTCTTCTAGTCCAACCAACTGCTCAGATAGGAGACCTATATCAATTCAGACAAATTGTCCAATCTCTTCTTATAAACCTTGATTGTTGAAGCATCCACCACTTGTTGAGGCAAGTTGTACCACTGATTAAATGTTCTGTCAGGAATTTTTTCCCCTTAGTTCTAGGTTGGTTCTGTCATTGATTAGTTTCCATCCATTGCTTTTTATCCTGCCGTCAGGTGCTTTGGAAAGTAGGTTAACTGGAATGACCTAATATGGTTAAAAAGGAAAACAAAGCAAGCAAGCAAGCAAACACACACACACACACACACACAAACCCAGTATTCAAAACCCCAAGACCCTTTTCCCAATTTCTTGATCTCACTTTGATGTTCATCATACCAGAGACCTTGGTTCTTGAACCAAAAATAAGTAAATATAAAAAGTCTCTAATCCAGGGCTAAAAGAGAAAACCTTCCTTAGCAAAGCCAAACTGTAGGAAACATCTGAAAACAATGAAAAACTGATCTTTGGGTACCCTAGAGTAGCCTTTAGTTCAGGGGTGTCCAAACTTGGGAACTTTAAGACTTGTGGACTTCAACTCCCAGAATTCCCCAGCCAGCCATGCTGGCTGGCTGGGGAATTCTGGGAGTTGAAGTCCACAAGTCTTAAAGTTCCCAAGTTTGGACACCCCTGCTTTAGTTGCTTAGATGAAAGTGCTCCTGAAAACAATAACCCCCACTCCCAGTTGCTACTTATACATGGGATGGAAGAATGCCATTTTCTTTTTCACATCAGGCAGAGCAAACTTGTGCTCATTAT
Source organism: Natrix helvetica (assembly GCF_964273705.1). Taxonomy (NCBI): domain Eukaryota; kingdom Metazoa; phylum Chordata; class Lepidosauria; order Squamata; family Natricidae; genus Natrix; species Natrix helvetica. Next base: position 19,920,940 of record NC_138551.1, read on the forward strand.
AGAAGGGAAAACATACCTTTAGGGGTGTGAGTAGATAAATAAATAGAAAGCAGACAGGCTGTCAATGCAGTTTTTATGGAAAAGTCCACCTGCAGGAAGGGTGCTTATGAGTGAGGAGGAGCGTCAAAAGTCAGCAGGGTAGCTGAAACCATCTCGTCTTTTTTATATTACAAAGAAGCGGGATATTGATCGCATCACGGTGCCGACTTATTTTGACTTATTTTTCCACCATCCTAAAGACATTCTTTTTCTCTGAAGCTATTTAATTTTGGTATGACAGACAGATGCCACTGGTACCGAGGTGGGATGAGGGGACCACATTTAATGGTGAGCCCTGGTACTCTAAATATCCAGGAATGGATTGATTCAGGTAAATCAGGGGTGTCAAACTCGATTTCATTAAGGGCCGCATCAGGGTTGTGTTTGACCTCAGGGGCCAGGATGGGCGTGGCCAGCTCGACATCACTTGTGTCAGGGGTTCCTGTGGGGGCCCGAGCACGCTGCCAGCAAAAACGGGCTCCTGAACACTGTTTTCGGCCTCCTACAACCCTCTGCCAGCAAAAACAGAACTCTGGAGAGATGTGAGCGGGCAAGATCTAAGCACTTTGTGGGCCAGATCCTGCCCCTGGGCCTTGAGTTTGACACCCCTGAGGTAGATAAAGCCAACTATAGTTCTTCAGAGGTTTAATTTAAGAATTCAAGGCCATTCCTATCTTACAATTTTTGAATTTTGAGATAACTCTCAGGAAGTTTGATTTCTGTAGAAAGCTGACTTTTCACAGATTTCTCTGCTTGTGCACGTATTTTTCGAAAACTATCTCCTTGGTTGATGTCTTCGTCAGAAAAGGAGACACCTGCATCCGTGCCATAAAAACCCAAGTTGAGTCGACACAACACTTGAGTGTTTCCTCTTTGCGCACAGCTGGCTGGGACCCATGACACACAGGCTCTGCAATGTGCCAGAAATACTTGATATTCCACGCAAGAGGTGTTTGTGTAAGATAACAAAGGGACAATCTTGCATCCATGTCCAGCTCATCTGTTTATACATGTCACTTGCTTTGCTGGCTCTGATTAGCTCGTTCGTAAGAAAGCAGGAAGGTCGGTAATAAGGTTTTTATGATTCATCATTTCTGCTCCCTATTAAGGAGACAATGTTAGCATTTTTGGCAGTCGTCAAAGAGGATTTTTCTATACCTCGGGGACAGTGTTTTTTTTAAACAAGGATGCACATTTCAGAATGTCAGTTTGCTAACTATCAGAAAAATGATGCCCTTAATACCGCCTTACAATATGATCTCTAGCCTGGTTTTTTTTCCTCTCTCTCTCTTGAAATAATTTTCCTATCAACGTAATGGTTTATGTGATGCCCAAATACTGGTTTTTTTTTACTACACAAATGCCAAATGTACATTTTCATAAATTAAAAAGGTTACATTCTCTGTGAGTGACCTTGATTTTGTCTCTGTGTTGTTTTGTTGTGTTTAACTATATTCTTTCCTACCCATGCTTTAGTGGCATTATCCCTCACCCATCCAATTACCATTTCTATCAGCTTTTCTGAAAGATTATGCTTTTTGGGTGTTCTTCTGTAGATGTCTTTCCAGTGGCTTCACTTGATGAATGTGACAAGTTTTGTGCTTTCTCCCTCCCCTCATTGAACTGAAAAGTTTTTTTTTTAATAAATACAGACCCAATAAGTGCCCAAAGGCAGTGTTTCAATGGCTGCTAAATCTTTCAAGGTTAGGACTTAACCTCCGTTCTCTCCTAATTCAACTGCAACCTTCAGTCTGAAGCCAATCAAGAATATCAGATGATACTTAAACAATGAAGGATTTCTGATATTCAGGTACAGCCTCTCTTCAATGGGATTGCAAATTCTTTGTGTGAAGAAAGTCGGTTTTGCTCTAAAGTACTGTCACAAAAAGTGAAATTACCATTTGCTTGGACTGGTGCCATTCATCATTGTCAGAATTCTAAGCATTGTAAGAGGCTTGGCCTCTTCAAATTAATGCCTTGTTTTGCATCAGCTAAATTTTCCCAAATCCTCAAGGATGGGTCATACAAAAACTCATCTTGCCATTTTAATTTATCAATCCAGTAGGAGGGCAGAGAAAGGAGACTTCATTCCATCTTTGTGCGTGCTTGCTTTCTTTTTTTAATTTACAGTCTAATTCGAAAAGAAAAGGAAATAAGATATGAAAATAAGTTGGGAAAATAAGATAAATCTCTCCGTGAAACTCACAAGATCGACTCAGTCCCACTGCCAAACCTCCATAATTCATTTGCAGGGCAGCTCCAGGGATTAGCCGTGACGTATTTGGAAATTCATTTATTTTTATTTTATTTTGCTGTTTCTTATGCATAAGCGTAATGCTGTCCCCAAGGCTTTTCAGGTAGCCCTCAAATCTTGACAATGTTTGCTGTCTCGAAGCCCTAAACCAAAATTAATTTTCAAATAAACAGCATAAAAATGTATGGAGTTGTATAAATTTTCATACAAAACGGGTTTGTTCTCCTTGCTTACATACATGCATACATAGATGTTAGGGGTTCTTTTTTTCCAAAATCGTAAAATGATTTTGAAATTAATAGCTATGTGTATAAAATGAAAGTCCGGGAAGTGCCCCCCCCCCCCCATGAATTATGATTCTTTTGCACATTGATGCATTTTATAACATCTATGCGAAGGTATAGCTCTCTTTAATTCTCTTAAGTGTGATCCAGCCAAAGTTAATGTCAATTTAAGTCCAAGCTCTGGAGCTTTTATGCCTGGGTCATTCAGAAGGTAGCCTTTGCTTGCTTCACAAACAATATTTGTTTGTTTGTTTGTTTATTGACTTGTCAGTCAAATTTATTTGCTGTCCATCTTGCAGTTCAAGGCAGCTCTAACCGGTTCACAGCAAGATAAGACACACAAACATTTGACAATCATAAATATAAAAACTGACTAAGGTTACAAAAATCAAAACAAACTAAAAATCAAAGGATTGGAGGAAAGTGGCAGGGGTGCCTTCTCTGTTAGTGTATGAATTACTTCTAACCAGCAACCTCTTCTTCAGTACGCCATGCCAGCTGGCATACTCAAGTTTTAAGGGGAAAGATGGTCGGTAGATATTCTGGACCAGAGGTGGTATTCATTAGGTTCTGACCAGTTCTGGAGAACTGGTAGTGGAAATTTTGAGTAGTTTGGAGAACCGGTAAACACCATCTCTGACTGGCCCCGCCCCATCTATTCTCTGCCTCCTGAGTCCCAGGCGATTCAGAGGAAATGGGGATTTTTGCAGTAACCTTCCCCTGGAGTGGGGAGAGAATGAAGATTTTGCAGTATCCTTCCCCTGGAGTGCGGTGGGAATGGAGATTTTACAGTATCCTTCCCCTGCCACGCCCACCAAGCTATGCCCACCAAGTCACACCACACCCACCAAGCCATGCCCACAGAACCAGTAGTAAATTTTTTTGAATCCCACCACTGTTCTGAACCCATGCCATAAAGGGCATTATAGGTAGTAAATACCTTGAGTTGCACCTGAAAACAGATGGGCAGCCAGTTACTATCTAGCTATTATCCTGGTGGCAATGGTCAAATGAAATAAAGTTTAAACTAACCATAGTTGGAAATCTTCACACATCTATCTTCTCTGTTTATAAGTTTTACACTATGGGGAAGTGGATTATATTATAGTGACCTGTATAAAAATGGATACCATTAAATATTCCATTTGCCCAGACCTAAATTACTATAATATATTGCTGGATTCACACATTCTTTTAATGGCTGACAATTATGTTTTATTTAACAAAAAATGGTTCATCACAACATGTGAATCCATTCACTATGTGATTTAAAAACTCAAGTCCAGCCATAAAAGTGTATTTTCCCAGATAGTGGAATGTTATCTATGTGTGCAATATCTTATGTTACCCAGAAGTGCAGGGAAAACTTTAGTGTTTTGTTGTTCTGCTTTTCTGATGTAAAGCAGGTGAAATCAAACTGAGGTTATGGAAGAAAACAAAACTAGGGCAGTTGAACAGGGATTTCTTGTGTCCACTTTCCCCAGTCTAGTGCTTTCTTGTTCTGTTTGCGGTCATGATGAAGAACACACTGAATCACAAACTAGCCAACAACATTTCAAGTTGCCATGTTGTACAAATCCAACCCATGTGATTAGTTTGTGATTTTGTGGGGCATGTGAACCATAAATTTGATTAATGGAATAAACCATGGATAACTGTGTTGTATAACCCTTAAATTGATAGAAGAAAATATTTGTAGCTTAGGGCTGAACTGTGGAGTCCTTGGGCTCTCTGAGTTTGGGTGTGGATTTTTTTGTGCAGACACTTGATTACCAAATTAGGTAACAGTATCAGTGCACAATGCTATTTACAAGAAAACCACTAATTCAGAAAGCATCAAGGATCTCATAACTCTTGAATCCTAGTACAACTCCTTATGTCTTAGACTAGTAGTCCTATGATTCCAGATTTGGGAAGGTGTCGGAGGTAAATGATGTGATATGGGTTAAAAGCAACCTGAGGATGTTTCAAAGACAGTGGAGTAGAGCAAAGATAGTACCAATAACGGTAGGTACCTTAGATTCATAACACCCTAGACTTAATGATAAGAAAGACCAAAAAAAATCTGGATAGTGAATGTTGCAATACCTAGAAACTGCAGAATAGGAGAGAAAGAATTGGAGAAGATAGCAAAATACAAAGATGTGCAAATAGAAATGGAACAACTGTGGCAAAAGAAAGTAAATGGTTCCAGTACTAATAGGTTCCTTGGGTGCAATCTCAAAACAACTGGAGCACCACTTGAAAACCATTGGCATTGACAATTCACCATCAGTCATTTGCACAGGGTAACTTGCATCCTGCAATGATACCTTTAACATCATCAAAGATCCACATCTGCCTATCCCAGGTCCTTGGGAAGGACTTGAGAAGGGGACAAAAAATGCCAAACCCAGTGTACACACTGTGTGACCACCATAACTTATTGATTAGCTATAAGTCATGTCAAAATAGAAAATAATAAGACCATGTGTAACAAAAGAGAATAAACGGCAGAGCTTAAAGGAAATACAATCCTATTTCTGTATCATCTCTACAATATACCCCGGTTAGTTCTAGTAATGCAGATAAAGAGCTGCATTATATATAATATTTAGTCTCTGGGCAGGTGTAAAATATAAAGATCCTGGAGCACCAGGGAACTATCAGAGGACTGGAGAAGTGCTGATGTAGTCCCCATCTTCAAAAAAGGGGGGAAAATAGATCCAGGAAACTACAGAATAGTAAATTTGAGGGGGATCTTGGAGTCTAATAGACAATCACTTAAATATGAACTAGGAGTGTGCTGCAGTTGCCTAAAAAGCCAATACAGTTCCAGACTGCATAAACAGAGGGTTAGAATCAAGATCACGCGACGTGTTAATACCACTTTATAATGCCTTGGTAAGACCAGATTTGGAATACTGCATCCAGTTTTGGTCACCATGATGTCAAAAAGATGTTGAGAGTCTAGAAAGAGTGCAGAGAAGAGCAACAAAGGTGATTAGGGGACTGGGGGCTAAAAGGTATCAAGAACAGTTGCTGGAACTGAGTATGTCTAGTTTAATGAAAAGAAGGACTAGGGGTGACATGATAGCAGTGTTCCAATATCTCAGGGTATGCCACCAAGAAGAGGGAGTCAAGCTATTCTCCAAAGCACCTGAGGGTAGGACAAGAAGCAATGGGTGGAAACTAATCAAGGAGAGAAGCAACTTAGAACTAAGGAGAAATTTCTGACAGTTAGAACAATTAATCAGTGCAACAATTTGACTGCAGAAGTTGTGAATGCTCCAACACTGGAAGTGTTTAAGAAGAGATTGGACAATCATTTGTCTGAAATACTATAGGGTTTCCTTCCTGAGCATGGGGTTGGACTAGAAAACCTCCAAGGTCTCTTCCAACCCTGTTATTGTGTTCTGTTAACATTTATTTTCCAGTCAAATATAATATTGTTTACAATATGGATGTCAATGAGCCATTCATCTAATGAGTGATTCAAGATACTGATCTCTCTTTTTCTTATGCAATTGGTATACACATATGAACTATGTCATCTATAACAACATATTTGCATTGCTCCAGAAATAGCAGACATAGCTCATATATTATTTGTATGTAGTAATTTGGCAGTGCCTCCCACATTTAACCATTGTCCCAGCTGCCAAAATCTTGCTTGAGCATCAACAAGGAAAACATTGATAAACATTGAAAACATTGATATAGCTGCCTCTGCAACAATATTTGCCATTGCCTTCTGGGATTTCCCAACATTTCTCATCCATACACTCATCTTACCTGTCCCTATTCAGCCTTCTTAAATCAGTTAAGGTTGGCAAGGCACATCTTTGGGGTGACCTCTAAAACATGGTGCTATCTGAAATAGTGAAATAGTGGTGAATAGTGGTGAATAGGGGTGCTATCTGAAATACTGAAATTCACTAATGTTCCAATTAGTGAAACAAATAACTTTGTAGCTCAGAGTGGTGGAGACCTTGGTGCTCTTTGCGTTTGTGGACATTCATGATCCACCTAGCTAACATCATCAGCCACTGATGATGCTACCTATTTGGATTATGAAACTCCCACAAGCAAACAATCAAGATGAGAGAGCACCAAGGACTTTACCCATATAATGCCCCTTCATTGGCTATCAATTTCTATTGTCAAAGAACAATGAAGAAAACAATTGGCTTGATGGGGAGGCAATGAAAAGGCAGCGGAAGTGGAAAGAAGAGCTCCAATGAAAGTGTTGTCCCATAAAAGAACTTATATTCTTCTGGAGATTTCCCCACCTAATGTTACACCAGAGTATGTGAACCACACGAAGTAGTCTAATTAGGAGTGGTGTGGTGGACAAAAAGGCGTATCTTTTCCTTAATTCATATTGGCTTTCATTCCACACAAGTGGAGGTGCTTTCTTTTTTTTAAAAAAAAAACTTTTCTTTGTTTTGAACTTGGCCAATCTTCATGCCACAGATCTCTCAGGGGATAGAAATAACCATGTAAGTTCCAGACTTATTGCACAATGGTTCGTCAGATTTAGAGACATTGCTTTCTGTCCTGTTTTTGATCGACAGACATTTGTAGTTGAATGGACTTTCTTTGTTTTAAGGAAGCTGTTACCTTCTGTAAATGTAGGTTTTTGTATGCGAATTTAGAGGAATTTGCTGCATCTGTGAGGAATGGAAAAAAAAAGTGAGATACTTATATTGATTGGCGGTCACTTTCAGGAACTTACCATTGGGAGGGATCTGCCCAGTGCAAACTTTGCATAAATCTGGTAGTATAGAAAGTCTGCAAAAAATACATTAACCTCTGTTGTTTTCTCTGCAGTTGTGATGGGGAAAATATACAGAATGGTAGAGTTTCTAAGATCGTGTCCCAAAGATCATTCTTAGCATTATAATTTCATAAAATTGAAGTAATTCTAAAAGTAGCAGTGGGCGCAGATGCCCTCCATATGTAGAGCATATCATTTCAGCAAAACTCAGCTAGGAGACCCTTTGGATCTCCAGCAGATATAAAGTGGAAATCAGGCAAGTCTTCATTCCCACTTAAACACTTGAAACAATATAAGCCCTGTAAGTATCGAGTAGAATTATTGAATTCTCTTGATACTCCATAAAATGACTGGGTAGAATTCTGATTCTTTGGAGCTTTATTTTTATCCCCTTTCATAATAATTGCATTTGCCTTTGTTCACTGCTGTCCGTCTCTTACCGACTGTTCCACAACTCAGTTAACCTGAAGTAATTGGATTTAAGATGATTTTGTCCTATTAAATCAATGGCACCAAATCAGCTTAATTCCAAGTCTTCTGGGTTAAACTGAGTTGCAGAGGGCTTGCCGGATGATGAATGGGGCGGGGGAGGGGGGAAACCAACCCCACTGTAGTAGCTTATACAAAAATAATAATAAAAAAAAGATCATCTAAAGTGCCAGAAATGATAACAGAGCCCACAGTCTAACCGCAGTTAAATAAAACCCACGGTGTTCCTTCTAAATAGTTACATTTCCACAAGGGGGCTTCCAATTCACATTTGGTGTTTTGATAGTTTCTGCAGTGATTCTTAAAAGGCTCAAACTGTACATCTGAATAGAATATTTTGAATTCAATGCAAGCTAAAGCAACAGTTTAGAAATGCTAAGCTGCAGCACAAAAACACCTTTGTGAATTTTTGTTGCTTCTGTTCCACAAGAGCGAGCGCTTTTGCCTGCTGTTCCTTAAAATCACAACGTGAAAAGCCATGACTTTTTGGAGCTGTTCAGTAGTCATGCGCAGGTTAGCAGCCCCTCCCTTCTGTCAGTGTTGCCGACCCCCAAACTTTCAGAAACACCTTGAAACCAAACCATGTGTTTTTGTGAAGGCAGCCAATCTAAAAAAAAGAAAAGAAGAAGAAGCTTCTGCAAAATCGTTTTTGGAGTCTTGCAAGCTGGCTTTAGAGTAGTTCTTTTTCTGTCACAGCTGATTTGATGGATGTTAGTTGACTGAGATGATTGTGTGCCAACACAGATGGAAGGACCAGGGCAAGAGATTTGCTGCATATAAAAGACCTTCACACTGCAACAAAAGATTCTTTTTATTGTGGCCCTCGCCCACCCGGAGGACTTCAACTGTGATAGGCCACATCTACCATATTCCTCTGCCAACATAATAATTGAGACATTTAGGACAATACATCTGGATACATCTGGTTGGTGAAGATCATTGTGATGTATCCTTGATTTCAAGCCATGTTGTTGACTCCCCTTGTTAACCCTCTCTGTTCTCATCCTTTTTGCCTTTTTTTCACCCTCAGAAGATAAACTAGGCCTTGTAACCTCTTTACACTGTTCCTTTCTGTCTCTGATTTGGCACATGGCCCACTCCCATATTTTTCCTCATGGGCTCTTAAGTCTGGATGTCAGATCTCAGCAAGGCCTTTTAGTGCCAATGTACATATCTAAAAACCACATGTTACAGCTTTATTGAAACTATACCAGTTCATACTACAGTTGGGGATTATATATTACCTCTAGAAGCAACACATACCAGTTATGCTTAAGAAAGATTGGGGGCCTCTATGTAATCTTCCCATAAGCATACAGTTGATCACTGGGGATCTGAATGATAAACCAGATAGGCATTTGGTCTGATTAATCTCAGTTCTTAACCAGCCTTAAGCTTTCCTTCAATTAATTTTTGTTAACTTTGCAATCCTGATTCCTTCCATGCAAGAGAGGTGTTATTATTTCATATTTAGATTATTTATAAAAACAATTCAGCTATCACTGAGGTTGTGTATATAACATAGAAATAAAGATAAACTAAACAAGCAATGTAGAAATTTCTCTCCCTCCCCCCTCTCTCTTCTCTCCCTCCTCCAAAAGTCCAGAACAGAGAAGAACCACATGTAAATATAAATGTAGCAGTGGTAGATAAATGAGTACTGCATTAGTTTAATTAGTTTAATTAATTTGTGTAATTGCATTGCCTTTTGTAAATGCAAACTGCTATGCAAATGCTGTTGTCATTATCATCTTTAATTGTTTTAAGTGTTAGAATTAATTAAACAGACTGCAAATGAATTTGTTTAAAGAGTATAAAGACAAATAAGCAGTTATCTAGTGAGAATTGCTTGGGTTTTAAGATGCCTCTGGATTTGTAGGAGCAACATCTGGGAGAACAATACATGGATTTTTCCAGTTGAAAGAAATCAAGAATAATTCAACCTCTTTTTTCCAATTTGCTCACACAGTGTTTGATTATACCTGTCAAATTTGGTGGAAAAACACCAACCATTGAAGGTACAAATATTCCACTGATTATCAGCAGGAAAAAAAGATGTATCCAAAGTACATCTAAAACTGTAATCCCAATGCTAAGATAAATTCCTTTATTAGTGAACATTATGCTAAACCTGAAGAATTTCTTATTTTTGGTCTCAGTTTCTATTAGGTGTCCCTGGTTGAGTCAACAAACACTGATCATGTTGATAGTCCAGAATCAGATTTTAATCAGAAACTTGGACTTTCTGTAGCAAAACTCAATCACTTCAAAGATGCCAGAAAGCTCTTTCAGGAGCCTGCCTTCCTTCCTTCCTTCCTTCCTTCCTTCCTTCTTTCCTTCCTTCCTTCCTTCCTTCCTTCCTTCCTTCCTTCCTTCCTTCCTTCCTGTTATTCTATATTCAAAATTCTAATAACATTATATATAAAAATGAGGGTTCTCCATTTTAAGGGAGGTTGGAGGTAATGTCCCCTTTAATTCACTTTTTTGCATGGATAGTAGGATTGATGGTTCATTCTATATTAAGCTACTCTACCTAAGAATGTCGAAGACAACATTAGCACTTAGACTTATATACCGTTTCACAGTGTTTTACAGAACTCTCTAAGCAGTTTACAGAGTCAGCATATTGTCCCCAGCACTCTGCACCTCATTTTACTGACCTCGGAAGGATGGAAAGCTGAGGCAACCTAGAGCTGGTCAGGATCGAACTCCTGACAGTTGGCAGAGCTAGCCTGCAATACTGCATTTTAACCACTATGCCACCAGGGCTCCATAGATCAGAAGTTCCAGTATAGTTCAGCTGCATATCTGGAGGACAACTTTTGAATGTCTACTGTTCTAAATTGCCACAAAGCATAGCCAAAAATTAATCAGAATTATAATTTCAAAATTAAAAATTAACAAGTTTCAGTTTGATAGTTGAGCAATAACTTTAATGAACCATTATCAAAGTAATTTAAGGGTAATTCCAATCTAAGAAACACACATATAAGTTGTAGGAACAGAAATTTAAAATAATTTGGTTAAAAATCAAAATTATAATAATTATGCATTAATCCATCTACTCTATGTTTGTTGGGATGATTTGTAAATTATCCTTAAACCTTCTATTCTATTGGCTTTTAGATGCATATCTGTGTTTTTGTTTTACTTTGTTGGAGCAAGAAATTCATTGTAGTTTGGAAACAATCCAACAGAGCAAGGATGCCAATTCCATAAAATTAGAAAGCTGACACACCCAACTAATGAATTTTGAAAATGTTTTCTTTAAAATAAACATTTCCTTAGTTCTACACACTGATTGTTTGATTAGTATACTCTACATCTGTATATCTTTTCCAGCAATTCTATCAGTTACCTATTTCAGAATGTCAAAGAAAATTGTAAACAAATAGTGTGATACTGATAGATATAATATAGACTTCAGAGTATCCATATGACTTAAATTACAATTAATTAATTGCTTTATAAGTAGATCCTAAACATACACATTCAAAACTCATGTCAAGGGGTTTTAATCTCTAATTATGCTTAGTACTATAGCACTTCTTAAAATAATCTCTGATGAATTAATTAGGAGAATGCTAATTATGCCACAAATGAATATATTTTAGAAAAACAAATCAATATTGCAAAACTCATTTGCAAAGTCTTACTTAGAAGATCTGCAACATTGTATGCAGAATCTAAAAAAACATTTCCTTTCTTCATAAATATTACTTTATTCCTATTTAATTTTATTCAGATTTAATTGAACAGTTTAGCAAAATTCACGAGATTAAATAAATTAAAATTTCTTGAGACACATAATATTAATACTTATCAGTCAGATTCAAGTACCCACCACTCTGCTAAATTTGTGTTCTAATTTACAATATAGGGTAGATGAATATATTAGGACATTATTTGTGATCTATGAAATGAGAATGTCACCATCAAGAATACATGTCAGGAAATTAGTCTACAGGCTGTTAGAAGACAGTGCCAATATTTAAATATAGAGACAACCTTGTACAGTATATATGCTGTAAAACTGTATGCAATTTTTTATGAGGAACTTTGGTTTAATATTTCTTCCTGCATTTTATTCTATGTTATTCATCTTAGTCATTTATATTTTTATTATTTGATTTCCCTGAGCATTTGGTGATTTTATAAATGTACCTACACTTATATTCAAACACTTACTCCTGTTGATGTATTGGATGTTTTGCTGGCAGGTTATTGAGCTAGCATGGTCAAACATATTTTAGATAAAAAAAAATGACATAGTGCATAATAAAATGATTTCAGATTAGATCAGGGATGAGAACTAACACCTCCCGCATCTCTCATCATTGATGGAGGAGTCTGTGGAAGTGATATTCATTGTTTGGAATTAGCAACGTGACTGGAAAATAATTCCAGAGTGAATAATTAGATGTTGTTGGAGAGTTCTATATAAAGAACACTTTGAGAAAGGTCTTTATGAGTTAGATTTAAGAAAGAATTTCCTACTGTAGAAACAATTCATCAGTTGAACAAGCTGTCAGAAGAGGCTGCTCAGTCCCTAGAGGCGTTGAAAGAAAACTTGGATTTTTTTTGAGAAACAGCATGTCCATTTTGAGGACAAGGATAGGGTTTCCCTAGTTAAATCTTGCTTCCCATGTATGCATGTTGGCTCATGCAGATCATGATAAACTACATTTCGTGTCCTACAAAAACATGTATTGTGTCAAATACCTGTCAGGCTGTGTTTACCTTGCTGTCTCCAAGCTGTGTTTTGGCATGGTAAGCTACAAAATGAATAGGCTCCACTCTGTGAAGAAGTATTAATTGGATCAGGGAGCATCCATTGTTTCACTCTTTAGGCATTATTGCTTTGGTCTTGGAATGCTTTGGGCACTCTCCCTCGGCCAGGGATCTTGAAGGACAGAGAAAGTAAATGTCATGGAGATAATATGCAGGAACCACTATCTAGGCCAGTCTTTCTCAACCTTAGGGACTCTTAAGATTGCTGGCTAGGAATTTCTGGGAGTTCAAACTCCCAGAAACTCAACCTACAAAATGAGAAACTCCAAACCTTGCAAAAAGAATATGCCCATATTGAACATAATAACGATCAAAGAACTTCTAAAAGAATTGGCCCCTTAGAGGAAGAAGAAGACATATGGAAACACGTCACTCATCGAAAAAACCTAGTACAAAACCCCTGTGCAAAATAATAAACTTTACGGTTGACTATCCTTTTCTACTACTACATGTAGGGACGAATGACAGAAAAAAGAACTTGAAAATGATATTGAGTGATTACGAACAGCTAGGCAAGAAAGTCAAGGACTTAGGTGCACATGTAGTTTTTTCATCTGTACTACCAACAAAAGGACAACATCCGGTAAGATAAGTCCACATATCTTAAAGTTCCTGATGTTGAGAAACATTGATCCAGGCAAAAGGGGCTGAACATGTCTTAAGTCTAGAACAGCTGACATTGGGAAGTGGCTTACATATCTCCCTAATTCACTGAACTATAAGAAGAATGAGGAGATACAGTACAATCAGACTTGCCAGATTCTGTTACTATAGCCCAGCGGTTCTCAACCTGGGGGTCGGTACCCCTTTGGGGGTTGAACGACCTTTTCACAGGGGTCGCCTAAGACCATTGGAAAACACATATTTTCGATGGTCTTAGGAACCGAGACACCAATTTGATGGTTGGGGGTCACCACAACATGAGGAACTGTATTAAAGGGTCGCGGCATTGAGAAGGTTGAGAACCACTGTTATAGCCAAACTCAATAGTTTTATATTTTCAGTGGAGCTTATTTCCTGGTCTGGTCTACTTAGTGGGGCTGACAAGGAATCAATAGATCTCATAACACTTCCTAAGATTTTAGAAATGGGTATGCATAAAATCTTTTGTCTGATCATTAAATCTTCTAATCTTGCACAAAACATTTTAGGATTTGAATGACTTTCCTGCCTTCTTTTAGGTCCTTAAAAACTCCAATTACAGTATCCTAACTGCAGATTCTGGGAGTTGAAGCAGGGGTGGTTCTGGCAAAGACTACTGCCGGTAGTCACTCAGGAGTGCTTCGTGTATGCACATGTGCTTGATGTGCACTGCATGTGCATTAGCAGTACAATTAAAATTGCTCTGCGCATGCGCAGAAGCAAAAACCAAGATGGCAGCCTGTACAGCGCCGCCTGGAAAACCGGCTTGGGGCCATGGCAGGCCACCAAGCTATTACCAGTTCAGCTGAACCAAATCAAACTGGTAGGAACCCACCACTGAGTTGAAGGCCAACACATTGAAAGGTTCTCAGGTTAAGAAAAGGGAATCTAGGAATCCCAACTCTCTGCAATCCTCTTATTTTGTCTTCTTGTATTTTCCACTTCATTATGGACCTAATCCATTCTTCGGAATGGAACATTCTGCTTGTTGACAGCATTCCTTAAAGCTGCTGAAGGTTGCAATGATGGGAATAAACTTTTGAGCATAATTTGCTCGTTATCCCAAATATTTTGTTCTCAAAGCAGAATTGGGGATTAACAGCAGGCCAGGAGCTAGAGTTTTAAGAATGATTTCCTTTGGTCCTTCTTGTCAGTCTTTTCTCCTTTTGTTCACACCTCTGACTTCCCCCAACCAATGCATTACAGTAAGGTGATTCCAAGGAGTGGGATAGTGAGAAGCAGTTGAAACCCAGTCGCCCCATATTTGATTTATAAGCTTTAATGAGGAAACTGCTATTTTAATCACCAAGGAAAAGAAAAACTCTCACACCACCTTGACAAATCAGTGATGCGTTGACACAGAAAAAAATGGGGAGGATTGTTGCAATTGCAAAAAATAATTCTATTTGCTCCCCAGCCACCTCCTTGGGTTCCCCAGCATTTAAAAGGCCAAGATAATTCTGCTTCCCTTTCTGTTGTGTGACCATCATGTAGGGAGACTGGGCTTTCTGGAGGGGAAAAAAGCATTTAGAAGGCCAAGATAATTCTGCTTCCCTTTCTGTTGTGTGACCATCATGTAGGGAGACTGGGCTTTCTGGAGGGGAAAAAAGCCATGTTTTGTGATGGTTATGCTTTTAAAGTTTGCAATCACAATAGTGCAGTGATGGCAAACCTTTTAGAGACCGAGTGCCCAAACTGCAACCCAAAACCCACTTATTTATCTCGGAGTGCCAAAACAACAATTTAACCTGAATAATGAGGTTTTAGTTTACCGAATTTTCTGGAGTATAAGACGCACCTCCCCCCCTTAAAAGAGCGTGAAAATGTTGGTGCGACTTATACACTGAATACAGCCATTTTTGGCCTCCCTAAACCCAATCCTCTCATCCCATTTTTGTGAAAAATGGGCAAAAAACGGGAATGTTTTTGCCTTCCCCCACCCCTCAAAGGCACTCTGCAGGCTTCAGCAGGGCTGGGGGGAAGGGAAAGATGCCTCCGTTTTGGTGAAAAACAGGCAATTTTTCACCAAAACGGGGATGTTTTGCCTTTCCCAATCCCCCAGAAGCACTTTTGGTGAAAAACATGTGAAAAATGGGCTTTCACCAAAATGGGAGTGTTTTTGCCTTCTCCCACCCCCAGAAACACTCTGCAGGCTTCAGCAGGGCTGGGGGAAGGGAAAAATGCCCCTGTTTCGGTGAAAAATGGGGGCATTTTTGCCTTACCCCAGCCCTGCTGAAGCCTGCAGAGTGTTTCTGGGGACCGGGGAGGACAAAAACTTTTTTTCTTACTTAGCTCTTTGAAATCTTGGTGCGTCTTATAGTCCGAAAAAAATGGTTTAGAAAAACAACTCATATGTGATTAATGTTTTTTCTCTGAAAAAAAACCCACAATAAAAGCTCTTTCAATGATAATTTTTTAACCTTGGCTCATACTTTGTAAGTTTGAGAGCAACACATGCAGCACTCAGATCATCTGTTAGTTCAGGGGTGTCAAACTCAATTTCAATGGGAGCCCCATTGTGATTGACTTTCGGGGGCATGGTGGGCATGGCCAGCTCCCACTGCTGCTGTGCTCGCTCTCCTTGGTTGCCCATAGTGTGTGCAGGATAAGATGCACCTTTTTCCCTCAAAGAAGAGGGTGAAAATTTGGGTGCATCTTATACACTGAATGCAGCATTTTTGGCCTACCGAAACCCTGCAAAAATGGATGTGCAGAAGGTTTGGGAGGCTTGCAAAGTGCTCCTGAGAGCTGGGGAGGGCAAAAACCATTTTTGCTCGTTTTTTGCCCCTTCCAGTCCCCAGGAGCACTCTACAAGTCTCCCAAAGCCTCTGCAAGCCCTTTTTGTTTGCAAAAAAATGAGGCATGCAGAGGGTTTGGGAGGCCTGCAGAGTGCAAAAACTTTTTTAAAAATTTACCTCTTTAAACTCATGGTGCGTCTTATACTCTGGTGTGTCTTATAGTCCGACAAATACGGTACGTGGGTCAGAGGGTGGCCCATTCTCTCTCCTTACGAGACCTAGCTTTGTAACCAAAGCATCCTCAATGATAGTATGGGAGACCACCAGGAGAGGTCAGGAGGAGGGGACAAGGGGATGGTAAAAGGCAGCAGGGCTGCTGGTGATCAAGTGCTAAGGCATGATTTACCTCATACCCTCACTCTCTCTCATTATAATCTCCTTCCTTCCCTTCTTTTTCCTTCCCTCTTCATTTTTTCTTCTTCCTTGCTCTCTTTCCTTCTTTTTGCTTCCTTGCTCTCTTCCCCTCTTTCCTTCTTTTTCTTTTTCTTTCTTGTCCCTTCTTGGATACTCAAATGGAAAAGGGGAAACATTCATTGCCTTGTGTTCAAATGCCACTTTTGCTAGTAGTTTGTGGCCACATAAAAAACTGAGAAAAAAACAGGCTTATAGTTAAAAGATGGGAACAGATATGTGAGGGTGGAAGGTGGGATTGCCTTTTGATTCAACAACCACCTGCAGTATGATGTCTCCTCATGAGGGGCTCAGGCTATCTGGCAAATCAGGTCTTCAGGCTCCTGCAGAAGGCTAGAAAAGTGGGGGCCAATCTCACCTCAGCAGATAAGATGTTCCATAGGACAGGGCAGTGGTGGGATGCTGCCAGTTTAACAACTGGTTCGGTGAGTGCGCGCTTTGCACGCACACACTGCTTTGTCTGCACAGATTCTTAAAGCGCTTACATGCAGTTTTGAAAATGGAGCATTTAGAAGCTCAGCTGCTTACCGTATTTTTCGGAGTATAAGACACACAAGGATGTGTGTTTTTTAATGTTGTACGCCGCCCTGAGTCCTTTTGGAGAAGGGCGGCATATAAATCCAAACAAACAAACAAACAAACAAACAAACAAACAAACAAACAAGGTTTTGAAGAGGCAAATTTTTTAAAAAAAGTTTTTTCACTCTGCAAACCTCCCCAAAACGGTCCATTTTTTGTGAAAATGAGCCCACTTTCCCCCCAAAATGGCATGATTAGCCTTTAGGGGGCTTGCAAAGTGCTCCTAGGGGGTGCCCCCCCCCAAAACAAGCAAAAAATGGCCCGTTTTCACAAAAACGGGCCTGTTTTTTTGTCAAAAAAATTGCATGCATAGCCCTTAGGAGGCTTATAGAGTAGTCCTCGGGGCTGGGGGGTGGCAATATTGAGCAAAAAATAGCCCGTTTTTCAACCAATTCTGCCTTCCCCAGCCCCTAGGAGCTCTCTGAAAGCCTTCTACAGGCTCTGCACTGCCATTTTGGTGAAGGAGGCGGGTTTCGGGAGGCAAAAAATGCTGTATTCAGATTTTTAGCCTCTTCTTTGAGGGAAAAAGTTGCGCTTTATACTCCGAAAAATACGGTACCTTCCAAGTCAGCAACATAAGTAGAACGGGGTGGGATCAGCTGTGCCATGTGATTGAGATGAGCTAGAAAGCAGGAAATAAAGGACAGAATAGGGCGAGGGCATGTGGATGGGGCCAGCTGGTCATCGGAGCTACTGGTTTGCCCAAACCAATCCGAACCGGCTGAATACCACCTCTGGGGCAGGAGCTATGGCTGAGAAGGCCTTTCTCCTGGACCCCTCCAGCCACAATTCCTTGACCAACAAGTCCTGCAGATGTCCTATTTCTTTTGTACAGGAGCTCAGAGCAGTATGTACAGTGCTGTCTTCTATTTTTCCCTGCAAAAACCCTGTGAGGTAGGTTGGGCTTAAGGAGAAGGGTTGGTTCAAAGTTACCCAGTCAGCTCCTGTGGTTAAGAATGGACCAGAATCTGGTCTGCCTCTTTCTAGTTCAATACTTTAATCATTTATACCACCTGGGGGTCTTCACAAGCTGTCCCTTCAATACATATCATCCAGGTAATAATATATGCTGGCTTTTACCCATGTAGCTTGAGTCTTTACAACTTTGGGGACCAGTTCCTCCAGGCAGAATCTTGTTGCCTGTTGGAAAATTAGTATGGGTAATGTATACTGTGTACTTCATCTAGGCTG
This sequence comes from Natrix helvetica, assembly GCF_964273705.1. Classification (NCBI taxonomy): domain Eukaryota; kingdom Metazoa; phylum Chordata; class Lepidosauria; order Squamata; family Natricidae; genus Natrix; species Natrix helvetica. Next base: position 19,939,177 of record NC_138551.1, read on the forward strand.
CAATGTGAAACAGGTCCAGTCCTTTCTTCACACAACCAGGCAAATATAAAATAGTAACAAATGTAGCTGTAGTTTCATAAATGCACCATTACTATGTGGAGGATGTACAGTAACTGTTTAGTCTGAGATATTCTGAATTAAGAACTCTGATTTGAAACAGCCTAACCTTTTTATTCCTCTTTTGAAGCACTTCTGATAAACATTTCTGAACATAACTTAGAATGCTTAGTTCTTTAATTGTTTTGTTTTTATCATATTTGTATCGTATTTAAGTCTTTGTTGTTCCCTTTTCTACTGAAACAAATTGGTTGGAACTGCAACTCCCACTACTAACTATAGAGTCCTTCCATTTAATTGGCTATGCAACACCAATGAAGTTGAAGACTGATTTACATACAAGTGTAAACTTGTATTTACATACACAAATCCTCTACATTGTGCTATACCTAGAGGACTTCTTGAATGCTGACATAATGCAATATTGTTACCTCTCTTTAAATTATTTATATTTCGTCTTCCAAAGCATGATTAGGCATGATTGTAAGCAATGCGTAAAAAAACTGTGTAATTGAAGAAGCCACCATATAGGTAGACTAACATTTAGTTCAATGATTCAGTCTTTAGCAACCAGTGATAAAAGGTCTCAGCTCTAGGGTAGAGAAAATATACTACTCCGAACCTAGGGATGCTGTTTCAAAATTAGGAATTAACCACTTCTATATATCCTAAAAAAGTACGCACAGTTTACTTCTTAAATTAAATCTGAAATGTCGCAAGATTACAACGTTCTTTTGTGAGATCTCAAGACCACCAAAGTCTCACTCAATGTGATCATTGTTTGAAAATGTCAGAATTTGTTTATTTATTTGCTATATTGTTCAAGGCCAGTGGTGTCTGAAATCCCTGCTGCTCTCTGGAACAAATAAGGCTGATTGAAGCAATGTTATAACTTGATCTTCCACAGCCTGATGTCCTTCAGATGTGTTGAAACTACATCTCCCAGAATTCTGTTGTGTACTTATCCTGATCATTAATCATGGTCCGTGCTCCTATGGCAAAAAATATTGAGTTAATTTGCAGACAAGAGGTAGTAGAATGATGGATTATCCTGGCTCAGGGAACTAATCCATGGGCATCATGTCAACAAGTATCTTATTTTTGGATCCCAGCTATTCTCTGGGAGTCCACCGGTTTGAAGAACGATCTCCCTTACCTCATTTACTTTGTTTATTGTTCCTGAGCCATAGACTGTCATGCATGAGGCAATCGTCCTGTGGAGTTCAGGACACGCCAGAATGTTTTTGCTGCCATTTGAGCCATGGCAGCTGCTGGCACCTGTATGTTATTTCAGAGGAGTGCATGAAAAGTAGGGCTCTTCTTAGAAGACTTAACACACAGAGCAAGCCAACATCGGAGCAGGAAATCCAAGACTGACATGCTGCCCTTACGTTGTCCCAGTATGCTGCCTCGTGAGCAATTAAAATGGAAATCAGTACACATTCGTGCAGCTTAATTTCTAAAACAAGAGCAGATGAATAAAGATGAATGGGTGTGTTTCAAGCCCTTGTTCTCTACAAATGAAACAATAGCCTAGGACTGTGATGGAGAACCTATGTCACGCCTGCCACAGGTAGCACGCAAAGCCCTCTCTGTGGGCACGCCAGCCGTTGCCCCAGCCCAGCTCCACCACGCATGCGTGCGCACCTCCCGCTGACCAGCTGGTCTTTGGGTCTCTGCCGCATGTGCGCAGGGGGCGAGGTGCATGCAGGAGGTGCGCACATATGCATGAGGGGCAGGGTGCATGCATGGGTGTGTGTGCTCGCATTGCATTTTAGGGCTTCGGGCAGCGCCTCTGCACTCAATTTTGACTTCCAGGTTGGTGCAGGAGGCCTTCCAGGCCCAAAACAGAGCCCCATTTTGGGCTTGGAAGGCCTCCTGCACCAACCTGGAAACTAAAAATGGGTGAGGGGGGGCAGGGTGCATGCACGGGGTGGGGGGGTCACACACCTATGCATGGGGGATGTGTGTGTGTGTCACATACACATTGCATTATGGGTGTGCTTTTGGCACATGATGACAAAAAGGTTACCCATCAATGGCCTAGGAAATGTCTTTCAAAGCAAAGATGTAATACTCTTTGCCTCAGTGCTGATCCCGACAATAATATGAAGAGAGACATATTTTAAGTTTTGCAAGATTGATGCCAGCCCTTCGAGGTAGTCCATACCAGGAAACCAAACAGACAACACTAATTCTACTTGTATTGTAAGGTTACAGAAGAGAATCTTACAAGACTGAAAGTTCCTCTCTTCTCCATCACTTTTACTCTCCCCAAAAACTAGGCAGGGTCTTTCTAGACACTTTTTCTATTTCCACTCCTCCTTTGGATTCAGATTTCCTTCACCTAAGGCTGCAATTCTTCCTCCTGCCTGTCATGGTTATTCCCACAGATCATTACAACCCCAAGTATCAGGCCAACCTAAATAATCAGTGTCATGAACAACGACTGAAATATTCACAATCGTAAGGCCTGCCAGAATGGACTGCAATACAATTAGTTGGAATCAGGGTTTCAGTGAAAAACTGAAAGTCCAGTTACAACACTGTACAATCCAGTCACTTCTTTTTCTCTTGCATTGCTTCAAGGAAGAGATTGAAACATTCACATACAAACCACAATTTTCCTTTACATTCACACTTCAGATGAACTAAAACCTAAGCATTGTTGTTTAAAATAAACAAAAGCCACAGATTCTAAATAAAGCTTATTTTAAAAACCATAACTTTAAACAACTACACTTTGAGGCCAATTTTTGGCTATTCGACTGCAGAATAACTTCCAATTTCCCCATAGTTCTGCAAGAAATATGATGGTTTATGTGAGCCTTAACCTCATGTCCATACTTCCATGGCACAGGACAACTCTGGTTTCCTATCACTTAGATACAGAAACTTTATATTTATCTTCGTTTCAGGGGGGATCAGAAAGATTGGCAGTTTGGCGGTTTGAATCCCTAGCGCCATGTAATGGAGTGAGCTCCCGTTACTTGTCCCAGCTTATGCCAACCTAGCAGTTCGAAAGGATGTAAAAGTGCAAGTAGAAAAATAGGGACCACCTTTGGCGGGAAGGTAACAGCTTTCTGTGTGCCTTCAGCGTTTAGTCATGCCGGCCACATGACCATGGAGACGTCTTCGGACAGCGCTGGCTCTTCGGCTTTGAAATGGAAATGAGCACTGCCCCCTAAAGTCGGGAACGACTAGCACATATGTGCGAGGGGAACCTTTACCATTATCTTTAAGGGTGGAAAATGCTCTTTCTGTCTTTAAATTGTCTTCTAGCACCAGGTAGAGCAGGTTCCAGCGTTGTGTCATATCAGTGGCCAATAACTTTTAGGCTGGTCTTTATAATAAGCATTAGGATGTTGATGTGCTTGAGGTAGATAAAAGATGAAGCCTAACCAGATGTCTTCCTGAATTATAGGAAGGATCCATCATATGCAACTCCCCTCCTCCTTCCTCCTCCTCCTTCCTCCTCCTCTTCGTCCTCCTCCTCCATACAAAGCCAGATTATTCAATGTCCATTACAGGTAGCCCTTGATTTATGACCATAATGGAACCTGCCCATTATGGTAGTGATTCATGATGGTTGTAAAGCAGGCCACCCATGTGACCAGCTCCATTTTATGACTGTTTTGAGTGTGGCACTTGTTAAGCAGGCCAAGTGTTCCCTATGGGCTGGTTTTGTTAATGTTGGTTTTTGGGGAAAATGTTGTGAAATGTGATGATGTGACCACAGAACGTTCCAAATGTGGGTTGGTGACCACAGAGTTGGCTACTGGAACTTCAGAACCCGGTGGTAAGTATCTTGAGGAGGTCCATTGTAACTTTGGTCATTAAGTGACTGATTGTAAGTCAAGAACTACCCGTACACTGTACACTGAATTGAATGTTGCTAAACTGCATCTTCTACCATCCTCACTCCTGATCAGGCTGACCAGGGCTGGTGGGAGTCTTAGTTCAGCACACTAACTGGCGGTGGCCTATCGTGTTCTAAAGCATCTTGAAATATCTGCATGTATTTTATTTTAATACAGTGACCTTAAACATACTTGGGCAGACTTCTCTGCTGTGATTCAGCCAAGTTTGCTTAGTGCTGTCATGCTTCGGGGTTTAAGAGGAAGGCTCTGCATTTTGAGTGTGTGTGTGTGTGTGTGAGAGTGTTAGAGCGTGTGTGCCTATGCACATAAACTCCCATTATGCATCATCCTGTGCAACCCAGCTTGTCAGTGTACAATTATGGGTTTTGCTTGGTTTATTTGGCTTGGCCTGCTCTCAGCTTTCCAGCAAGGGACTCTATTTGTAAGAGTAGATCAGTAATGATAACAACAGTTGACATGTGTCTGAAATATTGGGTCGATAAGGGAGGGGTTTTTCACCCACACCCCTCTTCTGAATATCTGAAGTTTAGAAGCCCACTTGCCAACTTGTCATTCTATAGAGAGATCTACGATTATTAAGACTTCATTGTTTGAATGTTTTCACAGCAATTGTTGCAATAAAACAGATTACAGGAAGTAGAGAAAGACTGGGCTGTCCGTTTTCCCTCCTCAGATTAAGGCATCATTGCTGCCTTTACTTCTAGTCGGTGTTTTCAAAATACCTGGTAATTGTAGTACTGTTCCCCTCCCCAATTATAACTACAGTCGTTCTTTAGTATTTAAGCTTGAACTATTTTATTATTTTTTTTGAGCTTTTGAAGAACAAGTTCTAAAGGAATAAACAGAGAATAACAATTTAAAGTTTATCATAGCCATTAAAATAAGTACGAATTATTAGCACAATGAGAAACAGCAGTTTGATTAAACCATCTCAACAATTCTTTGGAAAAGAAATGTCATGATTTGATGGATGGATGGATGGATGGATGAATGAATGAATGAATGAATGAATGAATGAATGAATAAATGAGGATTGGTTCTATTCCCCCCTTCAAATTAACCAAGGACATCCTAATATATTAGGCCCTAGGGGAAAAACCTGCCCTTATAAAATGAATTTGAAACACAAACTTTGCCTGAATATCTTATCTCTGGAAAGAAATCTTATGGGAATGTAGGTCGTTTAGGACTCTTGTTCTGCCTTTATCTTGAGCACACGTAATTAGAAACATTGCAAATATTTCAGTATGATGCCTTGGTATGAAGGACACTGTATCAAACTTAGAAAATGTTGTCATTATATCTCTTGTGGGCTAGAAAAGGAATATAAACTGACTGCAAGGAACAGAATACAATAACAGAGTTGGAAGGGACCTCGGAGCAGAGGTAAGTTTCTGCCAGTTCTCCACGGATCGGACAAAACGATAGTGGCGGTGGTGGGAGGCTCTGCCCACCCACCCGGACGTTTCTGCATATGCACAGAAGCGTTGTGCGAGTGAACCAGTAGTAAAATAAATTGAAACCCACCACTGTCTTGGAGGATTTTTATGCCAACCCCCTGCTTAGGCAGGAAACCCTATACCATTTCAGACAAATCCAACATCTTCTTAAAAACTTCTAGTGTTGGGGCATTCACAACTTCTGCAGGCAAGCTGTTCCACTGATTAATTGTTCTAACTGTCAGGAAATTTCTCCTTAGTTCTAAGTTGCTTCTCTCCTTGATTAGTTTCCACCCATTGCTTCTTGTCCTGCCCTCAGGTACTTTGGAGGATAGCTCAACTCTCTCTTTGTGTCAGCCCCTGAGATATTGGAACACTGCTATCATGTCACCCCTAGTCCTTCTTTTCAGTAACTAGACATACCCAATTCCAGTAACTGTTCTTTGTATGTTTTAGCCTCTAGTCCCCTAATCATCTTTGTTGCTCATCTCTGCACTCTTTCTAGAGTCTCAACATCTTTTTTTACATCAGGGCGACCAAAAGTGGATGCAGTATTCCAAGTGTGGCCTTACCAAGGTATTATAAAGGGCTACTAACACTTCACATGATCTTGATTCTATCCCTCTGTTTATGCATTCTAGAACTGTATTGGCTTTTTGGCAGTTGCAGCACACTGATAGCTCATATTTAAATAATTGTCCACTAGGACTCCAAGATCCCTCTCACAGTTACTACTGTTGAGTGAGGTACCACATATACTATACATGTGCATTTTGTTTTTCTTTTAGGTTTCTAAATGTCTAAATGTACATATCTAAATGTAGAACCTTATTTTTTTCACCATTGAATTTCATTTTGTTAGATAGTGCCCAATGTTCAAGTCTGTCAAGATCCTTCTGTATCATAAGCCTATGTTCTGGAGTGTTGGCTGTTCCTGCCAGTGTGGTGTCATCTGCAAATTTGATGAGTTCCCCACCTATCCCCTCATCTAAATAATTGATGAAGATGTTGAATAGTACTGGGAATTGAAATCGTTCCATCCTCCACCATTTAGTCAGAACTGAAGAAACTTCTTGGGTGAAAAGCAAAACATCTTCAAGAAGAAAACAAAGTCCAGTAATCTTTGGAAAGACAAAAAGGCACCTTTGGAACAACCATATCCTGGATGATTAAGAATCTGCGCACACACACATACACACACAGCTTCTATCAACAAATAAGGAATGAATACACACACACACACACACACACACACACATGTATGAATATGTGTGTGTGTGTGTGTGTGTGTGTGTGTATGTTGTATTTGTACTGATAAAAAAATAAAATATACATATATATATATATATATATATATATATATGTGTGTGTGTGTGTGTGTGTGTGTGTGTGTGTGTGTGTGTGTTACAACCCCTGGTATGCCCAAATATGGGAGGGAGCTCACTACTCCCCCTTTCTGTCCTTCAGCTCATTACAGAAGACCATCCAGGCAGAAAACCATATTTTTATTTTTAATGTTGCCTTTGCTATGTTTGTGTTGTATTTATTTATTTATTTATCAGCACAAATACAACACACACACACACACACACATTCATTCCTTATTTGTTGATAGAAGCTATTACTGGCAAAACATTTCTAGCCCACAAGAAATATAATGACAAAGTTTTCTAAGCCCCTTAGAAAGTTTCCCAATTGATGCTATGGCTGCAGACTGAAGACAAAGCGGAATGAATATACATGTTTGACTCTTTAACTTAATGGTTGACCTAACACACTTTGGAAGAATAGACCAGATCTTTGACTCCTCCAAAGTTACGTCCTTACACATTAACTGTCAGGCCTGGAAGCCATCTTTTGAATTGGGCCTTAAGACCTGCCACATTTAATGCTGTGGGAAAATGGGAGGGGGGATTATATGGAGTATGGGAGATATATAGTCAAAATAACATTCCTTTCTCAGAGAGCCAAGGACATCTTGCCCTGCACCTGGAGTGGGGTGACTGGGAGGCATCTCCAGTTAGGGCGGTGCCTATTGGGCCATGTGATGGACATGTGGGTGCTGGGCAGGGACTTGAACTTTCATCTGGGTGGGGAAAACCTGAAAGCTTTCAGATTCGGGTTTTCCCAGATGTGCTAACATGACATCTCTAATAAAATGGAACTTTGAGGAACTTCAAGCCTTGGAGTCTTCTTCCATTGGGAGTGTTACTTGGAACCTTGACATTAACACTTTGCTTTAACTAGCCCAGAGAGATGCCTCTCTGCTGCATAGTAGGCAAAATGCAATGGTGTAGTTCAGGAAAACAGTGAAATTGGCCCCTTTCCTCCTTGGCTGTAGCCTGTACAATCTCCAAAGGATTGTTTGAAATGATTATTGTTCCATTATGAGGTTATTGCTTCAAATAGGAGTGGTACCTAGAGTGAAAATAATCTTTTTCTCTTTTCCTCTTGGAAAATTTTGGCTGTGATGCCAAGCACACAACAGAAACAACTGTGGCCAGAAAAAAAAAGTTGGTTACAGTACGCCAGTGTTTAACTGCTAAACATTTATCTTTCTTTTTTTAAAAAAATATTTCTAATATTTTACCTTTTGGAAGGATTTCAATGCATTTGGGGTCCAGAGTGACTCAATCATTGTATGTTTTCCTGCTCCCCTCTGGGAATTCTTTACAATGGTTGCATTATATAAGCTGTTGCCATTTCTAACCCTAATTGGCCAAAGCATGCTTCTATAATACAATACTGCCAGTTGTACAATGATCTATTTTTGGCAGAAGATTTAGCATCCATCCATATGTAAATACAGATGTTTAGCTAAAGATAACAAGTCTCTTAAGTGGCCTTGAAAACTACTTTTAAGAGTTATGGTAGCTTTTGACGAAAAAGGGAATTCTGAAAAACTTCCCAGGAGAACTTTTTGATTTAGGGGGAAAAAAAGAAAAGAAAATTGGGGATGGGAGGAGGTGGTGATGAGGTTGGGGCAGTTCATAACAAGCTACTGTCAGACAAATATTAAATACACTGAAGTTGGTGAAAGTTTCTTTGACTAAACTACAGAGCCAGAGGCAAAGTGAAAACATCTTAAAAAGCAAGCATAGCTGTTTTAAAAAGTAACACATTGTCTGACACAATGCCAAATCCAATTGATTTAAAACAGGGCACCGAATTTGATCACAACATAATCTGGTAGGAGAACCCTGGTAAGCAGAGCTTTGGACCATATGTTCTTGTTTATGAGTGACCTGGAAGGCCAATAAACAAAGAATTACAATAATCAAAACAGGAAGGCGCAGGTAGGTTTGTGAACACAGCTGCTTAAACTAAAAAAGACAAAATGGCTGACTTTCCAGGTTTCTTTTTTTAGTGAGAAATGTGATCACCTCAGAAAATACACATTGCTGAGGTAGGTCTCCTTGGTTATTTTTACACTTAGCTTTATGTCTCAAAGGTATGTGAACATGCCTGGGTCTAATAAAAGCGCTAGAATAAATACTTTCCCCAACCTGGTGTGCTTCAAATATATTGTAGGGCAGCAACTCCCAGAATTCTAGACTACATTTTAGGCCTTTCCATAATGTTGTACTACTCCCAGTGTTTCTCAACCTTGGCAACTTTAGGATATGCGGGCTTCAACTCCTAGAATTCTCTAGGACGTATGTTGAAGGCCACACATCTTAAAAGTTGTCAAGGTTGAAAAATATTTCATGGGAACATTTTATGACATTGCATTTTAATATAGGATTTTGAGTAGTTTCACCTACTGGCAGAAGAAAAACAGGAAGTTAACTTTGGTCGAGTTTGATAGAGAAGTCTGGAAACACCTAGTCCATCAAAAGTTGCTCTCAAATAATCTCTTTCAAGTCAAGGTTTGAATCCTGTTGATTTCACGGGTTCATACATGCAACGTTTCTTGGTATACTATGGAACTAGTTTGACTTTCCACTTTGTTCTGGGATTCCCAAAGGTCCTTTTTCAAGAGGAAAATGGATTTTCTGTTTTTTCTTTGAAGACGTTTTGCTTACACAAGAATCTTCTGCGGAGTTGAAGAAGCTGAAATGTCTTCAAAGATAAAACAGAAAATCCAGTTGCCTCTTGAAAAAGCACCTTTGAGAACAACCATGGCCTGGATGACTTAGAATCTCCATAGACATTTCTTCTGGGATGTTTTTGGACTTCTTGGCAGTCTCCCAGTCTGGTATAACCAAGCTCATCTTGTTTAACTTTCAAGCCCAGATAAGGTCAACTAGATGTTGCCACCTGCTGAGCCCAAAACTACCCGGACCAAGAAAAGTCATTTTCCAGATCCTGGAATATTTTCTGTAACAGAAAATAAAGACTTTCACACATGTGTCATGTCATGTGGAACATTATGGGGGTAACTATGTTGTTAATATAAATATAAAACAAAATCCACTTGCTTTTTAAAAAATGGCATAAAACTACAGGGGGATAGAGGGTAAGATACAGATGAGCTAATAAGGAATAAATCCTGGTGTTACTCTTTTCTCCTGTTGAAAGTAGAATTGTGATATCTAGCCAGTAGATGTGTTTTTCCTTTCTCTGAAAGGTTGGGAATTCGAAGTGAAGAAACAGAACATGCAAAGTGTTAAAGATTCTTTTTCTTTCCCCTCATGCTCTAAATCCATTTTGGGACAATTTTTATTTTTAAAAACAATTTTTTTTAAAAAAATATTGATTGGAATGTGCATGAAGTTCATATTTGATAGGACCCTTTTTACACAGGATCCTTGTTCAGTGACCACTTGTTCAGTGACCATTCAAAGTTATGTTGACACTGAATGTAGGGGACTTAACACGGATCCTTGTAGTTATCGCCTGTTGCAATATCCACAGTGATTGCTGGTGTCTGACAAGCAAAGTAGTGGGGAAGCCAGCAGGCGTTCGCAAATAGTGACCATGGGACATTGCAACCAGGCAAGATTTGACTAATGACCATGACTGGAACTGCTGTTATAACTCAATATGGTTATGCGATGTCACACATTACAACTGCATTATTTAGCGAACGAATTGCCCGTCCCAAATTAACAATGTGAAATGAGGACTCAGGATATATAGGCTGTCACCGTTCCAAGTATCATGCAGAATTAAATCAGAGTCCAAGGCAAACCTTTCCTTAAAGTTCCAATTTAATAAGTCAGACATGTTGGTACATCTGTGGAATCCCAATTCTGGAAGTTACCTAGGATTCATGATCTTGTCCCCACACCCACTAATCTATCACATGCTCCAATCTTCTTCCAATCTGTCATCTCCACCCCGCTAGTTCCGGTCAGGTGCCAAGGTGCAGAGACAAAGAATAACCTTGAGCTTCTAGAAAGGAATTTTTTATTTTGAAAACAACACATTCTACCCATTGCTATTCCCCCCCCTTAATGAATATGCATATTAAAGATGAAGCTAGAAGAGAGAGTGTGGCAGGCCAAAGATTCTTAAAGGAACCGCGGCAGGCCTGACACAGGCACTATTTTAAAGATGTATGGATGTTCCTGTTTTGGCTAATACTTAGTTGTTGGCAGCAGAATGAATAGGTTATCACCAGTGACAAAATTGATTTGATTGGCAGCCCTTAGTGACATCTCTTTGGGGTTAGAGATCTTGAATGGCTCATTCATTAGGATCATGTAAATGAGACTAGTTTAGACAAACCAATAATCATTCTTTGTTCTTTTTGTCACAGGGGTGCAACGATAACCTCTTTTTTTTTTGCATGTTGTTACAGAGCAGTAAGTATAGTTGAAATGTGCAGCAGTTGCCACTTGAAGTTACAAAGGCTGCAAGATCAGTTTCAGGAATATGGAATTTGATTCCCCAATCACTCATAGTTTAGCCAGACATGTCTATCAGTTGAACTTATTTTGTTTATCTAGTAGGCACTTTCATTCTTCGTTTAAATGGTATTGTTTTTGCATCATTATTTGTATCTGTTTTATTTCAAAGGTGTATAAATTGTTTTTATTGTAAGCCTTTAGGAGGGTGAAAAATGATCAAATGATAAGCTATGGCCCTCAAGTAATACCATCTCTCCTGTGTCGCTCTGTAGTCTGGCTTTGCATTTTCATTCTGTATAATTTTAATTCTTTTGAAGCCATCTGTCCAAAGCAGCCTATAATAACTAAGCAAAATAAAATAAGCAAATCCTTTTGCTTTACCTTTAAGCAAACATGGATAGCATTGCTTTGGTCTACAGACTGTATATGTTAGCATGATCAAGTTTACTTATTCTGCTTCATATCAGCATAATGGAACAGCACTGATAACTACTGCCATTCCTCTACAATGTAACCATATCCGTTCATTTGTTCTGTTTTATGGATTGAACACCTGGGAGCTCCAAATTTAAGTCTAGCTTGCAGAAGTATTGAGGCACACTACTGATCTTACCACACTATTCTCTGAATATAATTTCTCTGAATATAAGATAGGAAGAATACTTAAAGAGCAGTGTTTTATTTCAGTTTAATGTAGTCAATCTAACACGAATACCTGCAAAGGACATGATTACATAGTTTAATCATTAAAAGGCACAGGATTTAATTGTATCTGGATAGACTTGAGAACTTTCAGTGTTTTTCTTTAGAAAATGACAATAAATGTCTTGTCCTATTTCCTGATTATTACATCTTATTAGGCAGAATGCCCTAAAATCAGGGTGGGCTGCTACAGGTTCGCCTGGGTTTGGGAGAACTTGTAGCTAATGTTATGGCCAGTTCAGAGAACAGTCAAATCTCACCCCTGGCTGGCCCCGCCCCGCCCACCCCTCCCCTCCCAGGAGTCTCCACACAGCCTGTTTTGGATGTGAGGTAAGTGCAGGACCCAAACGGAGGCTCAAGGAGGGGGGGAAACGGGCCTCCTGGAAGTTCCAGAAGGGCGTCTGGAGCCCGGGGGAGGCAGTTTTCACCCTCCCAGAGGCTCAAGGAAAGCCTCCGGAGCCTGGGGAAGGCAAAACTGCCCCGCCCCACTGTGGTGCAGGAGGACAACTAGGCCACACCCACCATGGCCATGCCCACCCAGCAACCGGACAGAGAACCTGTTGTTGAAATCTTTGAAGCCCACCCCTGCCTAAAATGATATGATGCCCCTGGTTATATAGGGTGGGCATTCTAGAAGCTAAGCCCTTGTCTGAGGGAGATGGGAAATTTAGAAATATGAAAAAGCAAACAAACACAAACTAACAAACAGTTCTGTGCTACTGAAAATACTAGGCTTGGATAGGGGTTGTGAAGCTAAATCTTCCATGAGTGAGTTCAAACATCATGCTAAATGTACATAGTGCTGTTTGTGATGTAGCCTATGCTCACTTGTTCAATAACCATGGTTAAAACAAACCATGACTTAGTGTGGTACGTGAATCCAACTTATATTTATGAGCATTCTTAAGTGTAGGTGCCATAAATTTGTGACCTAATTCTTCTTCTTAGCAGAATTGTAAACAGGTTTAGTTTATACATAGCGTGAAGAACAATGGAAAATAGAGGGAAAATATCATTTATTGTAATCCTAATTTTGGCTGAAGAACTGGTTAAAGCACCTGGCTACAAATGAGGAGACTATGAGTTCTAGTGTTGCCTTAGGCATGAAGTCTATGTGATCTTTGGTTAATCATTCTCTCTGAGTGGAATAGGACAACTTGCTGCAGCCAATTTGCCAAGGCAACTAGCCTTGGTCAAATCAGGGCAGTCAACTCTCCATGGCCAACTTGCCACAAGACAATTCACTATGGCCAACTGACTATGAAACAACTTGCTGTGGGACAATTCAACAATTCAATTTAAGTACTTAAAATAATTAAAATGTTATTTTAATTTTTGTCATTCCCGTTTCATTTTGTCCCTTGTTTTGCATCCTTTCTTTAAATATTCTATTCTATCACTTCCTTGATATTAGTGTAACTCTTGCCCCATGGTGAGTTTGGTCATGGTGAGTTTGTCCCAGAGCGAGTTGGCCACATCAAGCTGGCCTTGGCGAGTTGGTCATGGAGCAGGCAAGGGCAAATCTCTTCTGAAAACTGTAGAGACTAATCCAGGCAGCAGGTTTTTTTTTTAAAAAAAGAGAAAAAAATTCTAGATAAGTGGCTTTGGATTTTTTGGTCCTTTTGGGAAGGAGACATCATTATTTTGAAGCTTCATTTTTGAATCCTAGAGATGATACAGATTTTAAAAGAGGAATAAAATAGCTCAGTGGCTAAGACGCTGAGCTTGTCGATCAGAAAGATCGGCAGTTCGGTGGTTCGAATCCCTAGCACCGCGTAACAGAGTGAGCTCCCGTTACTTGTCCCAGCTTCTGCCAACCTAGCAATTCGAAAGGACATAAAAATGCAAGTAGAAAAATAGGAAGCACTTTGGTGGTAAAGTAACAGTGTTCTGTGCACCATCGGCATTTAGTCATGCCGGCCACATGACCACGGAGACATCTTCGGACAGCACTGGCTCTTCAGCTTTGAAATGGAGATGAGCACTTCCCCCTAGAGTCAGGAACGACTAGCACATATGTGCGAGGGGAACCTTTACCTTTAAAATAACTTATGGAACTCCACCTCCATAAGATTCCTGGGTTTCCTTCACTCTGGTTCTTCCATGTTTGTGGTACTTTCTAGAAAGGAATGTCAGATGGGTTTCCATGCAGGGCAGAAGGATACTATGAAATCACTTGTTTTTCCATGATGCTCAACTATTTACACGTGGCAGCAGTCATCACTTTTTGTTGCACACAAATGCCCTTCCTGGCATGAATTCTCCTTCTCTTCCTTTACTAAGAAGCAAAAAAAAAAAAAAAAAAGTAATTAATTTGGAAAAAATCAAGATTAATGATCAGATATGCAGATGTCTGGTTCATTAATCCCATTTTAATGGATTAGTTACAAATTGGACTGACGGAGTCTGCCCCATCACTGTGAACAATTCCACAAGCTTTGTGTTTCAGTTGGTGGGATGAATGCATTCTGGAAGCCAGAAGCTCTCAAGCTGCTGTAACATATTGTTTAGAACGTTGGACTTCAGCCAAGGAGTTTTGCTTTTGAATCCTCACTCATTCATAAAGCTGACTGGATGACCTTGGAGTATCATTACCTCCAGCTGAACTTACCTCAAGAGGACTGTTATGAGGATAAAATGGGAGAGACCAAACTATGTGTGGTAAGCTAAAGCCTCCAGTGAAAGAGTGGGATGGTAAAATATCATGAAGAAATATTTCTTTTGTTATTATTATTAAGAATGAGAATTCCACCACGGATTTGCACTTCTAGCAAACCCATCTCTTCGTAACCACAATGTTGTCTTGTGATGCTAAAGAAAAAGACCTTAACTGCAATAGCACCAACAAGGCAACCTCAATAGCATCAACAAGGAAGGGAGTTTGATAAGGGGGGCGGGGGATAAGTCATTTGCTATATATGACCTGGATAACTGAGAATCTCAGTAGACAGTCCTTTGCTACCCATTTCAGAATAACAGATCATCAGAATTGGAAGGAACCTTGGAGGTTTTCTAGTCCAATCCCCTCTAAGCAGGAGACCCTACAGTATTCTGGACAAAGGGCTGCCCAGTTTCTTCTTGGGTGATGGGACACCTATAACTTCTAGTGGCAAGCCATTCCCTTGATTAATAGTTCTCCCTAGTTCTAGATTGAATCTCTCCTTGATAAGTTGCCATCCATTCATTCTTGTTGTGCCCTCAAGTACTTTGGAGAGAGCAGGAGAAGAAGAAATGTATGGAAACCTATCAAGGAGAGGCTATTGTAGGCATTCATTGCTTTATGCATCCATGTAAAAAGGGGACAGATGTTTACCAAGCCTGTGTAGAATGTACAGAAAGAAACAATACAGTTCATAGTGCCTTGTGTCCAAAACTTTTCAGTCAAACCTCGGTACAATGTGGGCTCTGTCGTAGAAGTCATTAGGAGCAAAAAAAAAATTAAGCTTTAGGCACAGACTGCCAGAATGATCTCTTTTATTTTGTTTTTTTGTTTTTTAAAAAAAAACACCATCAAAATGATGCCATTAAAAACAGATGGAGATTCTATAAAGTATTGAAAAGGAAAATGTTTAATTATGAGCCTTATGCAAAACCCATCAAATTTGGATTAATATTTTGGTGCTGTTGCTGGGTAAGGTTTTAAGGAGTCCGCGGTGAAACATTAATCTTTCATTCTTTTAAAAATAATGTTTTCCTTTACCAGATGACAAATTCCATCTGTTCACTGCTGAAATGATATTAATAGCATTTAACCTAATGAAATAAAAAAAACCCTACAGGTAACATGTATCAGCTGACAAAAATCTATCCTGGGTAGGTTTGTGTGCATAGTTGTATTTTTACCCTCCTAATGTTTTACTCTGGAAGGTAAATCTTCGCTCTGAAACATTTTCATCCCATTACATACCTATGTAAGAGCCATAATTTTAGATTTTTTTTAAAGTCTCCCCAACTGAATAAACACTTGTGTTTAAAAAAGAAATTAAAGGAAATCAATGAAGATTCAGCCTTTTCAATGTTGCGTGAAGGGTTTTCATCTTCTTTTGTAAACTGACAAGGTGGTAGGTGTAAAATATAAGCCACATCCACCAGCTCTCCTCTTGGTTCCTGGGACAATATTGGGTTTACTGTAGAGGTGGGTTGCTCAGCCGAACCAGTGGTGGTGGCGGCGGGAGGCTCCGCCTACCCGCCCGGACACTTTTGCGCATGCACAGAAGCATTGTGCGTACTCTAAGTGAGCATGCAAGCATGAGCGAACCACTAGTAAATTGGTTAGCAACCCACCACTAGTTTACTGCATGGATTATGATCCAATGATCGGAGCATGGAAATGTTTTCTGAGGTTCAGTATGAGGAAGCTTTGGTAAGCCAAGAGGATTATTCAGTTTGTTGACGCAGATGATCAAAATAGAGTGGCATTCAGAGGTGGTATTCAGCCAGTTCAGACCGGTTCGGGTGAACCAGTAGCGGAAATTGTGGATGGGCCTGCCCATCCACCCTAACTCTATGTGGTTCTATTTAGCCACGTTTTTAAGGAAGTCACATGTGCGAGCAAAGCACATGCATGGAAGGCTGGGTGCATGTGCAGAAGGTGCGCACACTTGCAAAGCGAGCGTGCACGCATGTGGCGAACTGGTGGTAGAAATAAGTGAAACTCAACGCTGGTGGCATTGTATTCTATGGTTTTGCTCCAGTCTAGGTAAAAGATTTGTATGGTTAAGGAATAAATGGGATAGATGCAATGAAATTGAGTTACTGGACTGCAGGGTGATTCATATGATTTTTTTCAGTGCAAAACCGAACTAATTTAGCATCCATTTTCATACAATTACTGTAATTAATAGGTGGCTATCTATTAATAGATATATCAGCAGCTGAGAGAAGAGTTCGAGGGATTCTTTATTGCTTGTCACGGAGAAAAGTTTAATGGTTTGTTGACAAAAATCTTTTTTAAAAAATAAACTCCGTTGACAAAGACATGGCATCTATGTCCACATAATATGATATATTTTACCTTATCGCTCCTGACGGATTTTTTTAAAATCTTGTAATTTAATTGAGGGTGTTTTAAATTGTCAATTTTAAATTCTATTTTATATATTTGATACCTCCTCCATGTATATGTATATTTGTACGTACGTTTATGTGTTTATTTTTATCTGTATATGTATTGTTCATTTGTATATTTTATGTATTTTTATTGTACGCCGCCCCGAGTCCCTCGGGAGAGGGTGCGGCTAACAAATAAAAATTTATTATTATTATTATTATTATTATTATTATTATTATTATTATTATTATTAATATAACCTATAAGGAACCTTGCATTC
This sequence comes from Natrix helvetica, assembly GCF_964273705.1. NCBI lineage: Eukaryota > Metazoa > Chordata > Lepidosauria > Squamata > Natricidae > Natrix > Natrix helvetica. The sequence goes on from NC_138551.1 coordinate 19,956,381, forward strand.
CTTAAATCTTATTTGTCACCTCTATTAAATCTATTTATTGATTCAATTAAACTAATTTAGTAAATTTATTAATTAATTAAATCTATTTGTCACCTTGTTATACTTATCCAGTAAAATGGAACATTAGCTAAAATTCTTGTGTTGTGTTTCATCTTTCCCTTTAATAAATATTATCAATCAAAGGTCTTAGATTTTTCCCCTTCTTTTGGATTAAATGTTCCTAGTCTAGTTTAGAGAAGGAGAAAAGTCTGATAAGGTGATATAGAGAGCCACTTTTGTAGCATAGTTGAACCTTGTATTTTCTTTGGCTTAGCTGAAGATTTGAACGTGGAAATAGGCAGTGTGACCTTGTTGCAATGTATCAGTCACTCCTTGGTCAGTTTTAAATTAGTGTTTATACACACTTTTACCAGGAGGGAGGACTGATTAATAGGTTTGACCCAGGGACCAAATGGATCCAGGTAGTTTCCTTAATGAACTTCTGGAGATACTGTTAGCAATACTGTTAAAAACTTCATTGATTTGTTGCATATGGAGGCAGCCTAGGAAGTTGATATTAGTACTCCTAAGTGCTTTCTTTCTCTCACAGAGATAAATCAGCCCTTTGGTTTACTGGTGACTTGAAAGCAATGAAGCAAACAGGCTGTCTGCTGTAGTGCAGGTGAAGGAACTATTGAGAGGGATCTGACCGAGCATCGAATGAGACCCTTCTGAATTTCCGTGCCATTGTATTAAGGCAGTGATGGGTGCTTACATCTCTGTATGGGAATCCATGGGAGTAAGCAAGCGAGGGAACAAGTGATACTCTTCCCTTACACACTTGTGTGCAACAGAGCAGGCTGACATTACTATTATTGTGACGGATTTCTTTTATCCAGATGTTGGAATGGGAAGATGAAACAATAATTTCCTGTGAGCATCTTTCATCATTCTTTTAGGATCAAGTCATTCAGCTCTTCTTGATTTGATTTCCAGTGTTGGGACAAGTCTAGCAAATAGGCTGAGCAAGCAGTATTCCTGATGTGACATTGGTGCAGAACTGAGCTAAGGTAGACATACTCCATGCTTGATAATGTACTATTTTCACAGTCCCGAAATAAGCAGGACAATGATCAAGTCTTGAGTGAATGCTCAGCTGTGTCTGGCTAGCCATGTGAAATTGGATGGGTGACAGGATCCAAACTGGCCTAAATGTAATAATGGAATTGTGGAATTATTGAGATGTATAAGCCATGGTAGCACAGTGGTTAGAGTGCAGTACTGCAGGCTACTTCTGCTGTCTGCTGTCTGCCTGCAATTTGGCAGTTCAAATCCCACCAGGCTCAAGGTTGACTCAGCCTTCCACCCTTCCAAGGTGGGTAAAATGAGGACCCAGATTGCTGGGGGCGATATGCTGATGATGTAAACTGTTTAGACAGGGCTGTAAACTACTGTGGAGAGGCATATAAGTCTAAGTGCTATTGCTATATAAGTACATGACTTACATAGTTCTTGACTTACTATCACAATTGACCCCAATATTTCTGTTGTTAAATCAGATATTTGTTAAGTGAGTTTTGCCCCATTTTACGACATTACTTGTCACAGTTGTTAAGTGAATCACTGTAGTTGTTAAGTTAGTAACCCAGTTGTTAAGAAAATCTGGCTTCCTCATTGACCTTGCTTGTCAGAACATTGCAAAAAGTAATTACCTGACCCGAGGACACAGCAATCATCATAAATATGCACCAGTGGTGAAAATCTGAATTTTGATTATGTGACTATAGAGATGCTGCAAAGGTTATAACTGTGAAGTCATTTTTTTCAGTGCTGTGGTAAGTGTTGTGGCCCGCCAGCGGCCAGTGGAGCTGGCAGCAGATTTGGACAGTGAAGAGATTGGGGAGGAACATGGGCCAGTCCTGGAGTCTAGGGAAGGCTCTGATAAGGGCTCTGTATCGGAGGCAGAGATGGGGCCAGAGCTGTATGCCAGTTATCAGCTGCCTTCAGAGTCAGACATCAGTGAGTCAGATGAACAACTGGAGCCTGTTCCCAGTGTGCACATGCGCAAAGTTGCCAGATAAAGGGAACAGCTAAAGAACAGGGGTCAACTTGGGAGTAAGGCCATAGGTGGATGATGAATGGCCCTCCCAGAGAAAATAAAAGAGGAGCGAAAGGGGAGTGGAGTTTGCAGGAGACATGTTTTGCAGATATCGGCCTCTCAGCTCTCCAAGCCAGATAAGATTCATGACTGTAAATTCCTCCTTGAAAGATTTTGCTGGGGACATCTAGGTCAGAATAGTAACTTTGAACAGCCATTAAATGAACTGTTGTAAGGACTACATATAGATATGCTGATTATGTATGTATGTATGTATGGGCAACATTAAAAATATGATTTTCTGCCTGGATGGTCTCCTGCAGTGAGCCAATAGACAGAAAGGGGGGTAGTGAGTTCCCTCCCATATTTGGGCATACCAGGGGTTGTAACACACACACACACACACACACACACACACACACATATACACATTCTAAATAAGAGACAACAATAATAAATAATGCCTTCAAAAGGGTAACACAAACAGGAGCTATGAAGAACATTCATTTTTATAAGGCAGACTCTCTCCATCAGGTTCAAGTAGGTCCAGCTTTCTTAAGGAATGCATTTATTTCAAAGCATTAAACCTTTACTTGATTAGAGATCCCCTTCTCAGTGGCATTGCTGCGAAGCTGTATCCCACCCTCTGTTTATGTGTAAGACAAGGAGATCAATTTAATTACTTACCTTTTGCCTTAAAGAGCAATTGCTAACTGGCATCCTCAGAGCAGCTCTTACTTTAAAGAAAATATCAGTCCTGAATGATTGCAGTCTTCATTAAAAAAAGAAAGAAAAAAGAAAAGGACTTGGGCTTTAAGAATAATGCACTTCCAGTCCAGAGAAATGATTTTTCTAGGCAATGGCTCTTTTTTCATTGTTGTTGTTATTTACAGTATGTTTCAAGATTTAGAACTGCCATGAAATATTTACTTATATTACTGTACATGTAAAATTTAAAATCGATAAAGTAGATAAATTTAGCTTGTCAGCTTAAATTGATTTCATAGTAGGGGTAGCATGCGGCTTTCTATTATTATATTTCCTTATCTCCTATGTCATCGTTCAATGATAATTTCAGGCCTTCCTTTCTTTTATATTATCTTTTCTTTGGCAGTCTACAGTGCCTCTGAGCCAACCATGACTTCCGTAATTCAAGCCAAGGTCCTTGAATGCAATCTTCTGTGTTGATGTAAAACAAGCTGATAATTCATGAGAACTTTCTGCTCCATTTTGTCTAAGAGGTATGATTGTGGTGGTTTCATTGATGAACGTTTTGGATGCCTCAAACCAATAATTGAAACTGTGTTAGGGGAATTTTAAAGAGTGTTTGTGAACGAAAGACAATTTAATGGGATCCTAGGTTGGAAAAGATGGAAAGTTTTCTTGCTGTATGGACTCTGACATTATAAATATGGCTCTTTAAAAGACCTTTGCAAAAATGATAGATCTTTTTCCTGGGAATGGGTTACTGCAAAGAGGAATAAGGAGTATACATGCTCACTTGGGGTATGTATCTGAGGAACATCTTTTTAAGTTGATAAAGAAAACACGTATTTTTCTCACAATGATAGAGCAGAAATAAAGATGCTGTACATATTCACTTGGAGGCAGCCAATGGTAGCTTACATTTTGTACAGTCCTAATCAGGGTTGAAAACCACTTACCTTTGCTATTGGTTCGGTAGCAATGTGAGCTTGCATCATTGGTGGGATATGACCGGTATGCCCTGGTACAGGTGTACCAGTGTCTGCTGGGAGCACCAGGTACCGTTCCGGTACGATGCTTCGGAGGGCCCACCCGCCCGCCCTCCTTACCTGTATTTGAGCTGATCGGGTTAGGGTTAGGGTTATGCAAAGAAGAAGCATGAACAGCTGGAGCGTCACGGAGCGTCGTGGGCAGTAAGTACGCATGCGTGCTTGCATGTGGTGGACACCCGGCCCCATCGCACCATACTAATTGCAACGGAATCCTGAACCCACCACTGGTGTGCGTGCAGACTACCTCCTGTAGAGTATCTGCATACGCAGAGCGTCAAAACGGTAAGGTAAGTGAACAGCGAGGGGAGAATCCGCTGTGCCGCGTAATTTATGTTAGCTAGAAAGCAGGTTCACCTGAACCAGTTTCATTTATTTTACTACCGGTTGGGATGAACTGGTCCGAACCGGTAGCATTTCACCCCTGGTACTAATACATTCCAGCTTTAGTAAAATGTACTATTCCCTGGTTTGTGAATAGGAAAAAAACTGGGATTTCCAGAATTCAAAATCTCTTTGATTTTATCCAATGCAGCGTTCATAAATATAGATCAAAATAGGGGTCTTGCAAATTGCAATTGAAATACTCTTATTTTGTGTTGAATTTTGTGTTGAATTAGAGTGATTTTATCACAGCAGAATGCTGTGCAAACTCATTATGGTGATCAAGGGGCAGATAACCCTGTTCATCTTTGAGCAGCTTTCAACGGGGGTGTTGGATAAGAACCTGCTACTTCAGTAAGAATAGATAAATGAGAAAACTTTGCTATCCTAACTGCCATGGTAAAGGTTTGAACATCAGCTGAATTTAACTGGGGTAGCATTTACTCTTTTTTAGCCGGGTTTAGGGGATGGTTTATTCTGATATACTCCCACTCCACGCAAGCTTCCTTGGCTAACTTTTAGAAGCTGATAGAAAAGAATATACGCAGCTTAGGTTGAACTGTGGGGTCCTTGGTCTTCTCTGAACTTGATTGTTTTCTTGCAGCTGTTTCATTACCCAACTAGGGAATATCATCAGTGCTAGAAGGAAATAGGATTTTAAGAGCTGCACAGCTTGTTGCAGCCAATTCGCTGCAGGACAATTTAACAATTCAATTATCTAAAATAAATAAACAATTATTTTAATCACATTTTATTCTGTCCCTCCTTTTAATAAAAATAATAATAATAAATTTGGATTTATTAGCCGCTCCCTTTCCGGGCAGGACTCGGGGCGGCGTACACTAAGACATATATAAACATACATATATACACAGACATACATGCACGGAGGAGGTAATAGATTAAAACATTTAGACAAATTAAAACCATTAACATGCCCCGTTTAATAAAAACCCAATATACAATAAAAATTTAAAATTTAAAAAAGACAGTCAGGAGGAATATGAAAAAATTACGGTTGAGCCAGGCCGGATAATTGAAAGAGGTGGGTCTTCAACTGTACACGGAAGGAGCGGAGATCGGAAATAATCCTGATGTCACGGGGGAGGTCATTCCACAGGGCTAGGCCCATCACAGAGAAGGCTCTGCTCCTGGATGTCGCCCCCCGACACTGTTTGGCGGACGGCACCCGGAGAAGTCCCTCTCTGTGTGAGCGAATTGGTCGTAGGGATGTGTGGGGCAGGATGCGATCCTGCATGTAACTAGGTCCTATGCCATGAAGCGCTTTAAAGATCATAATCAAAACCTTGAAACGCACTCGGTAGACCACAGGAAGCCAGTGCAGCTCGCGCAGGAGAGGTGTTACAGGGGAGTATCTAGACCTCCCCATAATCACCCGCGCGGCCGCGTTCTGGACCAACTGTAGTCTCCGAGTGCATCTCAAGGGAAGCCCCATGTAGAGAGCATTGCAGTAGTCCAGGCGAGACGTCACTAGCGCATGGGTGACTGTGCGTAGGGCATCCCGGTCCAATAAGGGGCGCAATTGGCGCATCAGGCGGACCTGATGGAACGCCCCCCTTGCCACGGCTGTTACATGGTCATCCATGGACAGCCGGGCATCTAGGAGGACGCCCAAATTGCGCACCTGTTCCATGGGGGCTAGTTGCACGCCCCCAATGGCCAGAGATGGAAGCACCTGGTTGAACCGGGGGGCCGGAAGCCACAGCCACTCCGTCTTGGAAGGGTTGAGTTTTAGTCGGTTGCCATCCATCCATTTTGCATCCTTTCTTTAATGATTCCATTCTACCATTTCTTTGATGTTAGTATAACTCTTGTTCTACAGCGAGTTGTTCCATGGTGAGTTGGCCATAGCAATTTGACTGAGGCAAGTTGGCCATGGGATTCCTTTATCAGTTTCCTTAGGAAGACAAACTAGATTACAAAATGAGGATTGCTTGTCAGAAGGTTGCAAAAGGTGATCAACCATCATAAATATGAGTGGTTAATCGGCTGAATTTTGATCACATGACCATGGGAATGATGCAGCTGTCATAAGTGTAAAAACTGTGCTAAATCATTTTTTCAATGCTGTTGTAAGTTTGAATTGTTACTAAATGAATTGTTGTAAGTTGAGGACTACCTGTATTTGATTTTAAGGCTGTGCTTGCTGTATCAGAGGCTCAGCAGATTCTGACCAGTTCTGGAAAACCGGTAGCAGAAATTTTGAGTGGTTTGGAGAAACAGTAAATACCACTTCTGACTGGCCCCGCCCTCATCTATTCTCTGCTTCCGGAGTCCCAGCTGATCGGGAGAAATGGGGATTTTGCAGTAACCTTCCCCTGGAGTGGGCTGGGAATGGGAATTTTACAGTATCCTTCCCCTGCCACACCCACCAAGCCACGCCCACCAAGTCAAGCCATGCCCACCAAGCCACACCCACAGAACCAGTAGTAAAAAATGTTGAATCCCACCATTGTGCTAGATGGAGGACTTGAGGACAAAAAAAAGAAGAATGTATCTTCTTTTTAGCAACCCTAGCCAAGGTAGGTTATAGATAGAGGAAGGCTCCATGTGAGTTTGATGCTCCTTCTTTGTGTTCAAATGTAGTTCTGTGTTAAACATGCAATATCTGGAAAGAAGTTATATTACCATCAACTTACATATTCACCTTTCCAGTAAAGGGGAAGGCAAGAGTTCAATCTATGTAACATCTAGGTAATCAAGATTGCATTCAGACTATATCACATGAACTCCCTTTCCTTGGGAAATGAGCCATAATTTAACTCCCATTGATTTTACTTTGCATATGCTCCAATTAGAGATTTACTCTGATAAGTTTAATTAGCTGAAATGCCTAATGGATTAAGAAATCCCAGCATCCTTTGTTAGTGAGCATAGTCCAACTAGTTTCAAATTGAGTTGTTTCTAATATCGGAAAGTGTTCTAAGGGGTCTTTCCACATATTACATAAAAAATGCATTAATTTTTGTATGGAAAGTTTGGTTTTTCTGGCTGACTATAAACTTACAGAGGGCATACTGGGGTAGTATTTTTATAGCAATTCCTATAGAATTCTATGCAAAAAAAGGTTTTGCAAAAATTATTCAATATGCCATGCCGAGAACAATACTTTTCTCCCCCTGGAACATGAATATGTCAGATATTGAGACTTACCAATCTATATATTGGTACAACCTTTTCTGTTCACTAGGTATAGTGATATGAAAGACATGCAATGGAAAGAAATCAATGATTTTTTTTCTTTGCACACAGCCTGATTTCTTTAAGCGGTCAAAGAAAGGAGGTATTAATTTATCATTGAAAACAAAATCTAGCAATTCCTTAACTATATTCGGTTTCGATGATGATGACCAACACTTAGTTGTTTTTATAACTAAGCAAATGGCCCATTTTTGAGGGAGACGTGTGGTAAAGAAATGTGAAGGATTAAATCAAGTGATACTACTTTAATATAAATTGAGATTATATTGTGGTTTGTTGCAAAAGGGAGTGGGGAGAGAAATCAAGGCTGTAGTTCAGAAGTGGTATTCAGCAGGTTCTGACCAGTTCTGGACAACTGGTAGCAGAAATATTGAATAGTTCAGGAAACCAGTAAATACCACCTCTGACTGGCCCCTTTCCCATCTATTCTCTGCCTCCCGAGTCCCAGCTGATTGGGAGGAAATGGGGATTTTGCAGTAACTTTCCCCTGCCACACACACCAAGCCATGCCCCCCAAGCCATGCCACACCACGCCCACCACACTATGCCCACAGAACCGGTAGTCACATTTTTGGAATCCAACCATTGCTGTAGTTGTTCCTGATTGCTACTGGCATTTGAAAAGGAGCACCTTTCCTGTTAATGTGGTGAGGATGTCTATAAAACGCAAGACCACAGGGGGGAAAATGTACTTTTTTTAAAAAAGGGGGAGGGAGAGGAAGAAAGAGAGAGTTGTTCGTGAGAATGAAAAAAAGTGGTGAATGAAAAAAACCTGCATCCACAATGGAGGTGTGGATTGTAAAGATGATAGAACTTGAAGAAATGGCTAAATTGATTGATTAGGGAAAAGAACAATAACTACTTTTATAAAACATTGGAAATCCTTTGTGGACTTTTTGCTCAAAATGGATATAAATGAACTGGTGATTTATGGATTTATTGATTTTAAAGGGCTGCATACAGTATGGGAAAAAGGGAACTAGGCTATGTAGTTTTGGAGGGGAAAAACAGCATTACATATTTCTGTAATCCTCACTCCCATTTCAGATTAATGATTGCATTGTATTGGTGATTAGTAATGTTTTGTAAAGTGACTGAACAATAAGTCAGTTCCGCAGATTTGGTTGTATTTTTCCATTTCTTTTCCTTTGATATAAAACCTTTTGTCATTTATTAGTTATCCTTTATTTGACAGGAGAACCCTATGCTTCCAGGCATACATCATGTTTAAATCGGTTACAGATGCTCTTTTGTCTCTATTTGTTCAAATGTTCCCTCACTTGCATTTAACATTGCAATTTTAGGGATACACCAATAAAAACATGCTTCTTCAATCTAATGGGGTTTATTTCTCATTGAATGTAAATATGAGCTATATGGTTTGGTGATGTAATTTTCAATATAAAATGTAAGTCCATTATTATTTGGACATAGAATTTAGTTGATTAAAGGTAAAGGTTCCCCTCGCACATATGTGCTAGTCATTCCTGACTCTAGGAGGCGGTGCTCATCTCCGTTTCAAAGTCGAAGAGCCAGCGCTGTCCGAAGATGTCTCCGTGGTCATGTGGTCGGCATGACTAAATGCCGAAGCCCCATGGAATGCTGTTACCTTTCCACCAAAGGTGGTCCCTATTTTTCTACTTGCATTTTTACATGCTTTTGAACTGCTAGGTTGGGAGAAGCTGGGACAAGTAACAGGAGCTCACTCCGTTACACGGCGCTAGGAATTCGAACCGCCGAACTGCCGACCTTTCTGATTGACAAGCTCAGTGTCTTAGCCACTGAGCCACCACGTCCCTCTTAGTTGATTAGAAAATATGTAATAGAAATAATATATAAAATTAATATTTAGTGCTTATGCTAATTAAGGTCTCTTTTCCTGTTAAACTGGTTTTGCAAAAGAATACCATAAGGTTATCTACAATTTCATCTGATTTGCATTTTGAATAGAACAGACCTGATCCTTCTTTCTCACACAGGTTCTCATTTCTCTAAATCCCTATTATTGGAATTGTGGTTTTCTGAATTTCACAGTGTCACAACACTATCAAATGTATCATTTCTGAAATTGTAAATGTTTATTTTTATGAAGCTTATGATTAAAATATTATGTACACCTCATTTTTATAGGGACCTTTGAAAAAAGGTCCATTTTTTTCTTCATAATAAAAAAAGCTACACATGATACACCGATTCTACTCATCTATCACAGATTAGAATACTTAGGTTTGAATTTATCGTTATTGAAAAGAGATTCTGATATCATGTTAGGTGGCACTTCAACAGCTCTGGAATCTCAACTGTTTTTCTTGAAATGGTAAATAAGGACAATTCATGATGTTTTAGTCACTTTCTGAGCCACTTCTTCAGACATTTGCAAGACCCAGAGAATTGTTATTTTAATACATTTGGGTCCTAAACTACAAAATTAGGGCTACCATTAGAGGACAATAAAGAGATACAGAAAATTCTGCTGCCATCTATTCATCCTTGCTGCAAAAGATTATACAGCAGGCTAGGCCTGGTGTCCCATGGTTGCCATATACTCAATACTATTGATATAGCAATAGCACTTAGATTTATATACCACTTCACAGTGCTTTACAGTCCTCTCTAAGCAATTTGCAGAGTCAGCATATTGCCCCCAACAATCTGGGTCCTCATTTTACTCACCTTGGAAGGATGGAAGGCTGAGTCAACCTTGAGCCTGATGAGATTTGATCTGCCAAATTGCAGGCAGTCGGCAGTCAGCAGAAGTAGTCTGCAGTACTGCATTCTAACCACTGCACCACCGTGGCTCATATGTAGTGATATGTAGTGATATCACTTCACTACAGCATTTAATCACCATATTCTAATCTTAAGTGCCACAATATAATTTGTGTAGTACAATTGTTTCTATTTAACATTTATAATTTCCATAAATTATGTGTATAGGAATTTATTTCTGTGCTTTACAGTGTCTTAGGACAATGTAGCTTGCTTTTTCTTTTTTTCAAGTGTCCCTTGGTTTGTTTCCCTTTCATAACCCAATCTGCTGCCCAAAGCAGTCATTTGTTAGGGCTCATAGGCCTGGCTGTTGTGTTCTCATAGTTTAACCTTAGTAAAGCAATATCTGAGTAACAAACAGGGAATTTTAAGCAAAATCTTTCCAGAAGATGTCATGTGGAAAGAGATCAATAATACACGAACACACAATATATACAAACCACTGGTGGGTTGCAGGCTGTACGCCCCGGTACGGGCGTACCAGAGCCTGCCCAGAGCACCAGGTACTGTTCCGGTACGGTGCTCCGGAGGGCCCACCCGCCCGCCCGAGCTCCTTACCTGTTCTTTAAAGCCTTCGGCGCTGCGCGCGTCCATGTGGGCGACATCGGGCCTGTTCCAACCTACCAGTTGGAACGAGATCCGGAACCCACCACTGATACAAACTCAAGATAAACCGCGCCAAACTCGATTGCAGAAAATACGACTTCAGCAACAGAGTGGCCAATGCCTGGAATGCACTACCTGACTCTGTTGTTACATCCTCAAACCCCCATAACTTTAACCTTAAACTGTCCACCGTGGACCTCACCCCATTCTTAAGAGGTCAGTAGGGGCGTGCATAAGTGCACCAGCGTGCCTAACATCCCTGTCCTACTCTCCCCATTTATTTGTCCCCATTTCCTGTGTTCTTATTCATGTTTATTCTTATTCCTGTTATCTTGTACATATAAATAAATTTACAAAACTTACAGATTCTTCTGGGTGTGGTTGACCCATTGATCTAGAGAACACAAGAGTAGGGAAGTTATGTGGATTCTTTCAGATTATCCAAAACTTTAAGGGGGCTGTGGATGTGTCTATGTATGTGTAGCAAGGTTATCTCCCCAAATAATTTCCAATCTTTCTTCTCTTCCTCCTTTATCAGTAGGAACACACAGACAGATAACATCCTTGTGATGTGACCCTGACCTTTGTCAACCTTTGTTAAGACTTCATCTGAAGTCAGGCCTAATGTTTGTAAACAGGATGTAATTAAGGCTGGGAACTGACCGAGCCTGACATTAAGACAATGTGGAGCTGGCAGAGAATGTTCTGTCAGATGTCAGCTCTCATTGTGTTCTAAGTGCCTTCATAATAATTAAAGCCCTCTTTATTAAGGAAGTTCACTCAACTTGGATTAATCTGTCACAGTGTGGTAGCCATCCTTCAGAGTGCAAGTGTTTCCTCTGATAAACCTTAAAATGAGATGGTGGGGGGGAGGTGAGTGGGAGGAGAAAGAAGAGAAAAACACGGAGAACGAAAAGAAATCTTTGAAAGTTAAGGCCGAGTTTGGTGACAGGTGCTGACTAAAGATTGGTAGCAGGGGCGGGAAGAGGAGAAAAATTCCTTCGCCGGCTGTGTTATCGCAAAATGAACATAAGAGGTCAGAGTTATCATTTTAGGGCGCAGCCAGAGAGGGCCAGCAGGCTCTCATGGAGGAACACAGGAAAATGAAGGTGCAGAAAAATCTACTGATAAAGACATTGTTGCAAGGTGGCGTTATCTAGTGGTATGTGGGCGGAGGAGGATACAGATTGAGATGGAAACACTGAATGGGAATTTATCGAGTGAGACTAATTTCCCAGCGTGCAGATGGCCAACCTGAAGGAAGTGCCAGTGTTTCAGTAAACGGAGAGGTTAGTGTGAAGTCCTGATGAAGACAGTGATTATCGGTTAAGGAAGGTAGTGTCCCTACAGCTGGTGCGGAGCTAACACTTTAGGAGAATGACTGATTTCGGTTCATGCCCTATTCTGATATTCGTTTCATTGCATTTCACCGAAGAGGGAGTTAATTGGTCAGTTATCACATAAGGCAAGAATCCTAGAGATATACGGAGCCTTTGATATACACTATTTTTACACAATGACGTTGAGCAGATGGAAAATAAACAAACACTCTTTGTCCTCCAGAATAGGAATGGTTCCATTCTCAAAGAAGTACATCTGACTGGGGTTTATCACTTCAAATTATAGATGAGCGTTCATGCAAGTATTCCCCCCCGCTTTGCACTAAGGGTAGAAATTATTGTAAGAGTAGCCTTAATCATAACAGTTTCCCCAAACAGTAAGAAATTTATTTATTTGGTTATTTATATCCTGCCTTTGTTACTTTTACAAATAACTCAAGATGGTGAACATATCCAACACACTTTCTTCCTCCTACTTTTCCCACAACAACCCTGTGAGGTGGGTTGGGTTAAGAGAGAATGACTGGCCCAAAGTCACCCAGCTGGCTAAAGTGGGACTTGAATTCCCAAGGTTAAAACACATTTAGAGGTGGAGAATCATCAGCTACACTTAAAAGCTCCACATAGTTTGGGTGAAAATGAGACCAAGCTTTCCCCACAGTTTCTTTTTGTTACTTTGCAACTTACTATAGGTGACTTGACTGTGCTTAGTAACATTCAGGGCCAGCCTCAACTGGACAATCTTTTTTCCTTTGGCCAATGACTTAAATGTTCAAAATGGTTCCCGTGTCAGCATATGGGAAATCTGTAGACTCTTAGTAATATTCTAAAACTGATAAATATTATTAAACCCATATAACAAGGTAGGAATTAAGTCAGGAAAACAAATGGTTTTGGACTGAGGTCTGCTGTTAATTAAACAGAGAAGGAGAATTTGAAGGAAGCAAGAATAACAACTTGGTTCAACCACAACCCTGTGAATTGAATTGGGCTGAGAGAGAGTGACTGGTGCAAAACTGGCTTTGATGGCTAAGGAAGGACTTGAACGCTTGGTCTCCTACTTTCTAGCCTGGTCCCTTAATTACTAGATCAAAGACCGGCTCTCTTCTACCATCTCCTGCAGTATTTTCTGGATCCAAATGAATGTCTGGAAGCCTGAAGTTAGTTTAAGGAGAAAGATGTTGCGGTAGAAACAATTTAAGTCTTTTTGGCTTGGTTAATTGCAGGCCCAGAATCTGAAGGATTAGAAGCACATAAAATGACATAGGGTTAATTCAACTAAGGATCAGTTAAGATCCTGGTACTGGACTTTCAGGAGCAGAGAAGATGGCAATTGTTTAATCACTACAAACTCCCCTGATACCCTTTTGAAGCAGGTGTAACTTCTCATTCATACCTTTGAGTTTTGTCCTCAGAAATGTAACCTCTAAAGCAGGGGTGTCAAACTCATGGCCTGCTGGCCGGATGTGTCACTTGCTGGCCACGCCCACCCACAGTTTAGTGAAGGGGAAAACCCACAGTTTAGTGGAGGGGGGAAAAGTCTTGATAAGTCACATGACAATGACGCGATGACTTGAGTTTGACACCCCTGCTCTAAAGACATGGGTAGGAGGTAGTTTGAAGAATATTGATTTATTTTCTTACTCTTTTCTAACTTATTTTTAAACAGAGAAACATAGGAGCATGTTTCACAGTATTCCACCAGGGACAGAAAATATCCATAATAAACTGATAATTGGAGGATATGTGATCCTTAAGTATCTCATGTAGGATAATCCACATTTGGAAAAGACCCATTATCTAAAATTTGGAAAGCTTAAGAGATTAAGAAAATAAAAAAAAATGCACTCAATTTGAAAGAAAAAAAAGTAAAAGATAAAATATAACATTGGGTAGCATCTCTCATAGAGTGAAACACTAGAGGGATCCTGAAGCTTATGTAGGCTATAATTTTAAAACTGCAGAGAAGGCAAGAGTTAGTTTTAAATACAATTATCTGAAGTTTAAAGCATGAGTCCATATTGAATTACTCTCCTGACAAAAAGTTAGGAAGAGACTTTCACATTTGACGCAAGCACCTCAGTGATGGAAATAAGAGAAATGAGGCTGTATTTATATACCTACGCAATAGGTCAATTTAAATAATATACCAGGAGCTTTTGTTTTGGTATGTTTTAAAAGAAAAGTAAGTTCCAAGTTGAATAGGTAATATATGAGGGGGAAGGATTGTATCCTTAGTGAATACTGTAATGTGTTAAGTTTCAGGAAATATAAATGTTTGTTCCTCCAGGATACCTGTAGGATTATGCCATTCAGTAGTTAAATTTAGCATTCTTCAAACGGAGGGGGGTCTTTGATGCTCTTTATGCAATTTGAAGAATAAAGGAGACTATATGTAGTTCAGGATTGAAATGAAATTGGTTGTTTTCTTGCAGATGTTCCATTATCCAAACTAGATATAATCATCAATGCAGTTACTGTATCTAGTTTGGGTAATGAAACATCTGCAAGAAAACAACCAAGCTCCTTTCAGTCCTGAACTATTTATATTCTCCTTTATTAATTCTCCAAATTGTGTAAAATATAAATAAATGTGCATTTTAAACATGACAGGGTATTTAATAGGATAATGTCAAAATTCTGAAATATTATGCAAGTTCCCCCTTGCCCCAGGACACTATTTTGAAACTGCTTAGCTAAATACAACATTTAATTGAAAATAAGTCCCACTGAATTCTGTGGGGCTTACTTCCAATAGAATACACTCTGACATAGAGTCTATGTAATATAAATCAACTGAAGTTAAAATTAATTACTTTCAACTTCAGTTGAACAAATACATATTGGGGTATATTTTATTGGCCATGGGAGGAAGGGATATTTGTAATTAGAAGAACTGTTATCTCTGTTGCAATAATTCATTGTTTGAAGCTTGAAAAGGGAATTATAAAAAGAAAATATTAAAGACATGTTCTAATTACAAGTTGATTATTTCTAACAGTTACATTGTAACATAGTTCAATATATTCATTTTTATCTTGCATGCATAATTAAGACTAGGTGAATAATTAATAATAGAATAATGAATGGCATTAGGTCCAATAAAGAAAGTAAAAGTTTGATGTTTCTATCTAAAGTTCTTTTTTTACTATTATGCTAATCTAGAGCATATTTTCATTTATTTTTATTTTTAAACTCTTCCATTTATTACCTTGTTTCCTTGAAAATAAGACTTCCCCGGAATAATAAGCCCAATTGGGCTTTTGAGCGCATGTGCTAAAATAAGCCCTCCCCAAAAATATTGCAACACAGCAGCAGCCATGAGGTGACCACGCTTGCTGCCTCCTGCACCTCAAAAATATTAAGACCTTCCCGAAAATAAGGCCAAGTGCTTATTTTGGGAGTCAAAAGAAAATAAGTCCCTGTCTTATTTTGGGGGAAACATGGTAGTTCAAAGACTAACAGTTTAATACAGTAAAACAAGAATCCAGGAAATGTCAAATCTGCATTTATTGATTTTATGGGGACAGATGTAAAAGCAATGGAACCTCAAAGTAGGTTCAAGGCTACCAATATCCTAAACTGTGATAAAAGCTTGTCTACTTTCATTAGACATCAGTATCAAATCACTATATATGTTAGGATTAAATCTATTAAGCAAGCCTTGTTATTTTCTGGGCTAGCAGTGTTAGTCCAGACAGTTGCACACACAAACACACACATGGTTCATTTATTAGTGTGATTTTCATTTGTTTCATCCAATAGAGTGATACAGAAATGTTCATTCATCATTAGCAAGGAAGCACCAGAACAAATTATGAACTGTTTTAAAGAGTTTTATGAGTTATAAAGGCAAAGGTTGAGAAACAGAAACTTGTAATGTACATAACCATTTTCTGCTAGAGAGATAGAGGGGAGACGGACTGTGGAAGAAAAAATAGTGTTATTTAAACAAGACACAATAGGTTTAATTAAATAAACAATTGAGAGGAATAGGATTATTTGCCTTGAGGGGAGCTGTCATTTGTTTTATACATTAAAAAATTCAGAAGCTACTTAAAAGTATTAATGCTAACATTTTAACATTTTTTGGCGTGTAAAGAGGATGGTAGGAAGTAGAAAGATGGGCTAGGAATCAAGAGCTGTGCACATGAAGACCTTTTAAAGATAGGTAAATCATTTTCTTCTTAAATGAAATTCTGTTTGACTGCATGAAATATGAACAGTAATTAAATGCACAGTCTGTGGGCCTTCCATACTTTAAAGCACTTTCCCCCACCCCTTTTCCCCCCTCTTTAAAAAAAGTGCTCACCTCAGACAGGCCAATTATCCAAGAAGGATGGAGTCAAGGGAAAAGTAGCTAAATTTCTTTACTTGAATGATCATAACCACAAGTAAGCGATTAGTCCCAATAAGCACCAGCAGGGATGTGGTAGGGACTCTCATACCGGAGGGCTTCAAATAGTCATTTCCTTGGTTTAAAATAAAATCTGACTGCACTAAATAGACAGTTTTTAATCTCCATTGGACATCTGAAGATTTCTCAAGCTGTTGTTGGCTATGGCAGAAACAATTTTTTTTTTGCTTTGTTGATTAAACCAGTGGACTCTACCACTGCTTATCGGCCTGCGACGAGCTGTTCTTTTTAATTAAAAGTGAGCCACCACGAGAGAGCAATTAACAGCTAGTAATTACTAGGCTCTTCAGAACGGCAACATTTTGCCTTTCATTCCAATTATATAATGGACAAGTGGCTTTTTGATCTTCAAATTAGTGAGCTCTTGTACTATTTGTTTTGAGGCAGATTTGGAAGGTTAATGATGCCTGTGGTGGCACTTTTTCCACCGACTGATGTAAGACAAGGGGAAAAAAAAAGAGGTAAAAAAATGGAATACGCTATCAAAAAATGCAAATGTTGCCTTCACGATAATGAACAGAAAAGTGTGCAGGTTGCTTAATAAAAGTGAAACAGTAATATTTTTTTTTTTGGTCTTTAACTAGCACCATGGAATTATTTTCCTTAAAGTTTTAATTAAATGTTCTAATATAGATTCTTTAGAGAGTGACACATAACATTTAACTGCTTGATTCTTAATTGTATTTGCCTTTGATTATGGCACCTATAATTTAATGTTTTACCAGGGAACAGAGACCTGGACGTTTCCCCTAGGACATACAATGCATTGACTTCATTTTAAAGTCTTTTAAGTAATAAGTCTTAAAGTTTATTTAATGGCCACTATGTCCTCTGAGTACACAGACCCCTTCCATCACAAATCCTTGTCTAATTTTAATTAATATTGATTTGCATTTCTTAAAGAAAAAAAAACATGATTGTTACTATGCCACATAGCTAAGAAATTGTGGGAGAGATGGGTTTTGAAATATGTCACTGGGTAGGTTTTAAAGGCAGATCAATAATGAAATATGAGGTTCATTGATGCCATTGGTGTAAATCAACTCAGTGTTAGTTGTCTTAATTGAATATTACACACAGGGCTGTCTAATTCTTTTATTTACTTTTCTAACATTTGTTGTTTGGAAGGCATATGATGGAAATTCTAAATTTTGACAGAATTCTGATGTAGCAACACTGATTTCTTGGAAAAAAGATTAATATATTTATTTGTCACAAATTATTCCATATGCTGACATGTAAATAATATGCTTTAAAACAAATATCAACAACAAAACAAAATGTATGTATGTATATATGCATGCATGCATGCATGCATGTATCTATTTATGTATGTATCAGTGGTGGGTTGCTCCCAGTTCGGCTAGGATCTACCAGGGTGAACTGGTAGTAGCAGTGGTGGGAGGCTCCACTCACCCTCCCAGACGCTTCTGTACATGTGCAAAACTGTTGCGTGCGGGCGCATCCAAAGTGGTAGTAAAAAATTGGCAATCCACCACTGGTATGTATGTATGTACGTATGTATGGTTTGTCATATTTACATGGATGCCCATCTCACAAATGCATAACTCTGGGTGGCCTATAAGTGTTAATTAAAAAGAAAAACTAAAAAATATATCAAAACAGACATTAAAAACTAAAACAAGTATAAACATTATAGTATTATGAGCCCACACTGATATTGTAATTTGAATTAGAATATGGCTTTACAATAATTGGTTTTGCAAAGATGCTTACATTTCAGTTAATCCAACAGTTTTGGTGATGTTTCTACCAAAGAGGGTAAGATAGTAGTAAACACACCTGTATAAAATCATTATTGGTTGGACAGATTTGGTATCAGGACCTCTGTCTTGTCCAGTCACATGTATCTACCTACACATATATGTGGGAACCATTTTTGTTTGGTGGCAGACTATCTTGACCAGAATTACTCAATAGTTTAAGTTTAGGTTTATTGGACTTATATGCCGTTCTTTTCCCAAAGGACTCAGGGCGGCATACCACATTCAATTTTCAATTTCAATTTCAATTTCAATTTATTAGCGCTTATAGACCGCCCCCTCTCCCGAAAGGGACTCATAAAAACACATATTACAAAAGTTAAAAGAAAGATTAAATAGAATATCCAAAAATCCCAATAGACATTTACAATGAAATTTAGAAATTAAATTACAATTAACAATTAAAATTAATAATTTATTTTATTCAGGCCAGGCTGGCTTGCTGGAAAAGCCAACTTTTTAGGGTGCGCTGGAAGGACCAGAGGTAGGGAATTATGTGAAGCTCCGGGGGCAGCTCATTCCAAAGGGAAGGCGCTCCCAGAGAGAAAGCTCTCACCCTGGGGGTCGCCAGCCAACACTGCCTGGCTGACGGCATCCTGTGGAGGCCAACTCTTTGGGATCGTACTGGACGGTGGGAGGTTACCGGTGGCAGTAGGTGGTCTCGCAAGTACCCTGGGCCTAAGCCATGGAGCGCTTTAAAGATCATAATTAACACCTGAATTCACCCCTGAATCCCTTATTTGTTATTTTTAACATATTACACTAACCTCAGCTTCTTCTGAGCTTTATGTTTCCTGAGGCCACCTCTATAAGTTTGGCTTATCTGCAAGTATTATTTTGGGACCTCTTTTGTATAGCATCAGCTCCTCTTTTGAGAGCATCAGCTTCTTGAGCTACCTTCCATTCTTTTTCTTCTGCTTGTCAACCACTTTGACAAACCCCAGGACTAGTGGTTATATAGACAGATTTTCTTACCTTTCTTTAAAAGAGGCACTATATATGTCCTTAAAACTACAAGTTCAAAACAGTGGATCTAGGGAGAAAAATGTATTTAAGATGATGATGGACTACTGGAATACTTCCAATTTTTGAACTGTTACATGATACTCAGCTGAGTTTGTGGATTCATTCTCCCTCATTCTTGCATTTTTCCCATTATGGGTACTGAGTTACTCTTGTTTCCAATCTGAATTATGGCCATTAGACCAGGGACGTGCGGTCAGGGGAGGCAGGGGAGGCAGAGCCTCACCGCTCTCATCATGAAAAAAAAAAAGGGAAAAGGCGCTGAGGAGGCTTCTGCACACGTGGTCCGGGAATGTGTGCAGGAGGCTCCTCTAGCCTCAGCCTCCCTCCTGCACATGTGGTCCCACTCCCCATCTTCCTGAGTCAACATGAAAGGGACCGCAGAGCGTGAGCCATGGTCCCGTGGAGCGTGCTCCGTGGTCCCCTTCATGTTGACTCAGGAGTCAGGAAGGAGGGGAATGGGACCACGTGTGCAGGAGGCTGAGGCAGCTTAAGCCTCCTGCACACGTGGTCCCATTCCCTGCCTTCCTGAATCAACATGAAGGGGACTGCGGCTCGCGCTGATGACGTCACCAGCCTCACCAGCCATAAACCTCACCGCACATCACTGCATTAGACCACCACTCACTGACTTTTTGTTTAAATACAAGTGCAATCTTTTAGTTGTAGGCAATGAGATTCAAATAATTTAACAACCGGTTCTCTGCCGTAATCACCTGCTGGGTAGGCGTGGCTTGGTGGTCATGCGACTGTATGGGTGTGGTCAACTCCACATCACTCAGGTTGATGGGCACTTCGCCTTAGCTGTTACAATGTAATAAGGGTTAACCGGAGAGGCAGTTGCTGTAAGCAGGGCAATAAAGATTAGGCTAGAAACAACACCAGAATGTTTCCTTCCTGCCTTCCTTGCAGGATTAGACTTGTAAAGTGGAAAAAAACAAACTGAGATTTCTTCCAACAACTGGTTCTCCCGAATAGTTACGAACTGGCTGAATCCCACCACTGGTTGTAGGTATATGCAATCTTGTTTGGGGGCAGGAATAAAACTTGCCAAAACTTTTCAGAATGGAACGGTATAGTACCATAATTTATGTTTACTTCTATTTCTTAAGGCGCCACCAAGAGAAAACTTATTTCGTCTTGTTCCTTTTTAGGATTCTTAGATTAGCTACCTATATTGGCTAACTCTTACAAGAAATATTTGTTAGAGAGATCTACCTTAAACTCCCCTGCTGAACTCTGTTACCAAATTCATGTTACTTCTTGTTCACTCACTCAGAGGGCTTGGTTGTTGGAAATTGGCAGTCTTTTATTCAGCTTCCTCTGCTTACTTTGGAAAAGTAGTCCCTCAATTACATGCAACTGGCTACCAATAGCTGCCAGAACACTCCTAGCAAGCAGCAACTATTTAGCAGGTTAGTTTTTTCATTGCTTTCCTAAACTCCTTTCTTCCTTGTTTCTTCCTCCAGTCAAATTCTGCTGCCAAACTTCCCTTACATTTTGCTTGCTCAGTTTACTTTAACATTGTTTATTTTGAGGGATTGTAATGTTCAGTCTGGCAGGGTTTTTGCATCATAGTAAATCATAGTTTATCTAACCATGATTACTAAATAGACTACAATTGGCCCAATTCAATACATGCTGTCGTGACAAGCATGTTAAATCAAAAGCTAACAAACCATATTATGACTGTTATGTGAGTTAAGCTAAAGATTTGTACGAGCTAAGCTAAAGCGTAGAGCTGAGATTTTCAGAAATCTGTTAGAATTTTTTTTTCCTTCAGGAAACTGCATTTTGTATGAAATGATCTTGTAAAAGGAAGCTTATCGGTGATCATTGAATGTATTATTTTCCACCAAATAAGATGAAAACCTATTTGCTTTTTTTAAAGAGTAGCATTTATACATTATACTTAACAGAAACTGGCTTTCTTCCTCCTTATAGTTATCTTATTTTGTCACCCAATTTGTATATCACTTGTTTCATGTCAATAATTGTTATTATGATATGAAGAAAATTTAAGGTATTGTCATGATTAGAAGACATTCAATGGTTTAGTATGCTTCAGTCCACTGTTTTTCAAGAAAGGAAGAAAGAACTTAGTGCAGGGAATGCCATTTTAATCAGCAGTAGCATGTGTCCCTCCTGTAATGTTCTGCAAAGTTGTAGATGTTCTGATTGGTTGGGAAAGAGGTTGTAATTCAAAATGAATTGAATGGAAATTACTCTTTGAGGAACGTATGGCCCTTTGTTTCCCTTTTAAATGTAAAATAAGATTCTGAGCAATTAATATTGATATTACTAAGAAATATACACAGAATGAAATTCAAAACTATTTGCCAAAGTTTCAGGAATTCATTGTTACTTTAGTAAAACAATTTCATTTTTATGGCAGATATTTAACTTTTAGTTGCAAATTTCTTACGGAACATACAATATTTGGGGTTATTGTCTAGAATATTCCTACTGTTGAGCTCCAACTTTAACACAAATATATGTCCTATGTGTAATGTTTTCCATATCACATAGTGTCAAAGAAATTACATTTGTGGCAGACTGGGTACATGATAGTTTCAGTGACAAGCATCTTCTATACAAACATAAAACAACAATTTTAACATTTGAAAGAAGTTTAATTTTGGGTTTTTTTTCTTTTTAAATGTCAAATTTACTGCCTGTTAGAAACCTATTAATTTTTTTTAAAGCTGAAAATCTTATCAATTGTTTGCATTCCAAATGATGTTTTAAAATAGGCCAAAGTTCTGGCGAATCTATTTAGTTACTTTATTAGAATTGCATGTTAAATGTTATTAAATGGTTTCCCTTTTTAGAATTAATCTATTTTTTCTCATGACTCTTGAGAATGTTGCCTGTCACAATAAATATTTGCCCAAGTCTAAATCTTGGAAATTAGGCTTGTTGGAAATGAATGAAGACCAATCTAGTCTACCCATTCCATTTTCAGCAGTGGCCAATTTTATGCTATGGGAGAAATATACAAACAGGGCATGATGGCATTGCCTTAAACGCACACACATGTGCCTGAGATTGGTTTGGGAGTACATAGCACATAATTTTGATGAGATTCATTAGTAGACAATAAATGAAATTTTCCTGCTTAATTTATTTATTTATTTATTTTTCAGGATTTATAGACCGCCCCCTCTCCCCGAAGGGACTCGGGGCGGTGTACAGGCATCTCATTAAAACAGATACAAAAGATAAATATCCTATACCCTTAAAAACGAATTAAACCTAATACAGCTGTAAAGTAAAAATTAAAAGCAACTAAAAGCATACCCCTAAAAAACTTAAAAATGCAGGCTTGAGGGACTAAAATTGGGAATTAGGCCAGGCTGGCTAAATTGAACAGGTGGGTTTTTAGCTTCTTACGGAAGGAGCGGAGGTCGGTGGTAGTCCTGATATCCGGGGGGAGGTCATTCCAGAGGGTCGGCCCATCACAGAGAAGGCCCTACTCCTGGGCGTCGCCCGCTGGCATTGCCTAGTGGACGGCACCCGGAGGAGTCCCTCTCTGTGAGAGTGAATCGGCCGAAGGGATGTATGGGGCAGGATACGATCCCGCAGATAACTAGGTCCTGTGCCATGGAGCGCTTTAAAGATGATAACCAACACCTTGAAACGCACCCGGAAAGCCACAGGTAGCCAGTGCAGCCCGCGCAGCAAAGGTGTTATCTGGGAGTATCTAGTGGCTCCCACAATTGTCCGCGCGGCCGCATTCTGAACCAGCTGCTGCCTTCGGGTGCATCTCAAGGGGAGCCCCATGTAGAGAGCATTACAGTAGTCCAGTCGAGACGTCACAAGCGCATGAGTGACTGTGCAGAGGGCGTTCCGGTCCAATAGGGGACGCAATTGGCGCACCAGGCGAACCTGGTGAAATGCCCCCCTTGCCACGGCTGTCACATGGTCATCCATTGACAGCCGGGCATCCAGGAGGACACCCAAATTGCGTGCCCGATCCACGGGGGCCAGCTGTTCGCCCCCAATGGCGAAGATCTGCAAAGATCTGGATTCCACTTCTAGACAGATAATACATGATTCCAAGTGTGATTCTCCTAAGCTCCCTCTGAACTCTTAGAACTATATGGCTTCAGAGTCTATTTAATGCCCATTAAAATGGCTGTGAAGGCCTTTGCTGATTTAAACATATTAATATTAAAAGGAAGCTTCCAATGCACATCTGGTATGCTTCTAGTCATGGAATGAAAGGCACCGTATTGTCCTCTTCCTTCAACAAAATATCTTGGGCTGATCCAAACATCCCTACCAGTTGAGACTATTAGCGTGCATTATTGTTTGCTTTTTTTCATGAGGATGAGAAAGAACAAATCTAGTAAAGAAGCATATATAAAGCTAAAGGTTCCCCTCACACATATGTGCTAGTCATTCCCAACTCTAGGGGGTGGTGCTCATCTCTGTTTCAAAGCCGAAGAGCCAGCGCTGTCCAAAGACGTCTCCGTGGTCATGTGGCAGGCATGACTAGATGCCAAAGGTCCATGGAACACTGTTACCTTTCCACCAAAGGTGGTTCCTATTTTTCTACTTGCATTTTTATGTGCTTTTGAACTGCTAGGCTGGCAGAAGCTGGGACATGTAACGGGAGCTCATTCCATTATGCAGCGCTAGGGATTCTTTCTGATCGACAAGCTCAGCATCTTAGCCACTGAGCCACCATGTTCCTGAAGCAAATACATACACCCACAAATGTCCAAATTTTAAATTCATTGCAGGATTTATTTCCAAAAGGATAAAAAGAACAAAAGAAAAGACAGCAAGAGTTGACTAACAGAAAAACAAAAAAGGCGACACAAAACGAACCAACCAAACCTCCCACCCCCAATTAAGGACATCAAAGCTTGCCTTTGTTTAAAATATGGGTTGGCATGCCACAATAATTTTTGGCACTGTGGATGTAGAATCCTGGCAATAACAACCCTCCATATTACTTCACAGGTGTTTTACATTTATTGAAAGGTTGTAGAATGATGGAAAGCATCTTGCATGCCCTTTTTGGCTTTATAATATTGGCCAATGTTCATTGATCCCCTCAATGAGAATAAGGAGCTATTTTTGGCTGGCTTAAAAAACGCTGAAGTCTTCACAGTTCTGTAGTTAATTGAATAAAATTCTGCTACTTAGGAAACACACGGATATGGAATAACCGGACCTTATGTGCAGGGAGTTCTCTTGTCTGAAAATAAGATTTGGAATTTGTTTCCACTTGTGAATACAGTGATAATTATAGTTTATTTTACCCCTGGAAGAAGTAGTAACAGTAGTAGCTAAGGATTGCAATCCTCAAAAAGCATCATTTAGGGGTAATTGTACAGGCTTCAGTGGGATTGCTTCTGAGGAAATATTAAAGAACAGCAGCCCATGTCTACAAATAATGTAGCTATTCGTTTTCTGAAAAATTTAAATGAGTATTCCAGGACAAAATCAAAATTGGCCTCAGAGGGAATGACATTTCCCCCCCAGTTTCCTTGCAAGTGGAGAATATACAGTTCCAGGTAGATCATCGACATGTGTGCAAAGCATAGATCACATTCTTGTGACATGCTTAAAAAATCCAGTAGCCATGTATTTGTCATTTTTGATTTTCCCTCCTTCCTTTAACCTTTTTCTCCTCAGAATGTAGCTGCCCCTGACAGTTCCAGGGAAAAAGTAATCATTGTGAAGATTTTATAATTCTTGGCACTGCATGAGATAGGCCAAAATCCAAAGAGTCGTCTTAGGCTTAGCTCCCAAAGGCTTAAATATGTCACCGGAGATTTCATACATTTTTCTTGGAGCAGCAAAGCTCGCCCCTCTTAGTATCTCAGACGCTCCTTTTGAAAAATCTCCTGAGTTTTGAAATGTGTTTGTCATATAGGTTGAGGGATTGCTGTAAAAACAAATCCCCAATTCCCTAGGGATCATGGAACAAGTCTACAGTTCTTCAAGTTCAGGACATAGAGTCCTATATATTAATGAGGCTAGACTTCTAGTTTTTTAACTCGTCAAAGAGATATAAGGCAATATAAATCCAACATGATCCATTTGTAGCTGGAAATGCTAAGAATGAGACTTATGAATGTGTGCTTTTTCTGGAAGCTGATGATAAATCAACAACACGTCTACGTGTATGCTCCGATAAAATGAAAACATCTCTCTCTCACCATCTCTATTTTTTAATGTCTCAATGGATATAACAAAATGGAGTTAAGCTGCTCTTGTAAGTTAGATTATTTTGTGATGATTATATTTCATTCATTCAGAAAGATGTGGTTTGAATGAAACATCAGCAGGAAATTACAAGTCTCATTTTCAAGGATATTTTAGCCATATTAGGAACAGGGGTGGGCTTCAGAAATTTCAGCAACGGGTTCTCTGCCCGGTTGCTGGGTGGGTGTGGCTATGGTGGGCATGGCCTAGTCATCCTCTTGCAACACGGTAGAGGGGATGGAGTGTTTTTGTTTCCCCAGGCTCCGGAGGCTTTCCTCGAGTCCCTGGGATGCCCAAAAACTGCCTCCCCTGGGCTCTGAAGCCCCTCCGGAGGCTGGAAACAGGCCTATTTCTGGCTTTCCAGAACTTCCGCGAGGCCCATTTTTCTCCCTCCCTAAGCCACTGCACAGGCCCTGCACTTACCTCGCATCCAGAATGGGCCACGTGGAGACTCCTTGTAGGGGAGGGGCAGGGAAGGGTGGGCAGGGCCAGCCAGGGGTGTGATTTGGAAGTTCTCTGAACTGGCCATAATGCTAGCTATGGGTTCTCCTGAACCCGGGCAAACCCGTAGCAGCCCACCCCTGATTAGGAGCATGTACTTACCATTCATAAACATCTTTGCTCAAAACTCCTTCAAGCAGGATGAAGACAACGACAAGGACTGTCCTTGTTATTGTCCTATGAACTGGCAGCCTTTCCCTTATCATTCAGTTCATGTTTTTCTCAGATTGATTAATTGGGTTTCATAACTGACCTAATTTTGTCTCTGATGTAGGTTAAATTGTCTAATGTGTGAGAGTCTATTCAGTAAGTTTAGCAATGGAGCAGAGATTTAAAAATGGGTTACAAAGGGGCCAAATCATATCCTCTGTAGCATACCGATGTACAACACTGCCGACTTAGGCAGCTCCAAGCAACTGGTTGAGTGGATGCAGAAACAGTGCCTTTATTTTATGTTGTCATCATATCCAGGTTTTCTTCAGAAACTCTTTTGTAACTGGGTTAATTATCGGCTGTCTCAGCTGCAAAGACACTTTTCAGCAGAAGTGCTGGAGTTGTAAATTAAGCAATTTATAAGAATCTTCCCTTCACCTTCACTCTCAGCTGATTTATTTATTTTGTCAAGCATGTATAAGATAACAGATATAAACATGATTATGAATACAGGAAATGGGTACAAATAAATGGGGAGAGTAGGACAGGAACATTAGGCACGTCGGTGCGCTTATGCACGCCCCTTACAGACCTCTTAGGAATGGGGTGATGTCAACAGTTTAAGGTTAAAGTTATGGGGGTTTGGGGATGAAACCAGAGTCATGTAGAGCATTCCAGGCATTGACCACTCTGTTGCTGAAGTCGTATTTTCTGCAATCGAGTTTGCAACGTATCCAAAGTTTGTATCTATTGTTTGCTTGTGTATTGTTGCGGTTGAAGCTGAAGTAGTCATTGATAGGTAGGACATTGTAGCAGATAATTTTGTGTACTACACTCAGGTTAGACCGAAGGTGGCATAGTTCTAAATTGTCTAAGCCCAAAATTTCAAGCCTGGTGGTATAAGATATTCTGTTGTGAACAGAGGAGTGGAGGATCTTCCTCGTGAAATATCTCTGGACTCGCTCGATTGTATTAATGTCTGATATGCAGTGCGGGTTCCAGACAGATGAGCTGTATTTGATTATAAATCTAGCAAAGATTTTATATGCCCTAGTTTGCAATCCAATATTACTGGAGAAGAAGCTTCGCAAGATTAGGTTAACAACTCTTAATGCCCTTTTGGAATTGCTGTTAAAGTGAGCTCTGGCATTTAGCTCATTAGAAATGAGTACCCCCAGATCCTTGACAGAGTGAGGGTCATCCACAAGGTTGTATCCGCCCAGCTTGTCTTTGGTGTTCTGATGTTTTTTTTGCCAATGTGTAAGATAGAGAATTTGTTGGTTGAGATTTGGAGTTGCCAATTGTTTGACCATTCTGACACATAGTCAAGGTCTCTTTGTAGGGCAGTAGCACTGTTGGTGGTGTTCAATAGTTTTACATCTTCTCAAATGTAAACAAGGCACTCTCTCTCTACATTTCACAGTGATTTTAAAACTGAGCAAACCTGTAACTTCATTGACTGATCCAATCAGGAGACACAGGTTGCAGGTTCTATTTTTTTAAAAGGGTTATCTAACAGGATCCAGGAAGAGAGCCTTTTGAACATGGATGGCACCCGCCCTGTGGAACGTTCTCCCACAAACCTTAGATTGGCTCTAACCTTCCTAGCTTACAGGAAGGCCCTGAATACATGGCTCTGCCATGATCCCTGGGCATTCTGGCAATGGTGGGTTTCTTTTCCAATGGTTGCATCTAGTGACGTAAGGATTATGGTTTTGCTGCTGATTATGGTTTTTGTTTTGTTTTAAATGGATTATGAATGTTTTATATGTTTGTATATTAGTTTAATTTATTTTTATTTGTTTACCTATCACAAGCCACTCACTTAGATGAGATGAACCCATACAAATTGAGTGAATAATAATAATAATAATAATAACAACAACAACAATAACAACAATAACAATAACAACAATAACAATAATATGTGCCAGTATTTTGTCGATTTTCGCATACAAACAAACAAAATACTGGCGCATAACACACCAGACATCACACTGGTTGAGAAAAATAAGGTTACAATCATAGACATTGCAATACCAGGTGATAGCAGGGTCGACGAGAAGGAACATGAAAAAATCGCGAAATACCAGGACCTAAAAATTGAAATTCAACGATTATGGCACAAACCAGCAGTGGTAATTCCAGTGGTAATCGGCACACTGGGTGCTATTCCAAAAGCACTGGAATTACATTTAAAACAGTTAAAACTTGACAAAATCACCATCAGTCAAATGCAAAAGGCCGCACTGCTTGGATCTGCACGTATATTACGAAAATACGTTACGACGTCCTAGGGCCTAGGCCCCTGTGTGGGGCCCGACTAGTAATCAATGCCAAATCCAGCGAAACAACTGGCCGCTGTGATACAATTGAATAATAATAATAATAATAATAATAATGATAATGATAATGATAATGATAATGATAATGATAATGATAATGATAATAATAATAATTATTCATGCATTAATTACATTCACTATTACTGTAATTTTTTTTCAGGGCTAGGAAGATAAAGACTGTCATAATAGTGAAGAAATAAGAACTAAGATAGCAGTGTTCCAATATCTCAGGGGTTGCCACAAAGAAGAGGGAGTCAAACTATTCTCCAAGGCACCTGAGGGTAGAACAAGAAGCAATGGGTGGAAACTAATCAAGGAGAGAAGCAACTTAGAACTGAGAAGAAATTTCCTGACAGTTAGAACAATTAATCAGTGGAACAGAAGTTGCCTCCAGAAGTTGTGAATGCCCCAACACTGGAAGTCTTTAAGAAGATGTTGGATAGCTATTTGTCTGAAACGGTATAGGGTTTCCTGCCTAGGCAGGGGGTTGGACTAGAAGACCTCCAAGGCCCCTTCCAACTCTACTATTGTATTGTATTGTAAGTCTGGTTTTATTTCACTTAGAAATAAAAAACTGATGGCAGAAATAGGCTCAGTGATTCAGCGAGTCTGCCCTTTAAGTTTTTTGTTTCCTTTTTTGTTTTCTTTTAAATTTATTATTTTTATTTTTAATTTTATTATTCATTGATCGATTTTCTCAGACGATAGACATGTATTTATCCCAAGCATGTGTAAATTCAGTTACTAATAATTGACCCACTACTTCTGCTGGAAGTTAGTTCCAAGCTTCCAGTACTCTTTTTTTAAATATTGTTTTTATATTTTTATAATATAAAAATATATAAAAATATAGCCAAGCTTCTACTACTCTTTCTGTGAAATTCTTCTCTGTCACCATAAACACAGGCATCTTTCATCTGGCTTCGAGAAGACCTACCCTTATTTTACTATAATACTTGTCATAATTTTCTTCAAGGTGGAAGACATCTCTTTATTATTATTATCTCCTCTTGGCCACAGTGATTGTCCCTTTAAATTTTTAAGTCTAGGAAGACAAAGTGTTGCTATTTCAACTTGTTTTCCGGTAGATTATGTTTATTTTAAGGCTGAATCAAGGAGCACCTTTGATTTTTCACAGAGTATTGGCTTTGTGAGAAAACTCTTGCTGCATTTTGAAGTGAGGACTTGCAGTATAGCCCGTAAAAGCTTCTGTATTGCAGCCAAATTAATAAGGTGAGAAGTAAAGATAACTAGAATGAAGCTTACTGGCAGGTCAATGGCCAATACACAGAGGGATGACAATATTGCCTTAAAGTGTAAGCACAACTTCATTTTCTATTTCACTTCTCCCCTTGGAATTGCTCTGCTGCTATAGTTCAGCAGAGCATTATAATATATGTGAGGTAAAAATAAGAGACATTCTTTTACTAACTGCAGGAGAAGAGCAGCGAGGATCACAGAGGAATTGAAGTCATTTGTAAAATTCTGATTTCTGCACGATTCCAAACACAGGGAGATCGTTCAGCCTTGATTATTAATCAAAAGTGTTCTACGGATTCAAGGGTATGTTGGGGAAAAAAAATAAGTTTTATTTCCATGTCAACAAGGAGGGGCAGAGAATATTATAAGAGCAGCTTTGTTTAGGAACTAGTATTTGGATAGCTGCTTGAATTATTTGTATTAATTGTGTGCACGGTTTCAGAGTTCTGTGCCAAGATATGACTATGGAATGAGGACCTTGGAAGTGATTTATAAATCAATTGCCTCTTTGTGCAAAGAATTCAAGTCCAATACAAGAACTCAAGAATAGTCATTTTAGCCTTCCTTCCCTCCCTCCCTCTCTCCCTCCCTCCCTCCCTCCTTCCTTCCTCCCCCCCTCCCCCTTTCTTCCTTCCTTCCTTCCTTCCTTCCATCCATCCATCCATCCCAACTTTTTTTGATAAGATGTGCCTCATATCTCTACACCAGGCAGAATTGCATCTATGTTCATAACTTAAGGTTTTTTTTCCTATGGCAAGTGAGTGTAAATGTCTCCCTTTTCATTGCTGTGTCTTCAACTCACCCCTGACCTGGCTTCTCCTATTTTAATAGGCGGAGACCTTTTTTACATGGAAGAATTTTTTTTTTTAGTGAATTAGTTATCCAGCTTGCCATTATCAAAGGAAATAGAATCTATTGTGAAAATAGAAATACAGGAAACTGGAAGAGACTGTCATTAAAAAAAAAGTATGATAAATGTTAGAATGCAGTATGTTTTGGGGGTCCAAAATAGAGGCTGCTATTATTTATTCATTATTCCTATGTGTAAATATTTCTGTTTATGAGACAAAGGGAAAATGAACGCCACTGATGTATTTCTGCTAGTTTATTCACAAGACTGGTAACCAAATTTAACAGAACTGGTGATGTCAGCCCTTTGAGGTAGTCCATACTAGAAAACCAAAATCATAAATACCAACTCTACTTTTATTATAAGGTAAAAGATATTGTAGTTTTATTGTAAGACGACAGTAACAGTAAAGTCTTGTAAGTCCTGAAAGCCCTTCTCCCCTCCCTGCCTTTAGATTCCAGAAAACCTGGGAGGCTCAATTTTGATACGTTTTCTCAAATTGCATGTCTGGTTTGGACTCAAATTTTGCTTTTCACACGATTTTCTAGGTTGCAGCTCTTCCTCCTGACCCTCATGGTCATCTTACTATACAAAAGTGTGAGGATATGTATGTTTTTGGTTTATTGGTTAGATTTATTGCCACCTTTATTTGAGAATCTCAAAATGGCATATATATAATAGCAGTGTTTCCTCTAATTTTGGCCATAATTTATGAAGTACATTCAGCTGAGTGAAGGTAGTGATGAACTCAGAGTCATCCAAGTGGATTGGCCAGTTGCTTTTTTTGGGTACAATTCAAGACAGTGTTACAGTATTTCAAAACCGTAGGCGACTGAGAAAGCCAGTTTGATGTACAACTCAATTTTATGTAGAGACTCAGTTTAGGGATTAAGGCATCAGGCTAGAAACTCAGAAGAGTGTGAGCTCTAGTTATGCCTTAGGCACAAAGTCAGCTGGATGACCTTGGGCCAGTCTCTCAGCCATAGGAAGGAGGCAATGGCAAGCCACTTTTGATAAATGCAGGGACTTGCCCAAGCTATTTGCTAGGAATCAATGCTGATTGGAAGGCGTGCACGCACACGGGAAAACACACACACACACGCACACACACACACAAAGGTTTTGTAAGAGTAGCATCTGGGTTTGAAGAAATACTATTTTTCATTTTTTAACATATTGTTTGCCAACTTGAACACTGATAACGGATTGAAAGGTAGAAAGATAAATTAAAATAATAAATAATAAAATTGTAGCCCTTCTTTGCAATTGGCAGTGGGTCACACCTGATTTGTTCCACTTAAATATAGTTTACTTTATTGATTGGCCCTTAGGCCATATCAAAGTATTTCATTAATGGCCTGCAACTGAGGATTAAATCTATCTTTGGAGTTGAAATCCTCCAGGCACATCTTGGGGATAAACCCATGGAAGGAAATGAGGCTTCCTCTAAGGAGAGATGGAATGCAGAATTGTGTTGCAAAGTCTTCTCCCTTTAAAAATGCAAACTTCAATTGAAATCTTGTTGGCATTAGGTTTGTTTTGCTTCCCCCCCCCCCAACGCCTTTAGTGCTGTGGGTGTTCTGATTAATTTAGCTACATGTTGCTGTCATGTTGAGGCCATTCATCTTCTGTCGTGGAGCATGTAGTCCTCAATCTCTCTCTATCATTCTACCCCTTCAGGCCTTATTTTCGTCATGTTTTAAGACAACTCTCCCCTGCCTGTCTTTATCTTGTTAGGCTTTCAGCAGCTTAAGTTGAATCTTCATTCGTTCAGTCTTGCTGTCAACCTTTTATTTTTTTTTTTATTTTTTTCACTGAGCCCGTCTCATTTTCCTATTCATAATATCTCCTGTCCAGTTTTGGGATAATTACATCTTACTCTTGAGGATGTCACGGTGAAATCAGATCTTCCGCTGAGGCAACAGGCATGCATTTTATTATTGTTATTTTAAATTGCAAAGAAGGAATGAGTAAATTGTTGTCGTTAGAATGGGGCAAGGTTGTGTTAACATTCGAAACAAGGGAGGCATTGAAAAGAATGGAAACGAATCAAAGATGAGGGCAGGATTGCTCCGTAAGTATAAATGAGAGAATCGGGAATGGCAGCTTCAGGTTTTGGTGGAATTCTTGGACGTCTTTTCAGTTGGCCCTCCTTCACTGGGTCTTCATCATCTTCATCATCGTTATTATTAGACATTATTTGCAAAAGAAAGAATGGAAGGAATCTCCTCTCTTTTCCTCTGCTTCTTTCCACAGCAAGAGAAAAATCTGCACAAATCCACATTCCAATTCCAAATTCCCCTATGATTTACTTGTATATTGAATAAGAATTTTAGCAATCACAGAAGACACCTGATCAGGCGTCTAAGTAACTAGCTCTTGCAAAATTAATATTGCGTCTTGCTTAACATGAAATTGCTCAATGGGGAATTGAAGTATGGAGTGGCTGGGGAAATAAAGTGATAATTGCACATATGGCTTAACAGGACACTTTGGGACATACTATGCTTTCTTTATAATAGAAACAAATAGGGGCTTAATCATATCATATGTAAATGTAAACAAAATAATATTTTAAATTAGTATATTGTGCCCTCAAACTAAATCTTGGTAAATTTAAAGTCACTCATGCATATTATGAAACTCTGTATGAATTCTTAACATTCTGGAGAATTTGCATTTTGCTAAGTATACTTATTTACAGTACGTTGCTTGAGGTTTAAGGAATAAACTACAATTATGAACTCTTTTATATTAAGCTTCATGTGGCAACATAGCTATATTGTTTTATTGGTAACAAGTTTGATTATGTCTAGAGTTGACAGTACATAGTATGGGGCCAGCCACTTAGAGTTAATATTATTGAATTTTGCAGTTCCAATTGGGATATTCATGCAAGGAGTCAAGATGATGGCCATAAATGTATGTCCTAAACTTGACTCTGCCTTATATGCATCACAAGAAAGAGGCGACCAAGGAGCAGTGATTCTCAATCTCACCAATCCTTCTCAACATGCTGACTAAGGAATTCTGGGAGTTGAAGTTCCATCTTAAAACTGCTGAGGTTGAAAAAAACTGGCATAGACAAAGAGCAGAAGTGAGAAAGTAGGAGAAACAGAATGTCTTTATTCTTCCATATTACCAAGCGAAGACTTTGCTAACTAAACTGGAAAGCTTATTTTATTGGACTGGCAGGACACTCCTGACTTTTATATAAGTACATATACAGCTGCTGGGCAATTCTGGTTTTGACTTGAAATATTTCATGTTAGACATATTTCTGTATTTGTTGCCTCAACTCCCTAAGGCTTTAAATAGTATGTTTTATATAAATGAAATAAAACTTGAAATGGTTTTAAAATATTTTAAACTAAATATAAAACAAACCTTAGTTAGAGAGATGAAAAAAAATAGAAACTTCACATGCAAAATTTGCTGCAATAATATATATCACGTAATATGTTAATATCCCAATTATAGTTTGTTTTAAAACATCATAATTTCTCAAATGATCTCCCCATAAAGAACATGTGCAACTAGACATTTCATTTTAGTTCTGTTGGTATAAGCATACTTTTATCAATGAAAACCACATTTCATTAAAAAAAATGGTCAGGTTTGGTGGATTTCTTGTTGGACATATTTTTTTGATAAGTCTTTTCTCTCAAAAGATTGATCACAGTTTTCACATCCAAAATGTTATAAGTATGCCATAAGAAATCTTCCAAGTTCTGGCTATTTCTTGGCATGCTACAATTCAGAAAACAGTTAGAGGTTCCTTCCCATGTTAGACAGAGTTTTGGCCCTTGCAAAGCTTAATGTTTCTGTGAGTGCTAGTTGAAATGTTAGCTGGAAGTTTATTTTCTGTACTTTCTGGATGAGACAAAACTACCCTTCAGACAGAAATTAGGTTAGCCATTAAATATTGCAGTTTGATTTTTGATTTGATTTTGATGGTTGCCAAGCATTCAAATTTTGATCAAGTGACCATGGGGATGCTACCACAGTCATGTGAAAATTTAGCCATAAATTACTTTTTTTCAGTGCAGTTGTAATTTCAAATGGTCACTAAACAAATGGATGTAACTTGTGGCCTACCTGAATATAAGGGCTGAGATGGCACAGTGGTTAGAGTGGAGTACTGCAAGCTACTTCAGCTGACTGCTAGCTGCAGTTCGGCAGTTCAAATCTCACCCGGCTCAAGGTTGACTCGGCCTTCCATCCTTCCAAGGTGGGTAAAGTGAGGACCCAGATTGTTGGGGGCAAAATGCTGACTCTGTAAACTGCTTAGAGATGGCTGTAAAAGCACTGTGAAGTGGTATATAAGTCTAAGTGCTACTGCTATCAGTATGTAAGCATAGTTCCGGAAAGAAAAACTTGGGTGTGCATATAAATCCTCTTTCCAGTGATTCCATAAACCCAGCTGCCTTCAAGAGCTTGCTCTTTCATGTGAAGATCAGAAAAAAATTCTGTAATTTTGTAGCAACTTGTTTTGGGGAGTTGTAAGTACTATATGTAGTTGTAGAAATTTTCAGGGAACTATCCTGAATAAACCAAGTGTGGCAATCCTGGAGCCTCCAAGATAGGTGCATTACTTGGAACACTGCCACCAAGATTTTAGCTAGGTACACAGGGACATTGGGAATAAAACTGTCATGTCTCCTTATTCACTTTGGTTAAACAGAATTGGTTCCAGTTTGGGCTGGAACAGGTGGTACAGAAAAACCACCATGTAACTTCATCCATAGGAGCCTGACTATGAGGAAATATGTACAGTATGTATTTGTAAGTAAAGGTAAAGGTTCTCCTTGCACATGTGTGCTAGTTGTTCCCGACTCGGGGGGGGGGGGCTGTTCTCCGTTTCAAAGCCAAAGAGCCAGCACTGTCCGAAGATGTCCCTGTGGTCATGTGCGGCATGACTAAATGCCGAAGGTGCACAGAACGTTGTTACCTTCCCACCAAATGTGGTTCCTATTTTTACATGCTTTCCAACTGCTAGTTGGCAGAAGCTGGGACAATTAACGGGAGCTCACTCTATTACGCAGCGCTAGGGATTCAAACCGCCGAACTGCTGACCTTTCAACAAGTTGAACCTGATCAACAAGTTCAGCGTCTTAGCCACCGAGCCACCGCGTCCCTTCATGTATGTGTAGTATGCCATATTTGTTGGTAGAGATAGCTAGGAGCAACTTTATCTTTTTTGGGTACAGTTATACTTTTTTCAGCCATGATCATAGGAAACATTGAAGCTGCCTCAACGTACTCCCTGGTCCATGCTGCTCTCTGTTTCTCCCTATGGTCATGAATTATGCACATGATCATAAATTGCCCGTGCAATTCCTGCTTTCTTCTTATTTCATACATGCACAATCAGATGCAGTAGGAAGAAAGGAGGAAGTGAGTGCAAATTTATTTATGGTATTTCCTCAAAATGAGGAGAACCTATAATGTGGGTATCTATCAAGTGTTTCAGTACCAGTACATTACCTTTGACAGTTTTTCCAATTTAACTACAAATTAAAAAATTGCCTATACTTCGGTTTATATTTGTCCCTAGTGAGGTAAACTCATATAAAGATTCATTGAGAGCAGATTATTTATAAAATAATATATATTTTATTTTTTATATTAATAATATAAAAATGAAAATATCCAGGGCTTCTTATATATACAATGGTACTCCCTAGGTACAGTGTAGCACAATAAAATTGTACATGTAAAGATGTCTCAGTTACTAGAGTGTGTAAAAACACTTTGTTTGCATAGGAGATTCATTTATACAATGGAATTCCTGTAAAAATGCTTTGATCTCTAGTTTTTAATCAAGTTTGCTATACTTTCCTGGGAAATGGTATGTTGCAGTGAACAGTGAACACTTGATATATTAAAAAAAACGACATTTAGACCTAAGTCCATTGAGTGACTTGGGCTAGTTATATCTCAATGTCACCTTATTCACAGATCTATTATGAAGATTAAATTTTTTGATCTTGATGCGCTTATCAAATAGATATAGCAATAGCACTTAGACTTATATACTGCTTCACAGTGCTTTACCGCCCTCTCTAAGCGGTTTACAGAGTCAGCATATTGCCCCCAATAATCTGGGTCCTCCTTTTACCGACCTTGGAAGGATAGAAGACTGAGTCAACCTTGAGCCTGGTGAGATTTGAACTGCCAAATTGCAGGCAGCTGGCAGTCAGACGTGGCTGGCAATACAATATTAGTAATATTCAGATTAATAAGAACTATCTCTCAAAATATAAAGATTTGTCCTTTTGCTTTCCACTAATTTATTTTCTATGTGAGCATCCTAAAGTTGTAATCAGTTCTGTAAGAGGAATGGCATTTGGATTGATAATTCAGCCCATTAAACAATATTTAGAAGTGAAGGAACAGTGAAATATATGACCACTAATGTGTCACTTCTTTTTGACTATGTCTGGCAAACTCTAAGTGTTTCCAATTTTTATATGACTTTTGAGAAAGGATCTCAGTGTTCCATCAGGTTACTCAGCTCCATTTAATTTGAGGCATGTTTTTAGATATCATCTAACCAAAAGAACAGAAGTATATATTATGTTTTGTGTGCATCAGTTAACCAGAACTTGAGCAATATACTGGGTAGATGTGCTTTAATGTTTAACTAATAGATTGTTATCCTTTGTTGGGAGACAGTGAAATAGTCTACATTTTAACCTCTGCACAAAGCAGAACTTTGACTTTATAAAACTAATGGCTTGAAAAATTCACTTGAAAGATTGGTACACTGATCTGAAAGTAAGAGATGTGCACCAGAGATTTTCTGTTGCAACTACCTGTCTTTAAAAACAATCTCCTATCATACTAAAGAATCTCTCCAATAACAATTGTTTTACTAGTTTCCTCATTGAGAAAGCATGTTACCTCTGATCCCATTTTCTCCTTTCCCAACCCTTGTTTATAAATCAGCCATAATTCCTAATGTTAATCAATGCTGAAACTATTTGATTTAAATGGTGGTGTTGGGTGAACCTGATAGACAAAGTAGAGTCATTCTCCACTGGAGAAAATTTTGTTGGTGGGGCTGGAAATCAGACAAAATTTCTCTGGTCAAGTGTGAAACCTGGATGAAATCTGGTTCACACCAGCTGGCCTGGATGGCCACACCTAAATGGCCTGTTAGAGTGGCTGATATCATCGGCACTATGAAAGCCCACATAATGGGCCCACTGCCAATCTTTGGGGGTTCCTAGTTTTGGTGTTGTATTGTCTGACTGTTTTTCTGCTTGCTTTTGAAGAAGGAAGTAGGAAATGGAATAAAAAGGAGAAGCAGGGATTTTCGCACTACCCCTGAGAGTTGATGTGGGTTGGACCCAGAATAGAAAGCAAGTTAGCAATGCCAATAGTAAGAAGAAGAAATGGCAATGGGAGCCTGTTGATTAAAAAATAGACGGAAATATAGATACATAATCTTAAAATAATAGAATCATTGACTTGGAAGTTACCAAAGATCTAAATCCAAACTTATGATCAATGCAAGAATTAAAAATGTGTAACTAATAAGTGTATTAAAAAGTTTGAAAGAAGATTGACAGATGGTTAAAATGCAGCCAATGACAGAGATTCCACCATCTCTCTGGGTAATTGATGATATTATCAAAACAGTTCTGCAGTTAGGGAGCATTTCCTAGTATTTTCAATCTGTCTTCTAGTAATCAATTATTCTGTGTTTATACTCTTGACCTCCTTCTCGGTGACATTCTTTCAGGAATTTTGAAAAGGGCTAGCATTTCCCCTCAATCTTCTTTTCTCTAGACTAAACATTCCTAATTTCTTCAGTTTTCATTCATAGGAACTGGCTTCTGCAGAAGCAGAAAGTTTAAAAGAAAGTTTGTGTAGCCACTGGAACTATCTGTAATCCTGAAGTACTGTGGTTTGAACTATTGAAACCCTATTAATAGATTTTGATTAAATAGAGAATACCCATAACAGTGCGTGGTGTCATATCTTCAGTAAACCCATTGAACCAATATTCAAAATCTGTTTTGAAAAAGTATATTAAACATAGTAAAAATGCCATTTTCATCTTATGCAGTCATTGGACATTGTTTTAATAATAAGGTTTTGGGTCCCCTGCTGGTTTTTGGCAAACTTGAAATTGGTGGCAATGTAGAGAGAGAAATTACACTAGAACAAACCTCCATCCTAAAAAAATTCAAGAATCTCATACAGAAATTATACTTCTGCTGATGTAGCCTATAACAGCATTTGTCCTTCATACATTTTCCGGAGGAATTTTGCAGGATTAGCCAGGATGGGGTATTGTGATGTCCAATTGGTCTCGAGACAGAGTTAATTTGAAGCCACGCCTCTGTGCTCCTTGCTTCTGGTTCCCAGTTTCAACTCTGTCTGGCCGAAGGAAGATAGGTTCCTTTTGGTTCCTGATTCTTCCAAAAACAATCCAGTGCTATCCTGCAAATTCCTTCTCCCTGCCTTCTTCCCCTTGCCTCCATCTGATACCTGGAAGCCTCCCCTTGGTGTGGCTTGCTCCCGGCCACCGGTAAGGGATTTAAAAGTTGCTTCTTGTGACTTTAGAGGCAGGACGCCATTACGGTGGCCATTTTGGGGCCTCAATTCCTGCGGGCCGCATGGGCTGGGGCAGAGGCCGCTCCAGTGGCGTCTTCTGCCACATCAGAGGTCAAACTCCAGCAATTCCCAGGAAAAGGTTCCAGTGACACCACAGGCGCAGCTTTCATTGAGGTGGTGGCTCTCCCCAGTGCTACACGTGGGCTGCGAGTTCAGGGAGCCAGAGTGCCTCATCCTGACAACGGATGCCAGCTTGTACGGGTGGGGAGCTCTCTTGGAGTCCCAGATGGCGCAGGGGCATTGGACCTGGTTGGACCTCCAAAACAATATAAATTGGCTGGAACTGTGAGCGAGTTACTTGGCATTGCAGCACTTCAAGGACCATGTTCGGGATCGAGTCGTCTTGGTACTGACCAACAACACGGCGGCAAAGGCCCACGTCAACCGACAGGGCGGCACACACTCCAGGGCTCTTTCAACCGAGGCGATGGCGGAGAGGCATCTTTGATCGTTCAGGGCGGAGCACATCATAGGAGTGGACAACCATCAAGCTGACTGGCTCAGTCAGGCCACGGTCGACCCCGGGGAGGGGAGCCTTTCTCTGAAACTGTTCCAGGCCATCTGCTCCAGGTTCGGCCATCTGGAGGTGGACCTGTTTGCCACACTGCAGAACGCTCAGGTGGATCGGTTCCCGGCTCAGGGGACGGAGGGAGTCGACGTGCTTCGCGCAGTGGCCGGAGGGCATGCTCTACTTCTTCCCTCCCCTTCCCCTTCTCCCTGGGGTAGTTTGGAAAATGATAACAGATAAGGCGAAGCTCATCTTAGTGGCATCCTACTGGCTGCGCCGGGCGTGGTTTGCGGACCTAATGTGCCTGTCAGTGTCACACCCGTGGAGGATCCCGGGGAGAGATGTGGACCTCAGACAGGGGAACCTGGTGCATCCCGAGCCACAGTGGCTGCAGCTAGCCGTGTGGAGATTGAGCGGGAGTGCCTAAGGGCCGCCCAGCTTTCACAGAGGGTGATCTCCACAATTGAGGCTTCACGCAAGGGTTCTACCACTAGGATTTATCATTCCACCTGGCAGGTCTTTGCAGAGTAGTGCCGGGTCTCGGGAGCAAATCCTTGCAAGGCTTCAGTACCGCACGTCTTGGAGTTCCGCCAAGATGAATTGGATAGGG
The DNA here is from genome assembly GCF_964273705.1 of Natrix helvetica. Lineage (NCBI taxonomy): Eukaryota > Metazoa > Chordata > Lepidosauria > Squamata > Natricidae > Natrix > Natrix helvetica. The sequence goes on from NC_138551.1 coordinate 19,996,834, forward strand.
GGCTCTTATATGGCTCCATCAGGAGACAGATGGCGGGCTTCTCCACGATTATTCGGGGAGAGGGGCTCCTTCCACTTTCCCAGGTCCCGTTAATTAAGAGGTTTTTGAAGGGTGCGGAAAATCTCCATCCCCCGGTAGTCCACATGTTTCCGACATGGAGCCTCACTACGGTTCTCCAAGCAATGATAGGAGCACCATTCGAACCTCTGAGGACGGTTGACCTGAAGTTCGTAACCCTTAAGGTAGTGTTCCTTGTGGCGGTCACCTCAGTCCATTGCATCTCCGAACTGAGGAAATTGTCCTCCAGATTGGATCTTTGTACATTCCACAATAATCGGGTCGTCCTGCGACTGGATCCAACTTTTGTCCCCAAGGTTAACTCCCTTTTCTACAGGTCGCAGGAGTTGGTATTACCAAATTTTTGTCTAGACCCGTCTCATGATAGGGAGCGTCTTTAGCACCAGCTGGATGTCAGGCGTGCTTTGCGGATTTACCTGAGGCGCACGGAGAGCCAAAGGAAGTCTGAGGCACTCTTCGTTTTCTTTTATCCATCTTCCCTGGGGAAGAGGATATCCTCCTCGGCTATAGGGAGGTGGATCAAACTGGCCATCGCATTGGTCTATGAGGTTCAGCACCTTCCAGTGCCCCAGGGCATCACAGCACACTCCACCAGGAGTGCGGTTACCTCGGTGGCTTGGGCCACACAGGCGCCTATCATGGAGATTTGCAGGGCGGGTACGTGGGCATCCCCGTCTCCCTTTATCAGGCACTACAGGTTAGATGCATTTGCATCGGCTGATGTGTCGCTTGGTCGTAGGGTGTTACAACAGGTGGTAGCGCATAAGGGGCCCAGGACCAATAGTGCTCCCCCTGAGGGACGTTAACTTGGGTATGTCCCAATCCTGGATAATCCTGCAAAATTCCTCCGGAAAATGACAGTTGGTCTTACCTGAACTGTTGTTTTAGGAGGTTTTGCAGGATTAGCCAGGTTCCTGCCCTAGCATTGGTACAGGGGTTGGGGAGTTCAGGGGGTAGGGTGTGTTCCCTTATGACTTGTTTTCAGGTGTTTTGCAGTGGGCTTGACCCGTTGAAACTAGGAACCAGAAGCAAGGAGCACAGAGGCGTGGCTTCAAATTAACTCTGTCTCAAGGCCAATTGGACATCACAATACCCAATCCTGGCTAATCCTGCAAAACCTCCTAAAACAACAGTTCAGGTAAGACCAACTGTCATTCACACATTCACACACACACTCACACTGCTCAATCATGTTCAGTTAGCAATTAATTATGATTCCAAGATCTTTTTCACATGTATTATTGCCAACCTGAACAGCCTGTTTTATACATGTGCATTTGAGTTCTGTTTTTATGTTAAAAATCCCTTTGCACATTTCTTGTGTTAAATGGAAATTGTCTTCCACTCATTTTTATCAGCTAGTAATATTGAAATTAAGATTTTTTTCTTAGTATTTACGGTATTTGCTATTTCGCCTACTTTTGCATTATCTCAAAATTTGATAAAGATTTTCTTTAGCTCTTCATCTAAATAATTAATAGTAGTTACTATTACTAATTACAATAATAAGGGTATAAGAATGAACTTTCTGGAATTCCACTTGATAGCTCCTTCCTCCGGTGTGGTCAGAAATTACTGATGAGAGCTTCTTGAGTACAGTTTCCAAGTCAGCTATGTACCCACTTAATTACCAATATCAGAAACTAAACTAGTCGTGTTACAGTAGATTATTGTTTCATGTACAAATGAACTTCCTGGATTTGTAAAGGAAATTATAAAGTAAGTGCCAAGTTTTTTCAGTATAGCCTAAGCATTTATTTTTATTTTTTCTGTTAGATTGATATTGTATCTTTTGTAGAGTAGCTTAAGGCTGCATATATAATGCTGCTTCTTCCTATTTTCCCCACAGCATCTGTTTGTCAGATAGGTGGCTTTGAGAAAACTCCTTAAGAAATTGGAACCCAACATAAACCCATACTGTATAATTGATATAAATATACCTGCTAAATGCTACATATGCTAAATGGATTTACAGAATAACAGAGTTGGAAGGGACCTTGGAGGTCATCTTGTCCAACCTTTTGTTTGAGTGTTAGGCTTTATACCATTCCATACAAATGACTGTCAAATCTCTTCTTAAAAACCTCTGGTGATTTCCTCCCACAATTTCTGGGGGTAAGTTGTTCCACTGATTAATTGTTCTGTCAGGAATTCTCCTTAATTCTAGGTTGGATCTCTCTTTGATAATACTTCTTGTCCTGCCCTTGGGTGCTTTGGAGAATAGGTCAACCCCACATCTCTGTGACAGTTCCTCAAATATTAAAAGACTGCTATCATGTCACCCTAGTCCTTTTCTTCATTAAACTAGATACATCTAGTCCCCACAACCATGCATTGTAAGATTTAGCCTCCAGTTCCCTAATCATCTCTGTTGCTCTTTTCAGCTCTGTTTCTAGAATCTCAACATCTTTTTTTTTTTTTTTGGAATTATGGTGATTTCATGATTTGCTTTTCCAGAAAGAACTGGAGTATTATATAGTTCCTTACTTCCAAGATTTGTCTTGGCAAGACAGCAGGAAGAAAATTGCAATTGATAAAGCTGAAGGCTACCAAAGTTTAGGAGAACCAGTTATGGTTACATTTTATCAGTCTACAAGCATAAGTCATCCAGAAGAGTAAAGCTGTTTCTGATCTCAAATAGGATCCAACCTAGGAACCAGCTTGAAACCAATCCACAATCATTCTAGTGAATGTTAATTAAAAAGAAAGATGGCACCTTGGGCATCGGGTGCAGGGGGGGGGGGTAGGACACACAAGAGAAAGGTTGATTGGCAAAAATAATGTTACAGACATATGATGCCATTTTGGCTTATAATCAACACCACACCACTAATTCTAAGAGTGAGCTTTCCCAACAATATCTGGTGAAAAGCTTTTCCCATCCCTGTTTGCTTTCACCGAATAGGTTGCTGATTTGGGGGCAATCATTTTTCATCCCTCTCTCCCCTCGAGAAGAAATGAAGAATTCTTTAATGGGCTGACTATATCTTATTTAGATTTATTTATTTGATTTCTGTAGCTCCCCACTTCCACAAGTGACTCTGAGCTGCCGTAGAAATCAAATAAAACCAATAGATAAATTTATTACGGTAAATAAAAGGAATATTGTAAGCCGTGCGATGCAAGATTCTTTTATTCCATAGCTGGCGTGAAAGAGCCTTGACTGCAGCATAAGTAAACTTTCAGGCTGGCTAGATGTCTCTTTCTGTCAGATGCCATTGCATCAGACTTAAAGCCATTTGTCATCCCTGAATTTCATTATCTGCTCCTTCCCTGTCTTTCAGTCTCACTTTGCTAGGACATTTGTTCACCGTTGACCTCCCTGACAAATAATACACCTTAATTATGTTGGCAAGAGGGATATGTCATTCCTGGGCCACTTTAATTGTCTATCCGACAGGCGTCCTGCTGCAGCATGAGGCTTCCATGGTATATTTTGACCATTTCAATTGTTTGTCTGCCCCAGCCTTTCGTTTTCCCTTTCAGATCAGAATAAATCACATTTTTAAATAGAAATAACATCAAAGACTTTTATAATTTTTACTTTATTGCACACGAATGCATAAATGTAAATAATTTCCCCCCTAAAATATCTTACCTGATTGAACATGCATCAGAATGCACACTTCATGGGGAAAACGTCTGGACAAATGTAAAAACGGTTAACCTTAAATTGGTTTGTGTGGAAAAATTGAAGTACAGAGATAAATGTTTCCTTGTGGAATCAGGCTGAAAAAAATCCTTAATTTTGCCGCAGCCATTTTTTAAAAATGCAAAACTACATTTCTGTACAGACGAAGAACCATGGTGAATAATGTATAAATGCTGATTGTTGATCTTTGATTACTAATAGATATTTATTTATTACTTATCAGATATTTGCATATTGCCAGCTTGAAAGGGATTCTCTTGGGTTTACGTGCATAAAAAAAATAACCAACATAAAACCATAACATCTTAATACAATCAAAACATCATTCAGATAATTAAATAAAAACAATACCACACCCTCCCAAGCAATGGTGTACATGCAGCTCATGAAACCCCAAAAGCCCTACGAATCACAATAATTTTCACAAATGACAACAGAGTTGTAGTCATCTGAATTTCTGGAGCAGTGCCTTCCAAAGGATGATAAATATAATTAAGTAGTTAGATAGTTAAATAATTGAGATGACTAACAAAACCTGTATAATCCCCTCTCAGAAAATGGTGCACAAGTAGACCAATTACTTCCAAAGGCTCTAAAAATTACTATAGTTTTAGCATCCTTCCTCAGTGTCAGCACAATAGGAGTCATCTGAATAAGTGTCTTCCAAAGCGCTATTTCTTAACTTCACCTATTTTAAGAAACAGAGACTTCAACCCCCAGAATTCTCCAACCAGTATGGTGGATGAAGAATTCTAGGGGTTGAAGCCCACACTCTTAAACTTACTGATGTTGAGAAACACTGTTCCAAAGGATAAGTGCAATTATCAGGCAGACCTCTCTTTATTTTTATAATGATACCTTGTACAGGTTTATTTGAGGAGGTAGTGTCTTCATTTTAGAATGAAGGCTCATCTATTAAAATGAGGTTATCAATGGTGCTTAGTTCTGCTTTAAACAAAGGGCTTCTTTTTGTTTATTTCACTTCTGGTGTCTCCCTCTTTTGTTGCTTAAGATAGTTGGATCGTCCAATAGTTGGACACTTGTAAAAGGTTGAAGCAAAGTCTTGTCACAGTATCTTTAGCTTTAGGTGGAACTTTTAACATTGGACAAAACTAAAGTCTTCTCCAAAGTGGGATAGCAGATCAATTCCTATAAATTGGAGAATGAGAAGTGGAGTTATGCTGGTATCTTTTCTGAAAACAGTTGATTGCAGGAACACTGGCGAATAATAGCTGGATACAGCAATTCCTGTTCACTTATTTACTTAAAAATTATTCCCTCCTCATTATATCTAGCCTTAGGGCAGTTTGCAACACACAATTAAAAGCAAAGCCATTAAAAACAGGAAATTGTAATACGGTATAATGGCAATTTCATTCCAATGGAGGGAACTTAACTTTGCCAATTCCCAGTACTGAATAATTCTGCAAGGGGTGGCATAAACCGAACAATATTTTTCAACTTCAGTTTACTTTCTTCATGCAGTGACTTCAAATAGATGAGGAAGCTGATATAAGTTACTTACAATAAAATCATAAAAGCACATCCTGTTATTTCACATAATGGTATATGTATGTTTGTGTGTGCTTTTGTGTGTCAATGCCTATGTATACATCTATTTCCTCTGTTAATGCCAAGATATTTAGTATGTTTTGTATGGAAATATTTTATATATTTATGACCTATGAAAAGAGATGTCTATGGAAGTTCTTGATTATCCAGGTCGTGGTTGTCTCAAAGGTGCTTTTTCCAAAAGGCAAATGGACTTGTCTTGTTTTTTCTTTGAAAATGGTTTGCTTCTCATTCAAGAAGCTTCTTCAGTTCACTTAAACTGAACTGAACAAACATGAAAAGAGATATTAAAAAGGCAACTGCATGTTTAATTATCCCCTGTTTAGTTTTGGCTTAGAATAATCTTGCAAAGCATGTCATGTTCCATAGGTGGTAATTGTTTTGGTAGAATAACAGAGTTGGAAGGGACCTTGGAGGTCTTCTAATCCAACCCCTTGCTGAAGCAGGAGATTCTATACCATTTTAGACAAATGACTTGTCCAGTCTCTTCGTAAAAGCCTCCATCCACAACTATGAAAGCAAGCTGTTCCACTGGTTAATTGTTCTCATTGTTTAGGAAATGGGTTTTTTTTTTAGTTAGCAAATTGTCTTGACTAGTTGGTTCTTTGATTTTCATAACTCAGTGAGAACTTCAATCTGAATAGATCTTCAGCTAGAAGTAGAAAATGCAAGCTCTTTTACTCTTGCTCTTAGACCCTCATCATTTAGACTTTTAAAGGGTGAAAGCATTCTGAAATTAGTGCAAGAGACAAATTGATAATCAATGCAGACATTTGTAAATAATTATTGTGTACTCATCCAATACTATTTTTTCAAGTACCATGTAATTATTTTTCAGGAGTGGGTTCATGATGCATTACAGTCCAACTTCTTATACATATTTAGTGACCATTAATATAAACAATTACATGGAATGCTAGATAATCATTTCAAAATAATGCAGGATTTTGATGTCTACCCCAGTACAATTTCTACACTTTACCTATTAAAAACCAAAAGGATACCATGCCCTTTAAATCTGCATTCCCAGGAACATCTGTATATTTAACCCAGCATAGGATAATCTGATTTGTTACGGTGTCTAATATTTCACATTTCGGTTTTTCTGAATTCTGTCAATTTCTTATATTCAAGGATCATTTTTCTGTGGTCACCCCTCTTCCTACCTAGAATTTGTTTTACTGAAGAATGTATAGCCTTATTATTGTATCCCAGCTGAGTTCAGTTAGGGTTTGATGCTCAGCAGGAGAAAAAAACCTTTGCATGATGAAATATCTGTGTTCAGTCTCTGTCATCTGTTATCTCTAGTAATAAAAAGATCATGTAGTAAATGATGTGATTAATATCTCCTGAGGCTCTGGAGAACTGGAACAAATCAGATACTAGAGGTTTGATACAGACAAATTCTCCAATATGGTATAAAAGAGTTTCTTGTATTCCTATAGAGAGATATACAGGTAGTCCTCAACTTATGGCTTTTCATTGAATGATGGTTCAAAGTTATGATGACCTCAAAAAAAGTGGCTTAAGACTTTGTTCACTTTTACCACCATCACACCGCCTGCAATTAGGCACTTGGCAACTGGCTTGCATTTATGACTTTGCATATAAATATACATTTATGGGTCATGCTATCCCAATTTGTGACCTGATTAGCCAATTTGCAGCTTAACTCAGCAAGAAACACTCATTTGGGAAGATGGATCCAGTTAAAGATCATAAAAATGTTTGTAAAATTGTGTCCAACTTGACTTACAACTACAATGATCAACAGCAGAAATTTCAGTCTCAGTTGTGGCTGTAATTTGAGAACTACTGCAATTGAACAGAAATCCATTTATCCTTCCCCCCCCCCCTTTCTCTCTCTCCCTCCCTCATCTATCATCTAACTCTATACTGCCTAATGAAGCTGGGCTAAAAGTTCAATTGGTGTAGGAGAAGGCGTGACAGAACCTGGGGACGGAGTTAAAAGAGGCATCCGCCTAGAATCCCTATGTAGCTGCAAGTGAACTAAGTCCAGTTTCCCTTGAATACTGTGGACCCTTATCTAACTCCAAGCATGCGCTAATTGTTAGCCGAGAAAATACCTTTGCATAGGCACGAATAGCAATACATCAATTTAACTGGAGTATCTTATTTGGACCTAATCCTTTGCGTCTGACAATTGGTTTATTCTTGGTTTATTTCATAATCCTTGATTAATGAAACTTTACTGTTTCATTCTAGAGTTATTTCTATAGAAATATGTAGCAGGTGGATAGAATGATTTTCAGAGGATCCCTGAGGGAATGCAATAAAGAGATCATAAACATCATGCATTAGCAAGCAAACTCCTACATGTGTTGGCCTTCAACTAACAACCTAGACAAATCATTAGCTTTGTTGGCTGGGGAGTAATGTCTGTGGAGATTCTCAAATATCCAGGTTATGGTTATCCCAAGGGTGCTTTTTCCAAAGGCAACTGGACTTTCTTGGGGATTTTTTTTTCCTTTGAAAATGTTTCGCTTGTCATTCAAGAAATGTCTTCAGTTCTTCTTCTTCAGAATTGAATAAGAAGTTCAATTTTTCAAAGAAAAAGAAAGAAAGTCCTTTTGGAAAAAGCATCTTTGGTGAGTAATGTTGAGTGCTCAATCCCTATGGAAGGTAACCCACTAAAGAAGGTTAATTTACAAGAACACATTTATCCTTTCAAGTGATGGTTTCCTGCTTGAATAACAGAATTACAGAGTTGGAAGGGACTTTGGAGGGGGGGGGGAGTCTTTTAGTCCAGGGGGTTGGACTAGAAAACCCTCAAAGTCCCCTCCAACTCTGTTATTCTGTTAATCTTTTTCTGAAGCCATTCCTCTTTACCAAGAATTACTCCAGTCGATTTGCCTTCAGGTCCTATTTTATGGAAAGTCAGGAAATGACCCTTGGAACCAGAGGAAAAAAAATCTCAAAGAACAATCTGAGATTAAGGTCAAACATTGAGGTTCACCAGGGGACCTTGAGACAGTCTCTCAATCCAATCTATCCCACACCATTTTTCTGGGGGAAAATTGGAGAAGGAAGTGTTATGTATACTTGCTTGAATTTTGAAGAAAAGGCAGAATACAAATCTAACAGATAACTTTTAGAATACACTTTTTGTATGCCTTTCCTTGTCTGTATGTGATGCACAGAGAAGTTCATTGAGTACTATGGAGTTGGCAGGGATTTCAGCAAACATGACCATCACACAAGCTGTAAGGCCCCTTAATGAGCTTATTTTCTGATGATGACATGTTAAATCAAGTTGGAAGAGTTTATATCTTCTAAAGTTGTCATAAAAGTGCAAAAGCAGAACAACAACAAAAGGCAGGATAAAATCCAAATGGTAATGTTTTAAAGCAGATACATTGGAGAGTGTCACAGAGCAAGCAAACAAATAATCAACCGCCCCCAGCAAAAAGCGTTTTTCAGTATTTTGAAAAGACTTCCGGTTTCAATCGACTAATCCTTCTCAAGAAAAAGCAGAATGCTTCCGGCCAAAGATTAGTTTTCCCATACCCTGCGTGCATAAATCTGTTTATCAGGACAGGAGTGTTCTCTGCTAGCAAACATCCGAGTCCTTTATGATCTTAATCAAAACAATTAATGCATGCTTTGGTAATGTTTGTTTGAAATCCTGTCATTTTCTATTTAGATGCAATGCCCACACAGCAGCAGTGTAACACTGCTTTTCAAAAATATTTAGCAGAGTTTCAAAATAACAACACTTAAGGTTTTTTTTTAAAATTAGAAAATCAGTATTTCATGAGAAAAACCTTGTATATTGCATACAGTATCTCACACATTAAAACAGGGTCTAGTCTAGTCTGGTGAAGAGAAAGACCAGGGGAGACATGATAGCAGTGTTCCTATATTTGAGGGGCTGCCACAGAGAGGAAGGGATCAAGCTATTTTCCAAGGCACCTGAAGGCCAGACAAGGAATAATGGATGGAAACTGACCAAGGAGAGATTCAACCTCAAAAATAAGGAGGAACTTTCTGACAGTGAGAACAATCAACCAATGGAACAGCTTGCCTTCAGAAGTTGTGGGGCCTTCATCACTTGAGACTTTCAAGAAGAGATTAGACTGCCATCTGTCAGAAATAGTGTTTGGGCAGGTCCCAGGATAATGTCCCAGGATAATATTGCAGGATCCAATCTGTATTAATCACAGAGACCAGAGGTTTAGTCTTCTGAGCTTTTAGACTCCATGTTAGCATTTCAGAAAAAAATATATAATCATACTGCCCAGTGCATGGCAGCTGCAGTATGTTCTAGGATCCAGTTTATTTTTTTCCCAAGGTTTCAGACTCATTCTGGAGCCCATACTTGGGGAACTTCTTTCTCACCAGAATGTGTATTCTGGACAATTCAGAATGAGTATTCTGGAGAATACTGGAGAATGTGTATTCTGGAGAATTCAGACTTTGGAATTCTGGAGAGTGGAAAGTTCCCTGAGGATGGGCTTCAGAATCAGACTGAAAGTTTGGAAAAGAATAAACTTTTGTCGCCACTTGACTGACACATACTGGTATGGTTCCTGAAACATACTGCAATTGTCATGCATGGGACGGGATGATTATATATAATTTTTCTGAAATGCTAACATGAAGTACATAGTAGATAAATGGGAGCATTTTAAGGTGTGTGAAAAGGTAAAGCATCGCATGTGATCTATTGCAAGAAGTGAATGCTTGTCAAAAGAATAAAAACTGGAGTCCTGTGTAGAAGTACGGCTTTGCCCACTTTGTGGCATGAGAAGGAAAGATATGGGCATTTTTAAAAATTGTAGGGCACATCTACATCATATTTCAGTAAAAAGAAACAGGGGGATAATAAAATACAAAGTACGAATACAAATGCTGAAATCTTAACAGGAAGGTTACAAACATACATCTAAGTTGCAAATATATTTTTTACTTCACTTGTCACAGTCAGGAAATCAGCAAAGTCTCCATTATAGGTTCTGTGTTGACATTTTGTCACTATGTGTTGGATAGCTTGTTGGTGTATGTGCATGCAAGTGTGTGAGGCAGTTGTAACTTTGAGGATGGGTCGTAAGTAGCTTTTTTGGAGTCTGGTGTAACTTTGAACTTTGATCCTCATTAAGTTGAGGATTTTTCTCTTAAACCTTAAATTTTTTTCCTCCAGGACCAAAATACAGTTTTGTAACTGCAGGAGAAATAGGAGAAGCTGGAAAGATTGGGAGCATTTCTATTGTATGAAACAAGCACTGCCTAATTTGCTTTTTTAATTTCGATACTAACGTCGTTCAAATCCAAGCAGCAATGTAGTTTGAAAAAGAAGGAATCCTTGCAATCAAGAGTGAAATTATGTAGCTTCAAACTTTCATTCTTTCATTTTTATACATTTGAAGCACCACTTGAAACAAGTTCCTTGTCCGCTTATTCCTTCCTCTCAACAATGCTCATAACTATTTAGCAATTTGCTGTCCCCAAAAAAAGGATTTCTTTGCTTTTTCTTCATTTGTATCCCCTCTTAATCTTGTTCTGGATGGTCCACAAAGAAAATGCTTTTTTCCCTTGGTTCCAGGTATACCCTGTCCCTCTGCCAATCCATATGACAAAAAAACCCTCCTAGCCAGAAATCAAACTGCAGTTTTTATCTGGCAGCATACAGAAATATAAATCTCCATCAAGAACTGTCATAAAAGCTGATACCAGGGAAAAAAAACCTGAAAAGGAAACACAGGAGTACCAAAATTATAAATTAGCAAGCAGTTCAAAGAATCATGAATGAGTTAGCTGTCAAAATGCTGGGATAAAAATGCATGTGTTAGAGCCATTTCGAGTTGAGTTTTTACCTCTGCTGTCAACATTGGTAGAATGGTTAGGATATTGGCATTCCACTTGCAAGACAAAGTGATACAGCAATTCTTCTTCTTCTTCTTCTTCTTCTTCTTCTTCTTCTTCTTCTTCTTCTTCTTCTTCTTCTTCTTCTTCTTCTTCTTCTTCTTCTTCTTCTTCTCCTCCTCCTCCTCCTCCTCCTCCTCCTCCTCCTTCTCCTTCTCCTTCTCCTCCTTCTTCTTCTATTAAATGTATATTCCATCCATCTTGCCGAATACTGAAATGTGGTGAAATGATTTTTACATTTATCTAGCAGTGTTTCTTGATGGGATGTTCACACAGGAAAACGACCTACACCTGTGATGGTGAACCTATGGCACACGTGCCAGAGGTGGCACACAGCGCCCTCTCTGATGGCACATGAGTTGTTGCCCCAGTTCAGCTCCACCGCGCATGCGTGTGTGTCTCCTGCCAGCCAGCTGGTGTTCGGGTCTCTGCCACACATGCGAGGGCGGGGCGGGCAATTTGCGAGGGGGGCACCTGCACATGTGCGGGGGTGGGCTGCATTTGGAGGGCTGCGCATGTGTGCATGGGGCACATGTACATGAGCAGGGTGCATGCACGGGGGACGCATGCACATTGCATTTTGGGGGTTTGGGCGTGAACGTGCTTTGGGCACTCACTCCAGAAAACATTAGCCATTACTGACCTACACTATAAATTCAGATGGAACCTTTACCAAGTTATTTGCTTTCAATAACAGAAACCTGATAGTTTTCTGTATGAACCTCATAGAATTAAATACACCCATTTCCATGATATCATGGTAGCTTTCAGTACTTAGAATAGGCCTCTTTTAATTGTGGAAATGCCCATGGTATAAAGAAGGGTTTTTTTTTAGATAAGGATTTTTTTTTGGACAGCCATTTATGTGGGTGGTCTAAGATGGTGCATTTCAACTTGACTTTAGTGACTTTAAAATAGGAGGACTTCAGCTCCCAGAATTTTCTAGTCAGCATGCTGACTGGGGAATTCTGGGAGTTGGTCCACCCATCTTAAATCGCTGAGATTGAGAAATCAGCAATCTAAAAACAGGGATTTTGACTAGAAGTCTTGCATTTTCTCTTCAGGTTTCACCTGCTTAGTCTTTGAAGGGGAGATCCCACAGGAAAATCCAGGCTGAGTATGATAAGTCAAAGAAATAGCCCAGAATAAGTTTGGTAACCAATTACTTATTGCTGCAAAGAAAACTGCACACGCATATCTATGTATCACCAGGATTGAAGTTCAACCTTTATCATGCCTCACTTTTTTCTACTTTCTGTCTATCCCAAAGGTACTTTTCTACAAGTCAAGTGGACTTTTTCCTTGAAAACATTCCACTTCTCATCCAAGAAGTGAAGAAGCTTCTTGGATGAGAAGCAAAACGTTTTCAGGGGGGGGGGAACCAAGAAAGTCCAGTTGCCTTTTAGAACATCACCTTTGAGACAACAACCACGACTGGATGATTGAGAATCTCCATAGACATTTACTTTCTGTCTAAAAAAACTCCTAGGGGAGTAGCTCTTTAATTTTAATAATTTGGGGGAACCTTCGGCATCTGGGCTTGGAATGCTCCAAATTCCTTGTGATGCAAGATTGATTTGTGTGGGTATTTGGGCTCCCAAC